>NC_092054.1:48528998-48850966 GCF_003086295.3 Arachis hypogaea | reverse complement strand
ATTATATTTATTTTTATAGACATTTGTTTTCCATTGTCATGTTATGTTTTCTTTAGGTAGATGATCATGTGAAGTCATAAAAACAGTTGCAGAATTAAAGTGGAATAAAAAATAGCATAAAAAATAGCACACCCTGGAGGACAGGCTTACTAGCGTTTAAACGCCAGTAAGGATAGCAGAATGGGCGTTTAACGCTCAGTCTGGCAGCATTCTGGGCGTTAAACACCAGAATTGGCAGCCAGACTAGCGTTAAACGCCATAAAAGGGTGTTTGGGTGTCTGGCTAGCGTTAAACGCCAGAATTGGCAAATAGACTGGCGTTTAACGCCAGAAAAGGGTGTCTAGTGGACGTTAAACGCCAGAAAAGGTAGCAGAGTTGGCGTTAAATGCCAGAAATGGCACACAGAGGGCATTTAAACACTAGAAGGTGCAGGGTGCAGAATTCCTTGACACCTCAGGATCTGTCGACCCACAGGATCCCCCTATCCCAACTCACTCTCTCTCCTCTTCACATCTCTCCAAAACTCTTCCCAAATATCCTTGACCAATCAACATCAATACCTCTTTTCAAATACCATTCACCCTATTAAGTCCTACCCTCTTTCCCATAATCTATTCACCACTCCCATCCATCCATCATAAACCCCACCTACTCACATTCAAATTAAAATATTTCCCTCCCAAATCCACCCCCTCTTACAAAAATTCCCTCTCTCTTACCCATAAATACCCTCCTTACCACCTTCAATTTCACACATTATAACACTTAAACCCCTCCTTGGCCGAAAACAACACACCCCTCTATCTCCTCCATTTCTTCTTTTTATACTCCTTTTTTTTTTTCTTTTGCTCAAGGACGAGCAAACCTTTTAAGTTTGGTGTGGAAAAAGATCTGCTTTTTGTTTTTCTATAACCATTAATGGCACCTAAGGCCGGAGAAACCTCTAGAAAGAGAAAAGAGAAGGCAATTGCTTCCACCTCCGAGTCATAGGAGATGGAGAGATTCTCTCAAAGGTCCATCAAACCACTTCTATGAAGTGTAGCCAAGAAAAGGGTGATTCCCGAAGTCCCCTTTATGCTAAAAAAGAGTGAATATCTGGAGATCCGATGTGAGGTTCAGAGAAGAGGTTGGGAAGCTCTCACCAACCCCATCCAACAAGTCAGAATCTTAATAGTTCAAGAGTTCTATGCTATGCATGGATCAATAAGAACCATGATCAAAGTATGAACCCGAACCCAAAGAATTGGCTCACAATGGTTTGAGGGAAGTACTTAGATTTCAGTCCAAAAATCGTGAGTTTGGCATTTAACTTGCCAATGATGCAAGGAGATCCTCACCCTTTCATTAGAAGGGGTCAACTTTGATCAAAGGTTGATCAAGTCCTCATGGACATCTATGTGGAAGGAGATCAATGGAAGAGAGACTCCAAAGGCAAGCCGGTTCAATTGAGAAGGCTTGACCTCAAGCTTGTGGCTAGGAGATGGTTGGAGTTTATCCAACGCTCTATCATTTCTACTAGCAACAGGTCTGAAGTTACAATAGATCGGGCTATCATGATCCATAGTATCATGAATGGAGAGGAAGTAAAAATTTATGAGATCATACCTCTAGAACTATACAAGGTGGCGGACAAGCCCTCCACTTTGGCAAGGTTAGCCTTCCCTCATCTCATCTGTAACCTATGCAATTCAGCTGGAATTGTCATAGAGAAAGACATCCTCATTGAAGAGGACAAACCCATCACCAAAAAGAGGATGGAGCAAACAAGAGAGCCCACTCATGGACCACAACAAGAGCATGAGAAAATCCCTCATCAAGAAATCCCTTAGATGCCTCAAGGGATGCATTTCACTCCACAAAACTATTGGGAGCAACTCAACACCTCTTTAGGAGAATTGGTTCCAACATGGAGCAACTAAGAGTGGAGAACCAAGAGCACTCCATCATCCTCCATGAAATCAGAGAGGACCAAAAGGCCATGAGAGAGCAGCAACAAAGGCAAGGAAGAGACATAGAGGAGCTCAAGCACTCCATAGGATCTTCAAGAGGAAGAACTAGCCGCTGTCACTAAGGTGGACCCGTTCTTTAATTTTCTTGTTCTTATTTTTCTGTTTTTCGGTTTCTATGCTTTATGTTTTGTCTATGTTTTTGTCTTCATTACATGATCATTAGTGTTTAGTGTCTATGTCTTAAAGCTATGAATGTCCCATGAATCTTTCACCTTTCTTAAATGAAAAATATTTTCTAAAAAGAAAAAGAAGTACATGAATTTCGAACTCTATCTTGAAAATAGTTTAATTATTTTGATGTGGTGGCAATACTTTTTGTTTTCTGAATGAATGTTTGAACAGTGCATATTTTTGATAGTGAAGTTTATGATGTTAAAATTGTTGGCTCTTGAAAGAATAATGAAAAAAGAGAAATATTGATAATCTGAAAAATAAAAAAATTGATTCTTGAAGCAAGAAAAAGCAGTGAAAAACACAAAGCTTGCGAAAGAAAAAGGCGAAAAATAAAGAAAAAGAAAGAAAAATAAAAAGCAAGCAGAAAAATCCAATAACCCTTTAAACCAAAAGGCAAGGGTAAAAAGGATCCAAGGCTTTGAGCATTAATGGATAGGAGGGCCTAAAGGAATAAAATCCTGGCCTAAGCGGCTAAATCAAGCTGTCCCTAACCATGTGCTTGTGGCGTGAAGGTGTCAAGTGAAAAGCTTTGAGACTGAGCGGTTAAAGTCATGGTCCAAAGCAAAGAGAGTGTGCTTAAGAACTCTGGGCACCTCTAACTGGGGACTCTAGCAAAGCTGAGTCACAATCTGAAAAGGTTCACCCAGTTATGTGTCTGTGCCATTTATGTATCCGGTGGTAATACTGGAAAATAAAATGCTTAGGGTCACGGCCAAGACTCATAAAGTAGATGTGTTCAAGAATCAACATACTGAACTAAGAAATCAATAACACTATCTGAATTCTGAGTTCCTATGGATGCCAATCATTCTGAACTTCAAAGGATAAAGTGAGATGCCAAAACTGTTCAGAAGCAAAAAGCTACAAGTCCCGCTCATCTAATTGAAACTAATCTTCATTGATATTTTTGAAATTTATCTTATATTCTCTTCTTTTTTATCCTATTTTGTTTTTATTTGCTTGGGGACAAGCAACAATTTAAGTTTGATGTTGTGATGAGCGGATAATTTATACCCTTTATGGCATTGTTTTTACATAGTTTTTAGTATGTCTTAGTTATTTTTTATTATATTTTTATTAGTTTTTATGCAAAAATCAAATTTCTGGACTTTAGTATGAGTTTGTGTGTTTTTCTGTAATTTTAGGTGTTTTCTGGCTGAAATTGAGGGACCTGAACAAAAGTCTGATTCAGAGGCTGAGAAAGGACTACAGATGCTGTAGGATTCTGACCCTCCTGCACTCGAAGTAGATTTCTGGAGTTATAGAAGCCCAATTGGCGCGATTTCAACTGCGTTGAAAAGTAGACATCTTGAGCTTTCCAGAAATATATAATAGTCTATACTTTTTCCGAGATTTGATGGCCCAACCGGTGTCTAAAAACCGGCCAGAGACCTTTTTCTAGCGTAAAACGACAGAACTGGCACCAGAACTGGAGTTAAATGCCCAAACTGGCATCCAAGCTGGCGTTTAACTCAAAAGAAGGCCTATGCACGGTAATGCTCAATGCTCAGCCAAGCACACACCAAGTGGGCCCCGGAAGTGGATTTCTGTACTATCTGCACTTAGTTACTCAATTTCTGTAATCCTTAGTAACTAGTTTAGTATAAATAGCACTTTTTACTATTGTATTCGCATACCTTAGACCTTTTATCACTTTGAGACTTGAATCATCTTTTGTTATATTTGGGAGGCTGGCCATTCGGCCATGCCTAGACCTTTTTCTCTTATGTATTTTCTACGGTGGAGTTTCTACACCTCATAGATTAAGGTGTGGAGCTCTGCTGTTCTTCATGAATTAATGCAAGTACTATTGTTTTTCTTTCAATTCACGCTTACTTCTTCTCCAAGATATACTCTCGTACTTAATTCAGTTAAGTCAGAATGAAGGGTGACCCGTGACAATCACCCACTATCTTCGTTACTCGCTTAGCCAAGATCCGCGTGCCTGACAACCACAAGCGGTCTACATGATGTTCAATGTAAGTCATTGGACGATAGCCGGAGTATATTCTCTTGGGTCTCTAATCCACGGACCGATTTCGTGAGGTTAGAACCTTCGTGGTATAGGCTAGAACCAATTGGCAGCATTCTTGAGATCCGGAAAGTATAAACCTTGTTTGTGGTATTCCGAGTAGGATCTGGGAAGGGATGACTGTAACGAGCTTCAAACTTGCGAATGTTGGGCGCAGTGACAGTGTGCAAAAGGATAGAGAGATCCTATTCCGACGCTAGTGAGAACTGACATATGATTAGCCGTGCGGTAGCTATACCTGGTATTTTTCATCCGAGACGAGAAATCTGACAGTTGATTAGCCGTGCAGAAACCGTACCTGGTATTTTTCATCCGAGAGGATCATACAGCTTGCCATGGAAGGGAGCATGCATGATTGGAAGAAGACAATAGGAAAGCAGAGGTTCAGAAGTAACAAAGCATCTCCAAACGCTTATCTGAAATTTCCACCAATGAATTACATAAGTATCTTTATTTTAATTTATGTTTTATTTATCTTTTAATTATCAAAACCCCATAACCAATTGAATCCGCCTGACTAAGATTTACAAGATGACCATAGCTTGCTTCAAGCCGACAATCTCCGTGGGATCGACCCTTACTCGCATAAGGTTTTATTACTTGGACGACTCAGTGCACTTGCTGGTTAGTTGTGTGGAGTTGTGAAAAGTGTGATCACAATTCCGTACACCAGTTATGCAAAGAGGACAGCTGGCGTGTAATCTGCTTCCTAAGGGCCCAAGGAGAAGTGCTAGAGAGAGAATTACTAATAGAAGGTTGCAGGGTTATGCTTGACAGTGATTAGTGGTACGATTCTCTCTCTAACTTTCTGTTATTCTTCATTCTCTTCCTCACCTTTTTCTTCTCTAGTCTTCCCTCTTTCTCTTCTTAATTTCGAATATTCTTCTTTGAACCATGTACTTATGTCTTGCTGCAGAATTTTTGGCTGACATCTTCCTCTTCTGCATCACATCATATGATTTAATTACTTTTTCATAAAGTCCTATTTGTTGATATTAATCCACTGTTTCATTGAATTTCCCTTGTTTTGTCATGAACCCACATTAGTAACTTCTCTTAGTTCAATTTAATTAAATTTAGTGTCTTCACCCTTCCAATTTGGTGCTTCTATTGCCATGGCCATAGCCGACAATACACGATGAAGGCATAGAGACGGATATTAAACACCTATTCCAAATGCTAGAATCAATTACGGAGGAGCACAGAGCAGAGCGCGCCAGAGCCTCTGAAGCCACTAATCTCAAGTTTGATGCTATTCAAAGCTCCATAGCCTAGTTTCTGCACGATTAGCGTCGGAGCCACTCTCCGTCGCGTGAGTTATCTCGTGGTTCAAACTCAGGGTCAGATCTACCATTTCGAACGGGCTTACAGTCAAGAAGATTGACTTTTGATCTTCCTAAATTCGATGGTAGTGTGATGCTTTTGGTTGGATTTTTATATGAACTAGTATTTTGAATTTTTTCGGGTACCCAAAGAGGAGCAAATCATTGTCACTACAATTCCCATGTCTGGGATGGCAATTCCGTAGTTTCAACTGTCTCAAAGGACGACACGACTTTGATCCTAGAACCAATTAAAAAGGGCTACTATTGAGATTGAGTTTGGTCTATCTTTACTTGAGTCTCCCAGAAAATTATTGTTCAAACTATAGTAGTCTAGCTCGATGAGTAAATATTATTAAGAATTTGTGAGTTTAGCTAATGGTACTAACAATGATCTACTTGAAGCACTTCGGGATTGTTTTGTTGGTGGTCTCAGCCTCTCAGGCATGACATTCGGCGTGAGGTCAAGGCACAATGCCTTCCTTCTCTGGTATGCGTCGTCACCTTGACACGTTTGTATGAGGACAAGTTTGCTTCAACTCCAAGGAACACGCCGGACCTACTGTAACACTCTACCACAGAATTTACGCTTAGGTCGTAAATCAAAGGTGGTGAGGCGCTACAACCTCTAAAAATAATATATATATATATATATATATCAGAGATAATATATCTAGGATACTTGAAGGAAAGATGAACAAAGCAAGATCGAAAACACGTCACTCTCGAAAGGCATCAAGATAAAATGCTTGTATAAAAAACCAAAGAGACATATATATATATATATATATATATATATATATATATATATATATATATATATATATATATATAAGCTAGTACATAAAATGAAAATCCCAAAAGTAGATCTTCGTTTCTGTAAGAGTCTCCAGCACGTTCAGCATGGTGCCTCGCGTCCTGCATATGAAAAATAACAAATACGTATGGAATGAGAACTGGAGGTTCTCAGTATAGTAACAGTGCCCGATAGATAAGATATAAGGCTCTGAGAAGCCGAAGCAATCCTAAACTTCTACTTAGGGATTCTAATCTATCTCTTCAATTCCAGTTCTCTACAAACCTCCCAATCGCTAGTTTGGAACAACCCTCAGCGTCACCTCCACCAGCATGAAGGATCTCTCAAAGCAAACACATACAAGACATACAAGTAATACACAGATAAGAAAATAGATACATCATTTAAATCACGTAGCATATAAATATAGATAAACAATTAGGCAAACCCAAACACAATATGCATACTTAAACAAATCATACAATTCGCATGATGCATGTTTGCCCTATGGCTGATGAGTCTCATCTGTCAATTATATAGCCAAACCCACATGTCCAGTAGCGAACCCTGGACGGTCCCTAGGTGTGCGCATCCCCAAGAGTATATATATATATATATATATATCATCTCATTGGTCAAGATCTTCCGGAAAGGTATAAATGTCCAGCCACACTTGCGATGCATGGTCAAATGAATCTCAAATCTCAACTTCGAGCAAGTAGGGGTGAGCCACTGTGTCTATAGAAGGAGATGCAAATAAATTATAATTACCATCCTGGAGCAAGTGGGGAGAACCACACCCTTGCATCTACCCAAGAAGCTCAAATCATCTTAGCTCGGAGCAAGTGGGGCGAACCACACCCTTGCATCTACATAGGAGGTATATTCTCATATTTCCAGGAGGAACCAAGGAAGGGATCCTAACCTCCCACTATCTCGCTAGAGGCGATTTTACAATACCAGGAGGAATAAAGAAGGGGATCCTCACCTTCCACCATCTCATTAGGGTCGCACTTACAAGAAAGAGTGCTTAAGATGAAACAATCATGCCCAATTCAGTTTCATAATCAAAATATCGTTTCATAATAAAAATAAGCTTCTTCAAACTTATCTCCACTATACTCTGATATGTTCTCTTTAATCCACTCAGTACACTCCACAAAGCACTCTAGCTAATCCACCTGTAATACTCTACAATCCTAAGTTACCGGCTCTAAATTCCTAACCAAAAATACTCCTTTTATCTCATCCAATACACTCTCGCTCGTCCCAAAGCCTAAACACTAGCTATCAAAATAGTGGTTATAGAGGTTTAAAAAGTTAGAAGAATGGTTAAAAACTCAAAAATATAACTTTAGAAAAATAGGGTGGTCATGCGTACGCATGCCACCTGCGTACACATGAGTTCAAAATTTGCTAAAGTCGCGTACGCATGAATGTAAAAGTGACAATGTTGCATACGCAACCATCTTTCATGTACGCGAGTGTATGGGCAAGGAAGGGGTCCCGTGTACGCATGATACATGCCGCGGCATGTCAGTTTTGCCAAAAAGCTGTTAAGTTCAGAAATAAGTTTTTCACACCAAATTTTCAACACGCATAACTTTTTCTAATAAAAATTATTTTCAGTCCATTCTTCGAACGTTATAAATTTCATGGACCTAATTTTTATTCAAGATAAGTTTTACAAGATTTGGGGGTCTAGAATCTAAGTTATGGCCTACCAAAGTTGGTCAAAAATCGGTTTTTACCAAAACTTTCAAATACTATAGTTTTCCAAAATTCTCAATCCAAAATCCACTTAACTACACCCAAATCAATATCAACCGTACCAAATTTAGGCCTTCAATGCCTAACAAGTATTATTTTCAAATTATCAACCCATTCAACCCACTAATCACTCACTTTCAAACCAATTCAATCCACCATTCAAATTCCAACCAAATTTTCCATCAATCATCATTAAAATCAAAACCATTATCATTCATTGACATCACAATCATTATTCATATCATCTAATTTCACTTTATCAATTTCAATCTTCAACATCAACCTCATTCAACAACATCAACTAACAAAACCACCAACTTCACAATCTACAGATTCAACACCAAATTTAACAATTTCCATCCATTAGTTAACCAATTCACATAATTCAAATCTATCCTAAGACAACTATCCTAAGGTTCACACAACATTATATATTAACTACAAGAAATCGAAACTATACCTTGGCCGATTTCACCCAAGCTCAAAACACCACAATTCAAGCTTGCAAGACTCCAAATCAATTCCAACAAGTTCCAGTCACCAAAACTTTATCCCAAGCACTCCAATTTACCGATTTGACTTTAATTCACATGTATTCAATCTAGTTTCATACAATTTTATCACATCAATATTAGGATTTACTAATTCAATAATTTACAAGAGTTTAGCAATTTTTTACCTTATCCACCAATGATTGGGATAAAACCCAATAATAATCCAATGCTAGATAATACGTAAACTACCAAAATCATGAAAATCTCTCAATACCCAAACCAAATTCACACGAATGAAGAAAATGGAGAACTGGACACAAAATTTAAATATTCTTACCACTTGTTCAGATAAAATTGAAGAGCTTGACGAGGTGAATGTGTGACCACAAATGGTACGACAATCGAAGCTTTGGATTAAGAGTTATGATCAAATGAAATTTGGAAGTGGATAAGGGTTTAGTTTTGTTTCGCTTCACTTCTCTTCTCTGTGGAATGAAAAGGAAGAGAGAAGCTGAATGTTGGCTTAGTGTTGGGATTTTGTTATGTGGGCTTGGGCCCACTTGGGTCCGGTTCAACCAGTTTAGTCTGTTTGTTCAACTTTGGACCAAAATTTTTAAAATTATAGTTTAAATTCGTATTCTAAATATATTTGCTTCTTCAATTTATAAAATTTAATTTTCTAATTTTTCTGGCTCATAATAATTTATTAGTTAATTATTTATTAATTAACCGGGTTTTACACCTGCTACCTATCATTCCCCATTCATGAACCAAACTCCAAACAGTGGGCCGCGTCTTACCACTTGCAGCACCCTCCTTCTGTTACTTTCTAACCCACTGCTTGCAACGCCCGAACCCTGTTCCAACCAAGAATCCCATTTGGCGTCTCACCCCAATGGAGATTTAGAGCAAGAGAGAGAAATGTTCGTGTTATTGGTGCGATGACAAGATCTCGGTGAGCCATTGGTGTACTAATCAAAAGTTTATGTTGCTGCAACTTGAGACTGATGAAGACCATGACACCACAACCATGTCTGAGGCATCAGAAGGTGAGGATCACTCCCTGTTGTAGTTGGACCAGCAAGTATTTGCTCATCATTTGTCCTACAATGCAATGCATGACACTCATGGCCCTGCTACTATCTATATTAAAGCTATCATCCATGGGCTAAAGGTGTGAGCACTAGTTGATTGTGCCAGTTCTGATATATTTATTCAACCTCATATCGCGAAGTTCTTGAACTTACTTGTTGAACCAACACTAGGAGTCAAGGTCATAGTGGGTGATTTTAATGTTCTACATTGAGGGTTATATTTCATCCATAGATATGTCGTAAATGGATTCCAAGTGACCATTCCTAAGGTCTATATTTTGCATGTGGCGGATGGTGATTTAGTTATTGGAACAACATGGTTGAGGACATTGAAAGCTCAGATAGTGGACTATGATTCTTTCTTTCTCCGGTTTATGCATCAAGGCCAGTTAATCACAGTCTTAGGTGAGAAATCTATCACAGCGGCCTAGGCTCAATTTCACCACATCATGAGGTTTGTTCATACAGATGCTATTGTCGAGGCCTTCACTCTCGAAGTGCAAAAGATTGAGGGTGAATCGATGCCATCATTGCAGCTGCCCGATTACATGCAACCTAACTTGGTGTTATTGCTACAAGCTTACACTGCAGTTTTTGGCCAACCTTCTAGACTTTCTCCTTGCAGACTCATGAACATTGCATTCCTCTAGTGCAAGGTGCAAAATTGGTTAAAGCTCGCCCTTACCAGTACCTTCATTCTTAGAAGGTTCAAATTGAATCTATAGTTTAGGATATGCTTCAAGAAGGGATTATCTAGCCTAGTAAAAGTCCCTTTTCGTCGCCAATTTTGTTGGTTAAGAAAAAGGACGGTACATGACGAGTTTGTATTGACTATTATGCTTTAAATAACATGCATCACCATTAAGGATAGCTTTCCAATACTGACCATCGATGAGATGTTAGATGAATTGTTTAGTGCTACTGTATTCTCTAAATTGGATTTATGCTCAAGTTATCACCAAATCTTAGTGAGACCAGAGGATCACTTCAAGATAGCTTTCCAGACACAACAAGGATTTTATGACTGGCTTATAATGCCCTTTGGTTTGACAAATGCCCCAGCCACTTTTCAAAGCCTTATGAATGATGTTTTAGGCCTTATTTACGTAAATTTGTGCTGGTGTTCTTCCATGATATATTAGTATATAGCCATATATAGGAGAAACATTTGGAACATTTAGAAGTGGAGCTTAAGACTTTGCAGCAGGAACCCTTGTTTGCTAAACTTTCTAAGTGTTTGTTTAGTGCTCTAAAGTAGACTACTTGGGTCACACTAATTCGGGCAATAACATTCATATGGAGACAGTTGAGGTGCAAGCAATAATGGATTGGGATCGGCCTCAAAACCTCAAACAACTTCGGGGCTTCTTAGGCCGTACCGACTACTATCATCGTTTCATTAAAGACCACACCTTTTTAGCCTCTCCACTTACTGATTTGATTAAGAAGGATGCCTTTACTTGGAGTTCTCTTGCTGATTCGGCATTTCTTTGGCTTAAGCAGGCCATTTCTTCAAAGTCAGTGTTGGCCTTACCCAATTTTGAGAATCCTTTTGAGGTTGAAACCGATGCTTTCGGTACTGGCATTGGTTCCGTGCTAGTATAAAATAAGCATCCAATTGCTTATTTTTCTAAGAAGTTAACTCCCAATTTGCAGCAACAATCAGCCTACACTAGGGAGTTCTATGCTATCACCAAGGCGCTCGCTAAATTTCATCATTATTTGCTAGGGAAGCACTTTATTTTTTGCATTCATGACAGTTGCCAACATCCTAAAGGAAAATTTAGGCACAATTTAGTAACTATCTGATAGATATTATCCTTTTTGAGAAGCACAATATAGAAGTCCATAAGAACATAACATGTCAGAATTTCAAGTGAATAAGTATCACAGTGGAACTACAAAACTAACCCCATGGGATAATTTTATAACAACAGAGTTTTGACAGAACACCGAAGGCTTAATTAAGAGAAGGTAATAGGTGCAATGGGGATATCCTAAAATTGAAGGATTCAGGGGATTATTTGGTATAATTAGAGGTGGGTGGATTTTGCAGGTGAAGAGTCAACACGCAGGGTGCGTGTTGGACACGTGTCAACATTTTGGCCGACATGCAGGAAGCGTGTTGGACACCTTTCTTACACATCCACAATACTGTAATACACTTCAAATATCAATATTCAATCAAAATACAATCATTATCTCCATATTAAAAATAATTTCTGCAACTTTTATATTTTAAAATATGGTGTTTATTATTATTTTTTTTCTCTAGTAGGGCTTTGTTAAAAGTTTGACCTGAAGGAATGTCATTGTATTGAAAGAATTATACTATTTTATCTTCTTAAGAAAGGAATTTTTTCCAAATAAACATTTTTAATTTTTTAAAAATAAATGAATAAGTAGAACTATGGCCGTAGCTTTTGGTATGTGATTTTGGTCACTAATTCAACTATTTATTAAAAACTCCCTACACAAAATTCAAGGAAATACTGATAAGAAATGTTGATTTCCCTCTTAGTTGGTTGGTATGTTTTAATTAGCAATCTGTTAAAATACTGGCATCTCCAAAACAAGGAAAACTTTATAAGGTTGAATTCTATTATGCTAAACAAGGTAAGCAATTCTATAGTATTTTCTCTTCAATACTATAGTAGAAGTAGATTACTCATGATACGTACGTGATAATTAAAGCATCAAGAACGTGTTCTACGCACCTGATGGGATATCCTAAATGCTAATAACGGGATCTAATATATTTCATAGTGCTCAATTACTCAATACGCACCATCCAAATGGCTCATCCCAGATATTTCCATTCCCTAAGTCAAATAAACACTACTAAAAGAGTTTCTGATTCTTGGCTATTCCTAAAACTTTGGTCAATCTTGATTTCTCTGACCCACAAGGCATCTTACAGATGCTGAAAATAAACCCGAATAGTATGTCAAATTCCTTGTCTTTACACTCTTCATTTTATTCGCTTTCTATTGTAATTTATTTTATTAAGGGAAAAAATGGCCTTCAAGCTTGGAAAATTATATCACAAATACTAAGTAATTTATGGTTTTTTCAGCTGAAAATGAAAAAAAAGTGAAAGAGATAAACATCATTCTAGTTCCACTTTAGGCGGTTTCATGTTTGTTTTAGACATGAAATAAAAATAAATACAGGAATTTGGTGCTAATAAAATATGGTTCAAAAGACAAATTATGATTTCCAAAACTAGGGGGTGGCAAAGCAAAATTTAGCCAAGCCCCATAGTGGTAAACCAAGGTGTAACACACCTCGTCATATTTACAAATTAATAACTAGCAGCCATAATGGTACACCTTTAATGGCTTTCTCAATGTTACCTGGTTTGTTTAGATTGAATACAATATCTGTGCCACAAGAAGGGAACTGAGAGGATAGGCAAACAAATAATGTAATGTTAATATAGGATGAATTCCATTTAAAAGCATAGAAAGAGTAGTTCATGCTTGCATGCAGGGGTTTACCAGCAATATTATTTTTCTGGCATAGCGTTATGGAAGTCATGTCCATGAGTGAGAGATCTTTTGAAGTAATGTGTTGATAAAAAAGCGTGTCAAGAAGGCGTGCTTGTGAGTTACACCTTGGGTCATCATCATACACTCCATCGATATTTGTTGCTTTGAGTACAACCTCTGCATTAACTACATAAATGAGAAAATAAAAGTAAGTGGATTGTGCTAAAGGTCCTTTCACATGCCAAACCAACATCAAATTTAGAATGTACACTATAGATTAGTGGGATGAATATTATTTTTTACATGGCCGATGCTTGTTATCCTGTAACGCCGTTGATGAATTGAATTCATACCCCATATAACAAATGATGAATCCGTTCTTTTGGCAAGCGTACCAAAATTTATTGTCAAGTAATAACCCACAGTGGAGTGGGATCGTATCCATAGAGATTGGTGGATTTGAGCAACTTTAATTAATTGGTGAATTAGTTAAGCTAAGCAGAATAAATTGTGAGTGCAAAATTGTAAATGGACAGAAACATAAATGGCTCAAAAGTAAACATAAGCAGTAAAGTGCAGAAATGGAAATGACAATAATATAAAGTACAGGAACATAAATGACTCAAAAGTAAATGGGAATGGGGATTTGCAGAATATAAAGAAAGCTATGAAGAGAATGGAAGATAAGAATAGGGGAATTCATTGAGATCAGGAGATGTTGTCTCTTTGGATTAAATCCAGCTCATATCCTCTTCAATCATGCAACTCACTGACCTCTTGGAAATCATGATTGATTGAGCTCCAATTCCTTGGTGACTCAATCTCTTAGATCTTGATCAATAGCCAATTCCTTGGTCTAATTGCTCATGAAGAGAGATATGCTTGGTCCCTGATTATACCACACATCATCATAGGTCCAAGTAGAGGGAAGATTATATGTCACCATATCCAAACACCAAAACCCAGATCCTACTCAAGTGTGAGAATGGATTTCTAGCTTGGCTTCATGTTTCCTTTTCCAAGGTTCCCATGAAACCCATTTTTTATTCAATCCCTTTTCCAAGGTGATTGAACACTATCATTAAAACGAAATTCCTTCTAGCAAATCAAAGAGAGGATGAAGAGAAAAAGAAATTCACTATCATTAATCCATCAAGTACAACAGAGCTCCCTCCCTCAATGAGAGGAAATTTAGCTACTCATAGCTCCAAGAAAAAGTACAAGAGATGGAAGAGATGATAAAGTGAAAAGTAGATCTAACTATAGCTAATAGATCAACTGCTTAACCCCTTCTCAGTACTTTGAGGTTTTATTTATACTACTTCTAACACTGGAAAATAAAGAAAATACAAAAGTGAAAAGAAAATTATAATTTGGAGGGAAAAGAAACTCAATAAACGTGATCTTCTAGCTGGCGTGTGATTAGCGCTTCAGTGGCGTGCCACGCGCAGCTTTAATTCTAGCTTGGTGTACCACGCCCAACTTTTCAAGTGGCACGCCCTCCTTCATTGGCATCCCTGGCGTGCCACGCCTTCGAGCCCAAGTGGCACGCCTAGTCCTTCTCCCTCTTCTTCTTGCTTCTGGAAAGTTGAACTAGCGTGGCACGCTCAAGGTCTGGCGTGCCACGCCCATTGTGTGTGCTTGGTCTTTCTCTCTAGAAAATTGAACTAGCATGGCACGTCCAGGGTCTGGCGTGCCATGCCCCATTTGTGTGCTTGGCTCCTTCGCTGGCGTGCCATGCCCAGAACTCAAGTGGCACGCCCAGGTCTTCTTGGTTGATTGGTGATACTGGCGTGCAATGCCTGAGACTCAAGTGGCACGCCCAAGTGAAATTCTAGGGCTGACGTGCCACACCTTTGATACAAAGTGGCACGCCCATATGGTTGGCCTTCTATCTTCCTCTCTGGAAAATTTAACTGGCGTGCCACGCCTAGCAATTTGCCTTGGTCCAGTAATTGGCGTGCCACATCAGGTCTTCCAAGTAGCACGCCCAAGTGAAACTCTAGAGTTGGCGTGCCACGCCTTGATACCAAGTGGCACGCCCAGCTTTGCTTTGGCTTCCTTGAGTATTGGCGTGCCACGCCTGGATGCTCAAGTGGCATGCCCAAGTGGGGATGAAAGCTGGTGTGCCACGCCTTCGATACCAAGTGGCACGCCCAGTGCTTGGGCCTTTGTCCTTGTTTTCTGGAATCTTGTACTGGCGTGCCATGCATTGATGCTAAAGTGGCACGCCCCTTTTTGTGTGGGTCTTCTAAGCTTGGCATGCTATGCCTGGGTTTTCAAGTGGCACGCCCAAGTGATAAGTTGATGCTGGCGTGCCACGCCTTCGATACCAAGTGGCACGCCCAAGTGATAATCCCCTCTGAATGGATGAACTGGCGTGCCACGCCCCATGGTTCAAGTGGCACGCCCATAGTATGTGATGGGCTAGGCGTGCCACGCCCAGCATGGCGTGCCACGTCCCTTTAGTGGCCTTCATCATTGCTCTCTGGAAAATTACACTGGCGTACCACGCCCATACATTTTCTTGAATCATGCTCCTCTGGAAACCATAACTGGCGTGTCACGCCCAGTTCTTGGCGTTCCACACCCATACATGACTTGAGGATCCTCCCTGGAATTCAGTACTGGCGTGCCACGCCCATACATTTTTGTGGCGTTTGCTCCAAGTGGCACGCCAGTTTTACACGCCTAGCCTTATTTTGTTGTTTTCTTCCCTTTTTGATGTCTTTTTCACCTGAAAATCAGCATAAACCCATTTTAAAGCAATGTACCATAATATTCATCAAATAATGCATGAATTGCAATGATCAAGATTATGCTCTTTTATGGTCCTTTTTATACAAGAAAAAAGGGTAGATGATGCAAGTCATCAGCCGTATTAGATGTTCTTGTAAGAGCCAATCGGATCAATTTGTCAAAGTCTATCTTAAAATGCAATGAATGCAGGTATGCAAATGTAATAAACAAAAGAAAAGAAAGATAAGAAAAATGAGAAGTGAAATGTTGAAAAGTGAAAGAAGAGTAAAGTAAGAAAGGAGAGAAGAAAGAAGAAGAAAGGAAAAGAAGAAGCGACGCGTAAGCATCGGCCGCAGAATGATTGTGTGACGCGTAAGTGATTGAGCACGGATACCGTCGATAATGAATTTCACAAGATTTTTTTCACGTTGCAAGTATAGTCCTCAATCGACAAATAATCCGCAAATCAAATTTAGAAGGAATTGGTTGTCACAAGTCTAACACCAATAAAAGTAACCAAAGTATTCAAACCTCGGGTCGTCTCACAAGGAATGGGCAAACATGTGCTTCAACATTGGTTAGAAATCCGGGGTTGCAAGTCATGAGCAAGAAATTAAACTAGGAATCCTAACAAGCAAGTAATCTTGAAATGCAAGAAACTAATTCAATTGACTAAAGCAAGATGTAATTAATTCCAAACTAATAAAATAATATCCAATGTAATTCTATTCTAAACTAAACAAGTAACTACAACTAATAAGAATGATAAAAGCAATCAAGATTTTTGGGTTTTCAAATAAGAATGATAAAAGCAACTCTTGGCTAGACATGGGAATTGGGGTCACTATCCTTGTCTAATAACTATATCTTGACAATTATAAGGAACCAAACTCATTAAGTGTACTTCTATACTTGAAGTATTTTAAATGGTTTAGTCAACATCAACTCATAAGGTCCAACCTCACTACTAATTGACTTAATAGTAGGCTAGTGTCAATGGTTATCAAATTGACCACTAAGGGTTCCTAAATCATCAAATCCATTAGACCCAATGACTCAAGTTTACCCAATTCCCTTAGCCTAGGCCAAGAGTAAAGAGAACTACTCCATAATCATAGGAAACATTTCATCAAACACATGGTAAGCATTCATAGAGAACATGTTCAAATTGCCATCACATTGAAATTGACAAGTACCCACTAATAGTTATCAACATACAATCACTCAAACAACATAATTAATCATGGAAATCATCAATGCAACAATAACAAATCAAGATCTATAAGATTCATGAAATGAGTATAAAATGACAAATAACAAGGAAACATAAAACTAACACAAGATCTAAACACAATTATACTAGAGAATTCAAATTAAACAATTAAAACTAGTAATTAACAAGATCTAATCCAGAATTCAACAAGGGAAGATCAAATTAAAGCTATATCTAGAAAGGAACAAGGGTTTCTCTCTCTAGAAGAACAAGAACCAAAAACTAGCTAAAAATTGTGTCTAAGTGTAAATGAATGATCCCCCCTTTCCCCCTAGAATCCTTTGGTCTTTTCCATGCAGAACCGATGAATGGACTTTTGTGTGGTTTAGAATTTCACAAATGAAAGCTCGTTGCAATATAGTTTCTAAACCAACAATAATCCTTTCATACAAAAATTTGTTTGTCACAAGTACAAACCCCTAAAATTTATAAACCGAAGTATTTAAACCTCGGGTCGTTCTCCCTAGGAATTGCAATAAAGTGTCTTGTTATTGGTTATGAGGTATGTTTTGGGGTTTTTGATAAGAGGCATGAAAAGTAAATGGAAATGAAAATAAACTAACAACTAAAGAGGTCTTGGCAAGGTTTGGTGGTCAAGGATCTCTATCCTAATCACTAACCACAACATGAGAACTGGCAAGGACCAACCCCACTAAGTTAACCCTTAACTAATAGTAGAGGGAAGTCAAGTGAGCTATGTCAATGCAAGTCCATAAGTCCTAGTTCTCCACCAAATCAATTAGTGAGATCTAGAGTTAATGGCTCCTAATCGTCTACCACTTGGACATTAGTAACTCAAGAGTTCCTAAGTTACCTTTCCAAGCCAAGAGCATAAAATTCTACTCTAAAATCCAACCAAGCATTTTATCAAACACTTGGAAGGCATAAAAGGAAAGCATAGTAAAATTGCAAGGAATGTAAATCTACACTACTCAATTGCAAGGAATTAAACAACAACAAATCAAATGAACAATAAAGGAACATGAAAACATAAATTGCATTAAAGAGAAATAGAAGAACAAAAGTGCATGAACATAAAAGTAGAGAGTTACAAGAATTAAATGCTAAACTAGAGAGAAGAGATGTAGAAGAAGAAGAATTGATAAAAGAAAAGTGAATCAAAGCATGAAATTAACCTAGATCTAAGAAATTCTAAGCTAGATCTAACCTACTCCTAATTCTAGAGAGAAGTGAGAGCTTCTCTCTCTAAAACTACTCTAAACTAATCCTAATATGTAAAAATGAACCAAAAGATGTGTTCCCCCTCAATCCTTGGTCCTTTAAAGCATTTTGGGCACCAAAGTTGGTTGCAAACTGGGCCCCACAGCTCCTCAAAATCACTGGGCACGTTTTGTATTAAAATATCATGTGCGGCCACCGACGCGTACGTGTACAGCACGCGTGCGTGTCCCTTGCGTTTTTGCGATCCACGCGTGCGCGTACGGTGCGCGTGCACGTGGATGAAGATATCCAAATTTTTTACTTTTTCATGTGTTCTCCACTTTGCATGCTTTCCTCTCCATTCCCTTGATCCATTCCTAGCCTTTTCAACCTGAAATCACTTAACAAACAAATCAAGGCATCTAGTGGAATCAAAGGTGAATTAAATTTAGCTAATTAAGGATATAGAAAGTATGTTTTTATAATTAAGCACAAATTGGGAAACAATCATGAAACCATGATATTTCATTGAATAAATGTGGGTAAAAGGTGATAAAATCCCCTAAATGAAGCACAAGATAAACCCTACCAATGGGGTTTATCAACCTCCCCACACTTAAACCAAGCATGTCCTCATGCTTAAACCAAGAGAAAGCAAAGGGTATCAACATTTATTCAATAAAATCTAACTAAATTCACCCTACCTATAAGCAACTATCTACATAAAAGCAATTGCTTGGTCAAAATAAATCAATTTCCAAGAAGCCTATATGCACAAGGGTTAAGGACCAGCAAGTCTAATCCTCAATTGAATTGAGTTATTAAATATTTTTACAAACTTGCAAGAAAAGTGATGATTATAGGTGAAAACATGTAATTGAGCATCAAACCCTCATTGGATATGTTTGCACTCTATTCGCTCAAGTGTTTAGGGTTGATTCACTAAATTCTCCCCTAATCATGCTTTCCAAGATTTGTTTTTCTTCTAACAATCAACATTTATTTCATGCATGCATACACCTATCATGAGATCTTTTCATTGGTTGTAATGGGGCTAGGGTCAAGGTAGGATGCATATATGGTCAAGTGAGCTTAAAATTTGAATCTTTGATAAGCTTAAACTTCCCACCTAACCTATGACATCCTATACAATTCAAAACTAACCTAACTACCAATTTTTCACTTTTTCACATACTCATGTATTCCTTTTCATTTCACAACACTTACGCATTGATCTTTATTGAGCTTCACTTTGGGGCATTTTGTCCCCTTTTTATTTCTTTCTTCTTTTTTTTTCTTTTCTTGCTTTTCTATTTTTTTCTTTTCTATACCATTTTTCTTTTTCTTTTATTTTTCTTTTCTTTTTCTCATTTTTTTCTTTCTTTCAAACTATATACAAGAACATCAATGCATAAGGTTTATACATTTTATCAATACATGAGCATGTACCCAATTTCCAATAATTTCAATAAAAATACAAAGCTACCCTTTTATTCACCCAATGTCCCAAATTTTTCCACACTTGAATGATACTCACACTCACTAGCCTAAGCTAATCAAAGATCCAAATTAAGGACTTTTATTGTTTTTCACTTTAGGGCTTGTAATGTGCTAAATTAAGAACAAAGTGGATTAAGCGTAGGCTCAAAGTTGGCTAACAATGGATGATAAAAAGTAAGGCTATTTGGGTAAGTGAGCTAAATGAAATGATGGCCTCAATCATATAAATGCATGAATACACCAAATAATGGACATAAAGAATCAAACAAATCAAAGATTACAATCATAGAAAGAGAATAATGTACACAAGAAGGAAAAATAAGTGGTTATAAAATGTAACCACACAATTAGGCTCAAATCTCACTTGCCTGTGTTCTTAGCTCAAAACATGTTCCACAATATATATAATTCAAGCAAGTTTAATGAAAATCTTTCACTCAAATCAATTGAGGTGCCCTATAGATAGAAATCTTGAAAAATCTTATTATTTTGACTAAGCTTATTGTGTATATATATGCAAAAAATTAAGAAAATGCAACAAAAATCCTAAAAACCTAAAATTAAATGCAAAAGTGTTGGAATTAGAAATTTGTCACCCAAAATCGCCGATCGATCGGACGACCTCCCCACACTTAAAAGTTTGCACCGTCCTCGGTGCATCCAAAGATGAGCAAGGGGGTACGGCGACTCTCCGGATAGCTACCTTCAGCTGGTAGGTCAACCGGTCGCTGCGTGTTCTTTCTTCCGCTTCCGTTATTGCTTGTGGTGCATCATTCATGAAAAAAATAGAAAATAACACCATAAAATAAGAAAATACAAAAGCAAGGAAGCATACATTGTTGGAATGAGGTAATAATCACTATAATTGAGTGAGTAAATTAGTGTGACATTAATGACAAATAAGTGTGTGAATTTTAAATTGCGCGGTTTAGAACACACACTAGTACAAAAAGTGATGTCACAAAAGAAGTATGCACTTCACTTATCCTAGTTTGCTTGAGATGCTTTAAGTAAACGTGTAAGGTAAAACAAGCATTAAAGAAGCATGAGAGCATTCAAGCTAAAAGCGTATGGATGCATATGATCATGCAATATAATGCATTGAAGTAAATTCACAACATCCAATATCAAGAAATTGCCAAATCGAGGGAAGGGATTGAAATTACATGGTGGCCAAATCATGAAATTCAAGAAGAGTTACAAGCTCGAAGGTAATTCTCATCACTTGGTATTCTTAAAAGGTAAGCATGAAAAACTCAAAACCAAGTAGCAAAATATAACCTCAATAGTAGAATCCAACAAAGATTATAAGAATAATGGTGTTAAGATAACATCCCGTTTGTACTCAGCAACAATTAATGGTAAACAAGATTAAAAATCCAACACTTACAATGAAAAAGAGAAAATGAAATAGAAACTAACTAAAACTAACTAATCAACTAACTAACTAACTAATTAGTTAACTAAAATAAAGGGTTATCAATAGTGTTTGGGAGTGTTGGATGAGGGGTAGAAGAAGGGAAGAAGAAAGGAGAAGGAAAGAAACGGAAAGAGGAAACAAAAGAAATGTGTTGAAGGAAGGATATCCGCGCGTACGCGCGCATGGCACGCGCGCGGATGGTGGTGTAATGGACGTGACGCGTATGCGTACATGGCGCGTGCGCATCGATGGCTTATTTCGAGAGTGACGCGTACGCGTCATGTGCGCGTACGCGCGAGTTGCTTTGTGCCAAAGGCACAGTGCGCGCACAGCATTCACACAACTCTCGGGTTTTTGACTTAGGAGTGGAATTTCTCAATCCACGCGTACGCGTACGTGGCACATGCACGTGGGTAGGCGGAAATGCTTGATGCACGCGTACGCGCGCAGTGCGCATACGCGCGGATGGTGCTATTTTTTTCTATGTTTTTGCACCAATCCAAGCATTCCAAACCTCCAAACAGCTACCAAAACACCATAAAACCTTATTTAACATACTAAACTACCAATTAGACTCAACAAACCAACCAAAAACATGAATTTAAACTAATTACCAATATGTACAAAAAGAGAAAATGAAAAGAAGTTACCATGGTGGGGTGTCTCCCACCTAGCACTTTTGTTTATTGTCCTTAAGTTGGACTTATGGGGAGCTCCATCAAGGTGGCTTGTGCTTGAAGCCATCCTTGAACATCCACCAATGCTTGCATTTCCAATGAGCTCCACTCTTCAAGTTCAATTCTCCCAAGCTTTGATGGAGTTCTTCATAGACTATGGGCTCCCAAAGTTGATCCTCATGTATGCCGGGATCCCATATCTTGTTTCTACACCCATCTTTGAGTTGATTGTCATTATTCCATTTGGGTGGTATAATCTTGGAGTTCTCATTTAAGCAACCAAACAACATCCTAGACCCAAGCAATCTAGTTCTACACCAACCATTGCAATTAAGCTTTGAACATGTAACCATCATGAACTTAGAAGAATGTTTCCAACCACTAACCATCTCCTTTTTACTCTTAAGGCCACAAATATATCTAAGTTGACCTTCCGTCTCAAGCAAACCATATTTAAGGGGAATAACAAAGCTTAAGTATAAGGAATTTTCCCACTTGAATGAAAGAATGGATGGTGGTGGCTTGGGGAGAGCTATCTCCAACGTGCTAGCAAGCTTTTCTCCCTTGTGTTCTTCCTTGTTAATCTCCACCTCTTCATAAGCTTCTTTACTTCCAATCCTTTGTTCATCAATTTCATCTAACTCTTCCCCATCACTCAAATCATAAATGGGAGGTGGAGAGAAATCTACCTCCACATCGCTTTCTATCTCATTGGGAGAAGGTTCTTCAAATTCAAAGTATTCATCACTAAGAAGATTAGATGCATAGTCTTCATCTCCAAGGGAACTCAATTTTTGCTCCATTTCTTCCAAGTCTTCATACGGAATATGCCTTGAAGGTTGTGCACATTCCTCCTCAACATCAAATTCACTCTTCTTGGAGAGGTTCTCGTCAACTCTAGGTTTCTAAGGAGGTTTCGCATCTCCTAAGTCTTCAACCTCTTCTTCCTCTTCTTCAATGATCATAGGCTCCTCCAATTGCTCTAATACAAAATAACATCCCTCATTTTCCACCAGAGTTTCCAATCTCTCCTTATGTTTTTCAATTGATTCTCCACATGTGACCATGGGAGTGCTTTGAGTGCTCAAATATTGAGAGGTTAAAATGCTTACTACCTTAATCAAGGTAGCCACAAATTCTAGTGTCTCCCTTTGCATTTCTCCTTTCCCTTGAAGTATAAGGCTAAGGGTTTCATCCATTGAGGATTGGGATGGATAAGAGGGTTCAATGTCTTGGAGAATGGATTCATAATAGGAATGTGGTTCTTCTTGGTAAGGATGTGGTGGTGTATATTGAGGTGGCTCTTGGGAGTATTGATATTGGAATGGTGGTTCCATGTATGGCTCATATGGTTCAAAAGGTGATTGGTATGATATATGTTGGTTAGGGTCATATGGAAGTGCTTGGCGAAAAAAGGCTTGTGAGTATGGTTGAGGTTCATGTTGAGGACATGGCTCGTAGGCATATGGTGGTGGTTCTTGAAAGTCACAAGGAGATTCACCATAGCCATTGGATTGGTATGCATAATAGAATGGCTCTTCTTCATAATGCATTGGTGGAGGTTGTTGCCAAGAGGATTGATCATATGCATATGGCTCCTCCCACCTTTGGTTATCCCATCCTTGATACACATTCTCATTATAGTCCTCATTTTCTACAACATAATGAGAACCAAACTCATAGCCAAAGTGAGAATTCATGATGAAAAGAGAAAATAAGAAACAAAAGCTAATAAGAAAGAATGAAACAAAGTCCTAAAACTAGCAAAAACTAACAAGCATCCCAAAAATCAAGCTATTCACAATATTCACATATATACAATAACCAATAACATAACACAATTGTAATTCCCCGGCAACGGCACCATTTTGATAAATGGACTTTTGTGTGGTTTAGAATTTCACAATTGAAAGCTCGTTGCAATATAGTTTCTAAACCAACGATAATCCTTTCATACAAAAATTTGTTTGTCACAAGTACAAAACCTTAAAATCTATAAACCGAAGTATTTAAACCTCGGGTCGTTCTCCCTAGAAATTGCAATAAAGTGTCTTGTTATTGGTTATGAGGTATGTTTTGGGGTTTTTGATAAGAGGCATGAAAAGTAAATGGAAATGAAAATAAACTAACAACTAAAGAGGTCTTGGCAAGGTTTGGTGGTCAAGGATCTCTATCCTAATCACTAACCACAACATGAGAGTTGGCAAGGACCAACCCCACTAAGTTAACCCCTAACTAATAGTAGAGGGAAGTTGGTGCACGAATTGTGAATCACACTTTTCACAACGCGTACCACTAACCAGCAAGTGCACTGGGTCGTCCAAGTAATACCTTACGTGAGTAAGGGTCGAATCCCACGGAGATTGTTGGTTTGAAGCAATCTATGGTTATCTTGTAAATCTCAGTCAGGAAGTCAATTATGTTTATCAGTTGAATTGTGAATAACCAAGAGAGCATAAATTAAAGATTACTTGTTGTGCAGTAATGGAGAATATGTTGGAGTTTTGGAGATGCTTTGTCTTCTGAATCTCTGCTTTCCTCTGTCTTCTGATTCACGCACGCATGTCCTCTTATGGCAAGCTGTGTGTTGGTGGATCACCGTTGTCAATGGCTACCTTCCATCCTTCCAGTGAAAACTACGCTCACGCGCTCTGTCACAGCACGGCTAATCACCGGTTGGTTCTCGATCCAGTTGGAATAGGATTTACTATCCTTTTGCGTCTGTCACTAACGCCCAGCCTTCAGGAGGTTGAAGCTCGTCACAGTCATTCAATCCTTGAATCCTACTCGGAATACAACAGACAAGGTTTAGACTTTCCGGATTCTCATGAATGCCGCCATCAGTTCTAGCTTATACCACGGAGATTCTGATTAAGGAATCTAAGAGATACTCATTCAATCGGATTTAGAACAGAGGTGGTTGTCAGGCACACGTTCATGGTTTGAGGAAGGTGATGAGTGTCACAGATCATCACCTCCATCACAGTTAAGCGCGAATGAACATCTTAGATAAGAACAAGCGTGTTTGAATGGAAAACAGAAATACTTGCATTAATTCATTGAGACACAGCAGAGCTCCTCACCCCCAACAATGGGGTTTAGAGACTTATGCCATCAGAGAATACAAAGTTTAGATCTGAAATGTCATGAGATACAAAATAAGTCTCTAAAAGTTGTTTAAATACTAAACTAGTAGCCTAGGGTTACAAAATATGAGTGGACTATGATGGATGATGCAGAGGTCCACTTCTGGGGCCCACTTGGTGTGTGCTGGGGCTGAGAATTGAGTGAGTCACGTGCAGAGGCCATTTGTGGAGTTGAACGCCAGTTTTTATGCCAGTTTGGGCGTTCAACTCCAGTTTTTTATCCTTTTCTGGCGCTGGACGCCAGAATTGGGCAGAGAACTGGCGTTGAACGCCAGTTTACGTCGTCTATCCTTGTGCAAAGTATGGATTATTATATATTTCTGGAAAGCCCTGGATGTCTACTTTCCAATTCAATTGGAAGCATGCCATTTCGAGTTCTGTAGCTCCAGAAAATCCAATTTGAGTGCAGGGAGGTCAGAATCCAACAGCATTAGCAGTCCTTTTTCAGCCTGAATCAGATTTTTGCTCAGCTCCTTCAATTTCAACCAGAAAAATACCTGAAATTACAGAAAAACACACAACTTATAGTAAAGTCCAGAAATATGAATTTTTCCTAAAAACTACTAGAAATAGACTAAAAACTAACTAAAACATACTCTAAACTATATGAAATTATCCCCAAAAAGCGTATAAAATATCCGCTCATCACAACACCAAACTTAAACTGTTGCTTGTCCTCAAGCAACTAGACAAATAAAATAGAAGACTAATAGGTTGAGAAGCAATAATATCTCAGAGTTTTTGATTGAAGCTCAGATTCTAATTAGATGAGCGGGACTAGTAGCTTTTTGCTTCTGAACAGTTTTGGCATCTCACTTTATCCATTGAAGCTCAGAGTGATTGGCATCTGTAGGAACTCAGAATTCAGATAGTGTTATTGATTCTCTTAGTTTAGTGTGATGATTCTTGAACATAGCTTCTTTATGAGTCTTGGCCGTGGCCCTAAGCACTTTGTTTTCCAGTATTACTACCGGATACATAAATGCCACAGACACATAACTGGGTGAACCTTTTCAGATTGTGACTTAGCTTTGCTAAAGTCCCCAATTAGAGGTGTCCAGAGTTCTTAAGCACACTCTTCTTTTTGCTTTGGACCTTGACTTTAACCGCTCAGTCTCAAGTTTTCACTTGACACCTTCACGCCACAAGCACATGGTTAGGGACAGCTTGATTTAGCCGCTTAGGCCAGGATTTTATTCCTTTTTGGCCCTCCTATCCACTGATGCTCAAAGCCTTGGGATCCTTTTTATTACCCTTGCCTTTTGGTTTTAAGGGCTTTGGCTTTTTGCTCTTGCCTTTTGGTTTTAAGAGCTTTGGCTTTTTCTGCTTGCTTTCTCTTTTTTTTTTTTTTTTTTTGCAAGCTTTGTTCTTTGCTGCTTTTTCTTGCTTCAAGAATCATTTTTATGATTTTTCAGATTCTCAATAACATGTCTCATGTTCATCATTCTTTCAAGAGCCAACATATTTAACAGTCTTAAACAACAAATTCAAAAGATATATGCACTGTTCAAGCATTCATTCAGAAGACAGAAAGCATTGCCACCACATTTAACTAATTAGAATTTCTCTTATTAAAACTCGAAATTTTATTGCTTCTTATTCAAAAGATCTACTACTTTATTCATGTTTGCTAATGATGAGAAAAATAAACTATAGCTTAATTGGAGATAAAATCAAAATAGATACTAATTACTACTATATGACTCCTAAGGTAAAATTAAAATAAGAACAGTTATCACAGAGTTAAGGCTAAGATTAGAACTCAACAACCTTGAGGTTTGGGAAGTGGATGTTCCTCTAGTCTGTGAGGTGCTTGGTCCTTCAAGAGAAAATTTCTGGCGCTTCAGTTCCTTTAAATCACGCCCTTGCTCCTCTTGGAGTGGGTTGTTTTCCTTTAGGGGCCATGATCTTAGTGATCACGGATAAGCACACCAAACTTAGAGCTTTGCTTGTCCTCAAGCAAAAGAAAAAGAAGGAGATGGGTAGAAGGAGAGCTCCTCCCAACCATCCTGGCGTTTGAACGCCCAAACACTGCCTGTTTTAGGCGTTCAACGCCCAAATGCTGCTCTCCTGGGCGTTCAACGCCCAGTTGTTGCCCTTTTCTGGCGTTGAACGCCAGATAGCTATCCTTACTGGCGTTCAGCGCCCACTGGATGCCCATTTTGGGCGCTGAGCGCCCAAAATGGCCTTCACTGGCGTTTTCTTGCCAGTAAGCTTCCTATCTCTGTTTTGTGTGTAGATTCCTTCTGTAACCCTGTAAACTTATGCAAATGATTCTTTACCTTAGTGTCAGTGAAATTTATATAAACAAATAAAAATAAAAATAGGGCAAAATTCTTAGAGGATTGTTGCCCCATGGCTGGGTTGCCTCCCAGCAAGCGCTTCTTTATTGTCTTTAGCTGGACCTTGCTGAGCTTTTAATCTAGCTTCAGCTTTGAGCATTCTTGCTCAATGTTGCCCTCGAGATAATGCTTGATTCTCTGTCCATTGACAATGAACTTCTTATCAGAATCAATATCTTGAAGCTCCACGTAACCATATGGTGACACACTTGTAATCACGTATGGTCCCCTCCACCGGGATTTCAGTTTCCCGGGGAATAGCCTGAGTCTAGAGTTAAACAACAGGACCTTCTGTCCTGGTTCAAAGATTCTAGATGACAGCTTTCTGTCATGCCATTTTTTTTATTTTTCTTTATAAAGCTTGGCATTTTCGAAAGCTGTGAATCTGAATTCCTCTAGCTCATTTAGCTGGAGCAATCGTTTTTCTCCTGCTAATTTGGCATCAAAGTTTAGGAATCTGGTTGCCCAGTAGGCCTTATGTTCTAGTTCCATGGGTAAGTGGCATGCCTTACCATACACGAGTTGGTATGGAGAGGTCCCTATAGGGGTCTTGAATGCTGTTCTGTAAGCCCACAGAGCATCATCCAAGCTCCTTGCCCAATCCTTTCTACGGGTATTTACTGTCCGTTCCAGGATTCTCTTTAATTCTCTGTTAGAGACTTCAGCTTGCCCATTGGTTTGTGGATGATATGGTGTGGCCACTTTGTGGCGAATTCCATACCGAACCATGGCAGAGTAAAGCTGTTTATTGCAGAAGTGAGTACCCCCATCGCTGATTAACACTCTAGGGACACCAAACCTGCTAAAGATATGTTTCTGGAGGAATTTCAGCACTGTTTTAGTATCATTGGAGGGTGTGGCGATAGCCTCAACCCATTTTGATACATAGTCAACTGCCACCAGAATATAAGTGTTTGAGTATGATGGTGGGAAAGGTCCCATGAAGTCAATTCCCCATACATCAAACAACTCTATTTCCAAGATCCCTTGTTGAGGCATGGCGTAACCATGAGGCAGGTTACCAGCTCTTTGGCAACTGTCACAATTACGTACAAACTCTCGGGAATCTTTATAGAGTGTGGGCCAATAGAAGCCACATTGGAGGACCTTGGTGGCTGTTCGCTCACCTCCGAAATGGCCTCCATATTGAGATCCGTGGCAATGCCATAGGATTCTCTGTGCTTCCTCTTTGGGGACACACCTACGGATAATTCTGTCTGCACATCTCTTAAAGAGATAGGGTTCATCCCACAAATAGTACTTTGCATCAGTAACTAATTTCTTCTTTTGTATTCTATTGTACTCCTTGGGTATGAACCTTGCAGCTTTATAGTTTGCAATATCGGCAAACCATGGTGCTTCCTGAATGGCAAATAGATGCTCATCAGGAAACGTCTCAGAGATCTCAAGAAAGGGGAGGGACGTCCCTTCCACTGGCTCTATCCGGGACAGATGATCAGCCACTTGGTTCTCTGTCCCTTTTCTGTCTCTTATTTCTATATCAAACTCTTGCAGAAGCAATACCCATCTGATGAGCCTGGGTTTTGAATCCTGCTTTGTGAGTAGATATTTAAGAGCAGCATGGTCAGTATACACAATCACTTTTGATCCTACTAAGTATGATCTGAACTTGTCAATGGCGTAAACCACTGCAAGTAGTTCTTTTTCTGTGGTTGTGTAATTTTTCTGGGCATCATTTAGAACGCGACTGGCATAATAAATGACATGCAGAAGCTTGTCATGCCTCTGTCCCAATACTGCACCAATGGCATGATCACTGGCATCACACATTAACTCAAATGGGAATGTCCAGTCTGGTGCAGAAATGACTGGTGCTGTGACCAGCTTAGCTTTCAGCGTTTCAAACGCCTGTAGGCATGCTGTGTCAAACTCAAATGGCGTGTCAGTAGCTAGCAGATTGCTTAGAGGTTTTGTGATTTTTGAAAAATCCTTTATAAACCTCCTATAGAATCCTGCATGCCCCAGAAAGCTTCTGATTGCCTTAACATTGGCAGGTGGTGGTAATTTTTCAATTACCTCTATTTTTGCTTGATCCACCTCTATTCCCTTGTTTGAGATTTTATGCCCAAGAACAATTCCTTCAGTCACCATGAAGTGACACTTTTCCCAGTTTAAAACTAGGTTGGTTTCTTGGCATCTTTTCAGAACAAGTTTTAGGTGATCAAGACAGGAGCTGAATGAGTCTCCATATACTGAGAAGTCATCCATGAAGACTTCCAGAAATTTTTCCACCATGTCAGAGAAAATAGAGAGCATGCATCTCTGGAAGGTTGCAGGCGCATTGCATAGCCCAAAGGGCATCCTTCTATAAGCAAACACTCCCGATGGACATGTGAATGCTGTTTTCTCTTGATCCTGGGGATCCACTGCAATCTGGTTATAGCCTGAATAGCCATCCAAAAAGCAGTAATAATCATGACCTGCTAGTCTCTCTAGCATCTGGTCTATGAATGGTAAAGGAAAATGATCCTTTCTGGTGGCTGTATTGAGCCTTCTGTAGTCAATACACATGCGCCACCCTGTAACTGTTCTTGTAGGAACCAGTTCATTTTTTTCATTATGAATCACTGTCATGCCTCCCTTTTTTGGGACGACTTGAACAGGGCTCACCCAGGGGCTATCAGAAATGGGATAAATAATCCCAGCCTCTAGTAATTTGGTGACCTCTTTCTGCACCACTTCCTTCATGGCTGGATTTAGCCGCCTCTGTGGTTGAACCACTGGTTTGGCATTATCCTCCAATAGAATTTTGTGCATGCATCTAGCTGGGCTTATGCCCTTAAGGTCACCTATGGACCACCCAAGAGCTGTCTTGTGTGTCCTTAGCACTTGAATAAGTGCTTCCTCTTCCTGTGAATTTAAAGCAGAGCTTATGATCACTGGAAAAGTGTCACCTTCTCCTAGAAATGCATATTTCAAGGATGGTGGCAGTGGCTTGAGCTCTGGTTTAGGAGGTTTTTCCTCTTTCAGAAGAAAGTTCAGAGTCTCTTTCATGTCCCCTGAATCCTCCAAATCAGGCTGAACATCTTTAAAGATGTTTTCCAACTCTGATTCGAGACTCTCAGCCATGTTGATCTCTTCTACCAAAGAGTCAATAAGGTCAACTTTCATGCAGTCTGTTGATGTGTCTGGATGCTGCATGGCTTTGACAGCATTCAACTTGAACTCGTCATCGTTGACTCTCAGGGTTATTTCCCCCTGCTGGACGTCAATGAGGGATCGTCCAGTTGCTAGGAAAGGTCTTCCTAGAATGAGAGTAGCACTCTTGTGCTCCTCCATTTCTAGCACAACAAAGTCAGTGGGAAAGGCGAATGGCCCAACTCTGACAATCATGTCCTCAATCACGCCTGATGGGTATTTAGTGGAACCATCAGCAAGTTGGAGACATATACGGGTTGGTTTAACTTCTTCAGTTAAGCCAAGCTTCCTGATAGCGGATGCAGGTATTAGGTTGATGCTTGCCCCAAGATCGCATAAAGCTGTCTTGGTGCAATCACCTTCTAATATGCATGGTATCAGAAAACTCCCAGGGTCCTTAAGCTTTTCAGGAAAGCTTTTCAGAATGACTGCACTGCATTCTTCAGTGAGGAGAACTCTTTCTGTTTCTCTCCACTCCTTTTTATGACTCAAGATCTCTTTCATGAACTTGGCATAAGAAGGTATTTACTCAAGTGCCTCTGCAAAAGGAATCTTTATTTCAAGAGTCCTTAGATAATCTGCAAAGCGAGCAAATTGCTTATCCTGCTCCTCTTTCCGGAGTTTTTGAGGATAAGGTATCTTGGCTTTATATTCCTCAACCTTAGTGGTTAAAGAAGCCTTTTTAGAGGGGTTGTTATCAGCACTTGTGTGTGTCTGATCCCTCACTGGCAATTGAATGCCAGAGTCAGAAGCTGGAGTGACGTTAGACGCCAGCTCACTGTCTGTTCCTAGCGCCTGAACGCTAGAAATGTGCCCCTGTTGGGCGTTCAACGCCAGATTCTTGCCTGTTTCTGGCGTTGAACGCCAATCCTGCCTTGTTTCTGGCGCTGAACGCCAGTTTTGGGCATGGTCTGGGCGTTCAGCGCCAGCCTTCCACCCATTTTCTGGCGTTTTAGTGCCAGAATTATTTTTCCCTGGGCTCTTACTGTCCTCAGGGGAATCTTTGGTGGGTCGCTCATTTCTTGAATTTTTGATGCCTTGAGGTGGGGTATTTAATGTTTTCCCACTTCTTAATTGAACTGCTTGGCATTCTTCTGCTATTTGCTTTGATAGCTGCTGCTTTGTTTGCTTAAACTGTTCGTCCATATGTATATTAGCTATCCTTGTCTCCTGTAACCTGTCTTTGAATTCAGCTAGCTGTTTTGTTAAAAAATCTAATTGCTGATTGAATTCATCAGCTTGTTTTACAGTACTGAATTCAGCAGTTACTGTTTTAACCTCTTCATTCATGGAAGGGTTGCTGCTTAGATACAGATGCTGATTCCTGGCAACTGTATCAATGAGCTCTTGAGCTTCTTCAATTGTCTTTCTCATATGGATAGATCCACCAGCTGAGTAATCTAAAGACATCTGAGCTCCTTCTGCAAGCCCATAGTAGATGTCTAACTGAACCCATTCTGAAAACATGTCAGAGGGGCATTTTCGTAGCATCTCTCTGTATCTCTCCCAGGCATCATAAAGAGATTCATTATCTCCTTGTTTAAAGCCTTGGATGTCCAGCCTTAGCTGTGTCATCCTTTTTGGAGGGAAATATTGATTCAGGAATTTTTCTGTCAGCTGTTTCCATGTTCTTATGCTGGCCTTAGGTTGGTTATTTAACCACCTCTTGGCTTGATCTTTTACAGCAAATAGAAACAGTAATAGTCTGTAGACATCCTGATCTATTTCCTTATCATGTACTGTGTCAGCAATTTGTAAAAATTGTGCCAGAAACTCTGTAGGTTCTTCCTGTGGAAGACCGGAATACTGACAACTTTGCTGCACCATGATAATGAGCTGAGGATTCAACTCAAAACTACTAACTCCAATGGAGGGTATGCAGATGCTACTCCCATATGAAGCAGTAGAGGGGTTAGAATATGACCCCAAAGTCCTCCTGGACTGTCCATCTCCACTTATGTCCATGATGGATATGTGGATATAACTTGGACTGATTTACCTTTTTATTTATTTTATTTTATAAGAAGTAAATACTTAAATAAAATAAAATAACTAAAAAGAATTTGAATTTTAAAAATTAATTTTTTTTTCGTAAAAAAATTTAAAAATAATTAGTTAAGAAAAACAGAAATTTTTGAAAAAGAGGGGAGATATTTTCGAAAATTTGAGAGAGAGAGAGTTAGTTAGGTAGTTTTGAAAAAGTTAAGAAACAAACAAAAAGTTGGTTAGTTAGTTGAAACAAATTTTGAAAAGATAGGAAGTTAGAAAAGATATTTTGAAAAGATATTTTTGAATTTAGTGAGGAGAGAGAAAAAAAATAAGATAGTACAAGATTTAAAATTTTTAGATCTAATGCTCCTTGTTTTCGAAAATTTTGGAGGGAAAAACACCAAGGAACACCAAACTTAAAAATTTTTAGATCAAGACACAAGGAAACTCAAGAACACTTTGAAGACTCACAAGAACACAAGAACATGAAGGAAGAACACCAAACTTAAAATTTTTAGAAAACCAAGCCAAAATTTTCAAAAATCAAAGGGAAATCAACAAGAAAACACCAAACTTAAAGTTTGGCACAAGATTTAATAGAAAAAAAAATATTTTTGAAAAAGAAGGTTTTGAAAAGAGTATAAAAGATTCTAACCCAATCAAATTAATGCTCTAGCCAAATGAGTTATGGGACCTTCAAAAATTTTAAGAAAGATTATTTTTGAAAACACCAAACTTAAAGTTTGGCACAGGATTTAATAGAAAAATTATTTTTGAAAAAGATTTTTTAAAAAAATATGATAGCCAATTATCATGAACATAAACACCACGTTCTAAACAACTGAGCTATAAATTTAAAGTGTTTTAACAAGGGATAAATAATAAAAGACTCTAAACCAAAAAAAGAGAAAATTTTTCCTAATCTAAGCAACAAAATAATCCGTCAGTTGTTCAAACACGAACAATCCCCGGCAACGGCGCCAAAAACTTGGTGCACGAATTGTGAATCACACTTTTCACAACGCGTACCACTAACCAGCAAGTGCACTGGGTCGTCCAAGTAATACCTTACGTGAGTAAGGGTCGAATCCCACGGAGATTGTTGGTTTGAAGCAATCTATGGTTATCTTGTAAATCTTAGTCAGGAAGTCAATTATGTTTATCAGTTGAATTGTGAATAACCAAGAGAGCATAAATTAAAGATTACTTGTTGTGCAGTAATGGAGAATATGTTGGAATTTTGGAGATGCTTTGTCTTCTGAATCTCTGCTTTCCTCTGTCTTCTGATTCACGCACGCATGTCCTCCTATGGCAAGCTGTGTGTTGGTGGATCACCGTTGTCAATGGCTACCTTCCATCCTTCCAGTGAAAACTACGCTCACGCGCTCTGTCACAGCATGGCTAATCACCGGTTGGTTCTCGATCCAGTTGGAATAGGATTTACTATCCTTTTGCGCCTGTCACTAACGCCCAGCCTTCAGGAGGTTGAAGCTCGTCACAGTCATTCAATCCTTGAATCCTACTCGGAATACCACAGACAAGGTTTAGACTTTCCGGATTCTCATGAATGCCGCCATCAGTTCTAGCTTATACCACGGAGATTCTGATTAAGGAATCTAAGAGATACTCATTCAATCAGATTTAGAACGGAGGTGGTTGTCAGGCACACGTTCATGGTTTGAGGAAGGTGATGAGTGTCACAGATCATCACCTCCATCACAGTTAAGCGCGAATGAACATCTTAGATAAGAACAAGCGTGTTTGAATGGAAAACAGAAATACTTGCATTAATTCATTGAGACACAGCAGAGCTCCTCACCCCCAACAATGGGGTTTAGAGACTCATGCCGTCAGAGAATACAAAGTTTAGATCTGAAATGTCATGAGATACAAAATAAGTCTCTAAAAGTTGTTTAAATACTAAACTAGTAGCCTAGGGTTACAAAATATGAGTGGACTATGATGGATGATGCAGAGGTCCACTTCTGGGGCCCACTTGGTGTGTGCTGGGGCTGAGAATTGAGTGAGTCACGTGCAGAGGCCATTTGTGGAGTTGAACGCCAGTTTTTATGCCAGTTTGGGCGTTCAACTCCAGTTTTTGATCCTTTTCTGGCGCTGGACGCCAGAATTGGGCAGAGAACTGACGTTGAACGCCAGTTTACGTCGTCTATCCTTGTGCAAAGTATGGACTATTATATATTGATGGAAAGCCCTAGATGTCTACTTTTCAATGCAATTGGAAGCATGCCATTTCGAGTTCTGTAGCTCCAGAAAATCCAATTTGAGTGCAGGGAGGTCAGAATCCAACAGCATTAGCAGTCCTTTTTCAGCCTGAATCAGATTTTTGCTCAGCTCCTTCAATTTCAGCCAGAAAAATACCTGAAATTACAGAAAAACACACAACTCATAGTAAAGTCCAGAAATATGAATTTTTCCTAAAAACTACTAGAAATAGACTAAAAACTAACTAAAACATACTCTAAACTATATGAAATTATCCCCAAAAAGCGTATAAAATATCCGCTCATCAGAAGTCAAGTGAGCTATGTCAATCCAAGTCGATAAGTCCTAGTTCTCCACCAAATCAATTAGTGAGATCTAGAGTTAATGGCTCCCAATCGTCAATCAATTGGACATTAGTAACTCAAGAGTTCCTAAGTTACCTTCCCAAGCCAAGAGCATAAAATTCTACTCTAAAATCCAACCAAGCATTTTATCAAACACTTGGAAAGCATAAAAGGAAAGCATAGTAAAATTGCAAGGAATGTAAATCTACACTACTCAACTGCAAGGAATTAAACAACAACAAATCAAATGAACAATAAAGGAACATGAAAACATAAATTGCATTAAAGAGAAATAGAAGAATAAAAGTGCATGAACATAAAAGTAGAGAGTTACAAGAATTAAATGCTAAACTAGAGAGAAGAGATGTAAAAGAAGAAGAATTGATAAAAGAAAAGTGAATCAAATCATGAAATTAACCTAGATCTAAGAAATTCTAAGCCAGATCTAACCTACTCCTAATTCTAGAGAGAAGTCAGAGCTTCTCTCTCTAAAACTACTCTAAACTAATCCTAATGTGTAAAAATGAGCCAAAAGATGTGTTCCCCTCAATCCTTGGTCCTTTAAAGCATTTTGGGTGCCAAAGTTAGTTGCAAACTGGGCCCCACAGCTCCTCAAAATCGCTGGGCACGTTTTGTTTTAAAATATCATGTGCGGCCACCGACGCGTACGCGTACAGCACGCGTGCGCGTCCCTTGCATTTTCGTGATCCATGCGTGCGCGTGCGGATGGATGAAGATATCCAAATTTTTGGCTTTTTCATGTGTTCTCCACTTTGCATGCTTTCCTCTCCATTCCCTTGATCCATTCCTAGCCTTTTCAACCTGAAATCACTTAACAAACAAATCAAGGCATCTAGTAGAATCAAAGGTGAATTAAATTTAGCTAATTAAGGATCTAGAAAGCATGTTTTCACACTTAAGCACAAATTGGAAAACAATCATGAAACCATACTATTTCATTGGATAAATGTGGGTAAAAGGTGATAAAATCCCCTAAATGAAGCACAAGATAAACCCTACAAATGGGGTTTATCAAGAACCAGCTTAAATTTGGGCCTGATGAGCCTCAGAAATTGCCAGGCACGATTTCCTTTAATGAGGTCCCGTGCAGCTTGCCGCGCGTGCGAGCCACGCGTGCGTGCGCGCCGATTGCTTTTGTGATCCACGCTTGCGCGCCATGTGCGCGTGCACGTCGGTGGGATTTCTCTGATCCGTGCGGATGCACCAATTTACGCGCGCCGCTTCCAGCTATCCACATCCACACGTGCGCGTGAAGTGCGTGTGCGCACCCATGCTGAAGTTCCCAAAATCCAAATCTTCATGTTCCTTCCTTTTGTGCATGCTTTGTTTCTCTCTTCTAGGCCATTCTTGTCCTATAAATCTTGAAATCACTCAACAAATATATCACGGCATCGAATGTCAATAAAAGAGGATTAAAATATAGCAATTCTAAGGCAAAATAAGCATGTTTTTCATCATGAAGAAAAATTAGGAAGAGAACACAAAACCATGCATTTTTTGTGGATAAGTGTGAAAAATATTGACAAAACCCCCCAAATTCTACACAATATAAACCACAAAATTGGAGTTTATCAAATCTCCCCACACTTAAATCAAGCATTTCATCATGCTTAAAATAAAAAGACCAAAGATCATGGCAAGAAAGGGTTTATGAAGTGCAAACTACCTAATTGAATGTATGCAACTAATGTAAAAGCATCTATCTACTTGGTCACTGGTAAATTTATCCTCCAAGAACACATATGAGCATACGGGGTGAAAATGATATGCAGTTCATGAATCCTACCAATTTGAACATCAACATGAAGTGCATATAACTTGCTAGATGAACGCTTGTAAAAGCCGGGAACAACGAGTTGAGCATCGAACCCTCACCAGAAGTGTATCCGCTCTATTCGCTCGAGTGTATAGGGTTCGTCACTCAATCCTCTCCTAATCATGCTTTCCAAGATTTGTCTTTCATCTAACAATCAACAATTACTTAATGCATGCTTACAAGTATCATGAGGTCTTATTCATGGGTTGTAATGGGGCTAGGGTGAAGGTAGGGATGTATATGGTCAAGTGAGCTTAAAATTTGAATCCTTGATTAACGTAAGATCCCACTAGACACATAGAACAACCTATACAACTATAATACAATATCTAGCTACCCATGGGTTTCACTTTTCACATACTCATGCATTCTCTTTAATTCACATCCCATATGCATTGTTATTATCACTTTGTCTTGGGGCATTTTTGTCCCCTTTTATTGATTTCTCTTCTTTTTTTTTCATATTTTTGTTTCTTCTATTTTTCTATTTCTTTTTCTTATATTCTCATATATACACATATAAAAAAAATTTTCTTTTTGGTCCCCTCTTTCTTAGGGTTTCATGTACAAAAGTTCCAATGCATATGGTTCAATCATTCAATACAGGAGTATGTTCCCAAATCCCAGAATTTTCAATTACAATTACAAATACACCTCTTTACATCTACCCAAGTACACCCTCCCATTTGAATGACACACACCCTAACTTACCTAAACTAATCAAGGATCCAAATCTAGGGACATCCATTATTTTTCACTTAGGGTTGTTGATGTGCTCTATTTAGAACAAAAAGGGTTTATCATGGGCTCGAAATTGGTTAGCAATGGTAGATAAAAGGGTTAAGGCCGTTTGGGAAAAGTGAGCTATATGAAATGATGGCCTCAATCATGTAACTGCATTCATACACAAAGTAATGGACATATAGAATCAGACAAAGCAAGGATTACAATCATAGAGAGAAAATAATGCACACAAGAATGGGAAATAGTGATTAGAATATGTAACCACACAATAGGCTCAAAACTCACATGCTTGTGTTCTTAGCTCAATCACTGGTGCACGAAATTGTGATCATCAATGGCGCCATCATCGTGGTACGCACAATTGTAATCTCAACTCTTTATCACAACTCCACACAACTAACCAGCAAGTGCACTGGGTCATCCAAGTAATAAACCTTACGTGAGTAAGGGTCGATCCCACGGAGATTGTCGGCTTGAAGCAAGCTATGGTCACCTTGTAAATCTCAGTCAGGCGGATTTAGATGGTGATGGAGAATTGATAATTAAAAAATAAATAAAACATAAAATAAAGATAGAGATACTTATGTAATTCTTCGGTTGGAATTTCAGATAAACGTATGAAGATGCTTTGTTCCTCCTGAACCTCTGCTTTCCTATTGCCTTCTTCCAATCATTCATACTCCTTTCCATGGCAAGCTTTATGTTGGGCATCACCGTGGTCAATGGCTACTTCCCGTCCTCTCAGTGAAAACGTTCCAAATGCGCTGTCACCGCACGGCTAATCATCTGTCAGTTCTCGATCATGTCGGAATAGGATCCATTGATCTTTTTGCGTCTGTCACACACCCCACAATCGCGAGTTTGAAGCTCGTCACAGTCATCTCTTCCCAGATCCTACTCAGAATACCACAGACAAGGTTTAGACGTTCTGGATCTTAGGAATGGCCACCACTAATTCTAGCCTATACCACGAAGGTTCCAATCTTAGATTAGAAACCCAAGAGATACGCATTCAAGCCATTGCTAGTAGAACAGAGGTGGTTGTCAGGCACATGTTCATAGGTGAGAATGATGATGAGTGTCACGGATCATCACATCCATCAAGTTGAAGAACGAATGAATATCTTGGAGAAGAAATAGACTTGAGTTGAATAGAAAAACAATAGTACTTTGTATTAATTCTTGAAGAACAGCAGAGCTCCACACCTTAATCTATGGTGTGTAGAAACTCCACCGTTGAAAATACATAAGAACAAGGTCTAGGCATGGCCAAATGGCCAGCCTTCAAACGTGTCTAAGATAGCATAAGGCTTCTCAAAGATCTATATTATATAAATACAATAGCAAAAGGTCCTATTTATAGAAAACTAGTAGCCTAGGGTTTACATAAATAGGTAATTAATGCAGAAATCTTCTTCCAAGCCCACTTGGTGTGTGCTTGGGCTGAGCATTGAAGCTTCCATGTGTAGAGACTTTTTTTGGAGTTAAACACCAGCTTTTGTGCCAGTTTGGGAGTTTAACTCCAGCTTTTGTGCCAGTTTTGGAGTTAAACGCCAGAATTCTTGAGCTGACTTGAAACGCCGGTTTGGGCCATCAAATCGCGGGCAAAGTATAAACTATTATATATTTCTAGAAAGCCCAGGATGTCTACTTTCCAACGCAATTGAGAGCGCACCAATTGAGCTTCTGTAGCTCCAGAAAATCCACTTTGAGTGCAGGGAGGTCAGAATCTAACAGCATCTGCAGTCCTTTTTCAGCCTCTGAATCAGATTTTTGCTCAGGTCCCTCAATTTCAGCTAGAAAATACCTGAAATCATAGAAAAATACACAAACTCATAGTAAAGTCCAGAAAAGTGAATTTTATTTAAAAACTAATAAAAACATAATAAAAACTAACTAAAATATATTAAAAACATACTAAAAACAATGCCAAAAGCGTATAAATTATCCGCTCATCACAACACCAAACTTAAATTGTTGCTTGTCCCCAAGCAACTGAAAATAAAATAGAATAAAAAAGAAGAGAATATACAATGAATTCCAAAAACATCTATGAAGATCAGTATTAATTAGATGAGCGGGGCTTTTAGCTTTTTGCTTCTGAATAGTTTTGGCATCTCACTTTATTCCTTGAAGTTCAGAATGATTGGCATCTATAGGAACTCAGAATCCAGATAGTGTTATTGATTCTCCTAGTTAAGTATGTTGATTCTTGAACACAGCTACTTTATGAGTCTTGGCCGTGGCCCTAAGCACTTTGTTTTCCAGTATTACCACCGGATACATAAATGCCACAGACACATAATTGGGTGAACCTTTTCAGATTGTGACTCAGCTTTGCTAGAGTCCCCAATTAGAGGTGTCCAAGGTTCTTAAGCACACTCTTCTTTCTGCTTTGGAACTCGACTTTAACTGCTCAGTCTCAAGTTTTCACTTGACACCTTCACGCCACAAGCACATGGTTAGGGACAGCTTAGTTTAGCCGCTTAGGCCCGGATTTTATTCCTGTGGGCCCTCCTATCCACTGATGCTCAAAGCCTTGGATCCTTTTTATCACCCTTGCCTTTTGGTTTAAAGGGGTATTGGCTTTTTCTGCTTGCTTTTCTTTTTTTTTCTTTTCTCTTTTTTTTTTCGCAAGCCTTTCACTGCTTTTTCTTGCTTCAAGAATCAATTTTATGATTTTCCAGATCATCAGATAACATTTCTCCTTTTCCCATCATTCTTTCAAGAGCCAACAATTTTAACATTCATAAACAATCAAATTCAAAAATATGCACTGTTCAAGCATTCATTCAGAAAAACAATAGTATTGCCACCACATCAAGATAATTAAACTGTTTTAAAATTTGAAATTCATGCACTTCTTTTTCTTTTTCAATTAAAAACATTTTTTATTTAAGAAAGGTGATGGATTCATTTTCATAGCTTTAAGGCATAGACACTTAGACACTAATGATCATGTAATAAAGACACAAACATAAATAACATAAGCATAAAAATTCGAAAAAATGGAAAATAAAGAACAAGGAAATTAAAGAACGGGTCCACCTTAGTGATGGCGGCTTGTTCTTCCTCTTGAAGATCTTATGGAGTGCTTGAGCTCCTCAATATCTCTTCCTTGCCTTTATTGCTCCTCTCTCATGGTTCTTTGGTCTTCTCTAATTTCATGGAGGAGGATGGAATGCTCTTGGTGCTCCACCCTTAGTTGTCCCATGTTGGAACTTAATTCTCCTAGGGAGGTGTTGATTTGCTCCCAATAGTTTTGTGGAGGAAAATGCATCCCTTGAGGTATCTTAGGGATTTCATGATGAGGAGTTTCCTCATGCTCTTGGTGAGGTTCTCTCGCTTGCTCCATTCTTTTCTTAGTGATGGGCTTGTCCTTATCAATGAGGATGTCTTCCTCTATGTCAATTCCAGCTGAATTGCAGAGGTAACAAATAAGATGAGGGAAGGCTAACCTTGTCATAGTGGAGGACTTGTCCGTCACCTTGTAGAGTTCTTGGGATATAACCTCATGAACTTCTACTTCTTCTCTAATCATGATGCTATGAATCATGATAGCCCGGTCTATAGTAACTTCAGACCGGTTGCTAGTAGGAATGACTGAGTGTTGGATGAACTCCAACCATCCCCTAGCCACGGGCTTGAGGTCATGCCTTCTTAGTTGAACCGACTTTCCTCTTGAATCACTCTTCCATTGAGCGCCCTCTTCACAGATGTCCATGAGGACTTGGTCCAACCTTTGATCAAAGTTGACCCTTCTAGTGTATGGGTGTGCATCTCCCTGCATCATAGGCAAATTAAATGGTAACCTTACATTTTCTGGACTAAAGTCTAAGTATTTCCCTCGGACCATTGTAAGCCAATTCTTAGGATCCGGGTTCACACTTTGATCATGGTTCTTGGTGATCCATGCATTGGCATAGAACTCTTGAACCATTAAGATTCTGACTTGTTGAATGGGGTTGGTGAGAACTTCCCAACCTCTTCTTCGGATCTCATGTCGGATCTCCGGATATTTGCCCTTTTTGAGCTTAAAAGGGACCTCGGGGATCACCTTCTTCTTGGCCACAACTTCATAGAAGTGATCTTGATGCACCCTTGAGAGGAATTTCTCCATCTCCCATGACTCAGAGGTGGAAGCTTTTGCCTTCCCTTTCCTCTTTCTAGAGGTTTCTCCGGCCTTTGGTGCCATTAATGGTTATGGAAAAATAAAAAAGCTTTAGCTTTTACCACACCAAACTTAGAAGGTTGCTCGTCCTCGAGCAAAAGAAGAGAGTAGAAGAAGAAGAAATAGAAGAGATGGAGGGGGCTTTGTGTTTCGGCCAGGGGGAGAAGTGGTGTTTAGGTTGTGTGAAAATAAAGGAGTGAAGATGGTTTATATAGGAGTGGGGATGGGGGTATGGTTCGGCCATTATGGGTGGGTTTGGGTGGGAAAGTGGTTTGAATTTGAATGGTGAGGTAGGTGGGGTTTTATGAAGGATGGATGTAAGTGGTGAAGAGAATTGTGGGATTTGATAGGTGAGGGATTTTTGGGGAAGAGGTATTGAGGTGATTGGTGAATGGGTGAAGAAGAGAGAGAGAGGTGGGGTAGGTGGGGATCCTGTGGGGTCCACAAATCCTGAGGTGTCAAGGATTTCTCATCCCTGCACCATGTGGCGTGCAAAACACCCCTTGCTGCCAATCCTGGCGTTAAACGCTAGGCTGCTGCCCATTTCTGGCGTTTAACGCCAGCTTCTTGCCCATTTCTGGCGTTTAACGCCAGTTCTTGCCCATTCCTGGTGTTAAACGCCAATTTGGTGCCCATTTCTAGCGTTAGATGCCCAGAATGGTGCCAGACTAGGCGTTTAACGCCCATTCTGCTACCCTTACTGGCGTTTAAACGCCAGTAAGTGTCTTCTCCAGGGTGTTCTGTTTTTCATTCTATTTTTCCTTTTGTTTTTGATTTTTCAATTGTTTTTTGTGACTTCACATGATCATCAACCTATAGAAAACATAAAATAACAAAAGAAAATAGAAATTTAATATAGATAAGTAAAAATTGGGTTGCCTTCCAACAAGCGCTTCTTTAATGTCAATAGCTTGACAGTGGCTCTCATGGAGCTTTACAGATATTCAGAGCAATGTTGGAACCTCCCAACACCAAACTTAGAGTTTGAATGTGGGGGTTCAACACCAAACTTAAAGTTTGGTTGTGGCCTCCCAACACCAAACTTAGAGTTTGACTGTGGGGGCTCTGTTTGACTCTGTATTGAGAGAAGCTCTTCATGCTTCCTCTCTATAGTGACAGAGGGATATCCTTGAGCTTTAAACACAAGGGAGTCTTCATTCACTTGAATGATCAATTCTCCTCTGTCAACATCAATCACAGCTTTTGCTGTGGCTAGGAAGGGTCTGCCAAGGATGATGGATTCATCCATACACTTCCCAGTCTCTAGGATTATGAAATCAGCAGGGATGTAATGGTCTTCAACTTTTACCAAGACATCCTCTACAAGTCCATAAGCCTGTTTCTTTGAATTGTCTGCCATCTCCAATGAGATTCTTGCAGCTTGTACCTCAATGATCCCTAGCTTCTCCATTACAGAGAGAGGCATAAGGTTTATACTTGATCCCAGGTCACACAGAGCCTTCTCAAAGGTCATGGTGCCTATGGTACAAGGTATTGAGAACTTTCCAGACTCTTGTCTCTTCAGAGGTAATTTCTGCCTAGTTAAGTCATCCAGTTCTTTGATGAGCAATGGAGGTTCATCCTCCCAAGTCTCATTACCAAACAACCTGGCATTTAGCTTCATGATTGCTCCAAGGTACTTAGCAACTTGCTCTTCAGTAACATCTTCATCGTCTTCAGAGGAAGAATACTTATCAGAGCCCATGAATGGCAAAAGTAAATTTAATGAAATCTCTATGGTCTCAGTCTGAGCCTCAGATTCCCATGGTTCCTCATTAGGGAACTCCTTGGAGGTCAGTGGACGTCCATTGAGGTCTTCCTCAGTGGAGATTACTGCCTCTTCCTCCTCTCCAGGTTTGGCCATGTGAGACGTGTTTATGGCCTTGTACTCTCTCTTTGGATTCTCTTCTGTATTGCTTGGGAGAGTACTAGGAGGGAGTTCAGTAATTTTCTTACTCAGCTGACCCACTTGTGCCTCCAAATTTCTAATGGAGGACCTTGTTTTAGTCATAAAACTTTGAGTGGTTTTGATTAGATCAGAGACAATGGTTGCTAAATCAGAGTGGCTCTGTTTAGAATTCTCTGTTTGTTGCTGAGAAGATGATGGAAAAGGGTTGCTATTGCTAAACCTGTTTCTTCCACCATTATTGTTGTTGAAACCTTGTTGAGGTCTCTGTTGATCCTTCCATGAGAGATTTGGATGATTTCTCCATGAAGGATTATAGGTGTTTCCATAGGGTTCTCCCATGTAATTCACCTCTTCCATTGCTGGGTTCTCAGGATCATAAGCTTCTTTTTCAGAGGAAGCTTCCTTAGTACTGTCTGTTGCTGCTTGCATTTTAGACAGACTCTGAAAAATCATATTGATTTGTTGGGTCAATATTTTATTCTGAGCCAATATGGCATTCAGAGTATCAATCTCAAGAACTCCTTTCTTCTGAGCTATCCCATTATTCACAGGATTCCTTTCAGAAGTGTACATGAATTGGTTATTTACAACCATTTCAATGAGTTCTTGAGCTTCTGCAGGCGTCTTCTTCAGATGAAGAGATCCTCCAGCAGAGCTATCCAATGACATCTTGGATAGTTCAGACAGACTATCATAGATAATACCTATGATGTTCCATTCTAAAAGCATGTCAGAAGGGCACCTTCTGATCAATTGCTTGTATCTTTCCCAAGCTTCATAGAGGGATTCACCTTCTTTCTGTCTGAAGGTTTAGACTTCTACTCTAAGCTTGCTTAATTTTTGAGGTGGAAAGAACTTTGCCAAGAAGGCATTGACTAGCTTTTCTCAAGAGTTCAGGCTTTCTTTAGGTTGTGAATCCAACCATGTCCTAGCTCTGTCTCTTACAGCAAAAGGAAAAAGCATAAGTCTGTAGACTTTAGGGTCAACCCCATTGGTCTTGACAGTGTCACAGATTTGTAAGAATGCAGCTAAGAACTGATGAGGATCTTCTAATGGAAGTCCATGAAACTTGCAATTCTGTTGTATTAGAGAAACTAATTGAGGCTTAAGCTCAAAGTTGTTTGCTCCAATGGCAGGGATTGAGATGCTTCTCCCATAGAAGTCGGGAGTAGGTGCAGTAAAGTCACCAAGCACCTTCCTTGCATTATTGGCATTGTTGTTTTCGGCTGCCATGATTTTTTCTTCCTTGAAAAGCTTTGTTAGGCCTTCTAAAGAGAATTGTTCTTTAGCTTCTCTTAGCTTTCTCTTCAAAGTCCTTTCAGGTTGAGGATCAGCTTGAACAAGTATGCCTTTATCTTTGTTCCTGCTCATATGAAAGAGAAGAGAATAAGAAAGTAGGGAATCCTCTATGTCACAGTATAGAGATTCCTTGAGGTGTCAGAGGAAAAAGAAGAATATAAGGAGGAGGTAGATAGAAGAGAATTCGAACATATAAAGAAGAAGGGAGTTCGAATTGCACCTTGAGGAAGAGTGTTAGTCCTTTAAATAGAAGGATGTGAGAAGAGGGGAAGAATTTTCAAAATTAAAGTAAAAGATTTTGAAATAATTAAAAGAAATTTTGAAAGTTTGATTGATGATTTTTGAAAACTAAAATTGGGAAAGAAATTAAGTGATTTTTGAAAAAGATTTTGAAATTAGAAATAAAAAAGATATGATTGAGAGTTAATTTTGACAAAGATGTGATTGAGAAGATATGATTGAGAAGATATGATTGAAAATCAATTTAGAAAAAGAAAGTTTTTAAAATTAAAGTTGGTTACTTGACTAACAAGAAATTAAAAGATATGATTCTTAAAATTTAAAATTTGATCCTTTCTTAATAGGCAAGTAATGACTTGAAAATTTTGAAGTAAATCTTTAATTATAACATGGATTTTTGAAAAAAAATGGAAAGAAATTGATTTTGAAGAGATATGATTGAAAAGATGTGATTTGAAAAAGATTTGATTTTGAAAAATTATGAAGATTTGAAAAAAATCTAAATTAAAAACAAAATCTTCCCTCTAGTGTCATCCTGGCATTAAACGCCCAGAATGGCATCCATTCTGGCGTTTAACGCCCAAAACTCTACCTTTTTGGGCGTTAAACGCCCAGCCAGGTACCCTGGCTGGCGTTTAAACGCCAGTTTTCCTTCTTCACTGGGCGTTTTGAACGCCCAGCTTTTTCTGTTTGATTCCTCTGCTGAATGTTCTGAATCTTCAACTCTCTGTATTATTGACTTGAAAAGACACGATTTTGAAAATATTTTTGAATTTTTAATGATGAGAAACAATCAAAATACAACTAATCTTAGGAAACTCAAATCAAACAATGCATGCAGGACACCAAACTTAAAAATTTTCATATAAGAGACACTAACAAATTGAGAATCCATATGAGAAACAACAAAACACACAAAACAAGAGAATTTAAAGATCAGAGCACTGAAATCATCAAGAACAACTTGAATATCAATGAATAACATATTGCATGTATTCGAAAAATGCAAGAATAAAAACATGCAATTGACACCAAACATGAAATTGAGCTGACTTGGAACGCCGGTTTGGGCCATCAAATCTCGGGTAAAGTATGGACTATTATATATTGCTGGAAAGCCCACGATGTCTATTTTCCAACTCAATTGAGAGCGCACCAATTGGGCTTCTGTAGCTCCAGAAAATCCACTTTGAGTGCAGGGAGGTCAGAATCCAACAGCATCTGCAGTCCTTTTTCAGCCTCTGAATCAGATTTTTGCTCAGGTCCCTCAATTTCAGCAAGAAAATACCTGAAATCACAGAAAAACATACAAACTCATAGTAAAGTCCAGAAAAGTGAATTTTATTTAAAAACTAATAAAAACTAACTAAAATATATTAAAAACATACTAAAAACAATGCCAAAAAGCGTATAAATCATCCGCTCATCAATCACTATGTTCCAAAATACATTCTCGAAGCAAGTTTACCGCAAATTTTTTTTTCAAAATTGGTAGGGTACCCCGAAATTACAGTTTCTTGGGGAAGAAGTCATCATTTTGGCTAAGTACTACACATGCAATGTACTAACTACTAAGAAAAAGATAAATCCATGGGTATTGAAAGGAAGAGATTGTTACCCATGGAGATCGGTCGAACGACCTCCCCACACTTAGAATTTAGCACGATTCTCCGTGCTACCAACAATGCGCAAAGGACGGTCGGGACCGCAACCGTCACTATCCCCTTCATCATAACAACCATCACTTAGGTTTGAGGTGGATGTGAATATTTCGGGTTCCTCCATGCTAGGGGAAACACAACGCAGAAGCTTCTTGATGTAAGTGTATCGGCGTTGGTTGCACCGCTCATATCTATCAATCTTCCGGTGTAGATCTTCTATTCTATGATAGGTGGATCTTTGCTGTGGTCGTGACGATGAGGTGGAAGGAGTAGTAGATGGAAGGGCTATGTCAAGGCTTGGGTTGTTCATGGGAAGATGTAAGTATTTTCCGCTTGGGACCACATCGCCCTTAGCCGGAATTATAGCCTTCGTATCCATGTCTTCCCAAGGAACACCCACAGCAGCAACTAAATCAGATACCAATGCTGGAAATGGCAAATTACCACGGGCGTGGACTTGACCCATCACTTTCTTAACAAGAGGCGGAATGTTCACCGGTCTTTTTGTGAGAACACACCAAACAAGCAAAGCGAGATCCGCCGTGAAGGACGACTTGTGGGTGCTAGGTAGCACATAGTGGGATAGGATCTGGGCCCAAGCTCTCGCTTCTATAGTGAGAAAACGTGCGCCAATGCACTTGGGCCTCATCTGGAGTCGACCATGGGTCCAAAATGTCTCTGGTTCAGCAATGACTCGGAAGATCAAGTCCCAATCAAATCCAAACTTTTCTCGCTGACGTAAGACCTCTTGGTAGCCATCCATGTCACTTGGTACTGGTAAGACATTAAGCACTTGCTGAATAGCCTCTTCTGAAACTGAGACTTGCTTCCGGCGCATGTATACCAATTGAAAAGAGGGAAGATGGTAGTTAGTGTAAAATTCTACCACCCAAGAGAGGTTGACCTCCTGTGGTTTTCTCAGAAGAAACTCTTATCCTCGCTGTTCAATGCGGGGTAGAATACAAGGAGCAACCTTGTCCGGCGGGGCGAGTAGATGCTCAGCATGGTAGTTCTTCTCAACCATGGCGGGTAACACAAGTTCACAGAAGCGATTGGGGAACCTTGAAGAATCCCTTGCCGGTTTGCTCTTCTCGTTCTCGTCAATAGGAGCGGGTTCCTTCGCCTTCTTAGATAGGGGTATGTCTCCTAATGAAGAGTGCGCCTTAGAGTTTGACCTTTGGGGTGCCCTCTTTGTGGCCGGTTTCCTTGAAGCTTTCTCCTTGCCTTTCTTGGTGGCCATCCTGAAAAAGGAAGGGAAAAAGGAAAGCATTAAACCCAAAGAATCATCTCAACAAAAGTATACAAGTGAGAAGTAGTTCCCAAAAGAAATATTGCAACAAAGTAATCATAGAGACATGGGTCACAACACTTGTCATGGGATGCAAGAGGGAGTGAAGCATGCAATATGGCATGAGAAGAATAACCTCAAGCATCCATAACAAAGAGCAAGTCATGTTCAATGAGTGTCTAATTGGCAAGTAATAAGCAAAGTGGATTCAATGCACTTAAAAGAGAGCAAGTGAATGAGAAGGAAGCACCAAAGTGAAGATATATGACTAGAATAAACCAAAATGGCATATGTGCATTACCTCGAACACTTGGCGTGCATTTATCAAGAAATGAGCAATTATGAGATACTCAACCAATTATAAGCTCAAAATGAAATATCAATCATTGATGTGTGGAAAACGATCCAACACAAAACTCACCGGCAAGTGTACCGGGTCGCATCAAGTAATAATAACTCACATGAGTGAGGTCGATCCCACAGGGATTGAAGGATTGAGCAATTTTAGTTTAGTGGTTGATTTAGTCAAGCGAATCAAGTATTGGTTGATTGGTTTGTATTTGACAGAAACTAAATTTCTTGAAATGTAAAGGGAAAGGGGAAATTGCAGTAAATGAAAGAGCAAAGAAAGTAAAAGTGTTGAATCTTAAATTGCAAGTAATGTAAATTGCAGAAACTTAGATTGCAAGAAATGTAAATGACTGAATCTTAAAGTGCAAGAAATGTAAATTGCTTGAATTGTAAAAGGGATTGGGAGTTGGGATCGCAGAATTTAAACAAGAACAAGTGAATTGCAATTAAACAGAAGAGTAGAGGAGTAATTGAATTAAACTAGATCTCAACAGAGAAATAAAAATGCTTTGAGAATTTAAAAACAGAGAATGAGCAATGCTTAATTTGGAGCAAATTTAAAAGAAGTTAAAGATCTCAGGAGTGGAAGAGACTAGATAACAAGTCTAGATCTCAAATCCTTCCTTGATCCAACAAGAACAATTGCAGAAGGAAATGAAAAGTAAATTGCAGAAGTAAATTGCAAAAGTAAATTGCAGAAGAGTAGAAGAAGATGCAGTAAACAGAAATTCAAATTCAATTATGCAGAAGAAGTAAACAAGAGATATCAAGGTGAGATTGAAACAGAAGTTCTTCAATTCTTCACCCAAGATCAAAAGCAAGAAAATAAAAGAGTGCTCAAGCAAGAACAAGAAAGAAGAGAGATCAATTCTCCTTCCAAATTCTCTAGGATCCAAATTCAAAAGTAAAAAGCTCAAAAATGAAATTGAAAGCTAAAAAGGAAAATTCAAAGTAAAGTCTAGAGGTGTCAAAAGGTCCCTAATTACATCAAACTAACTCCTATTTATACACTTTCTATTCTTGGATTTTGGAATTTGGATGGGCTTTTGATTTGGTGAAGAAATGAATTAAGTTGGATTTTTAATTCAATTTTTAGCCCAAATGCACCTCCCAGGGGTAAGCTCGGTTGGAAAAACCAACTGAGCACTCAAGTGTGCTGCCCATGTCATTTTGGTGCGCCTAACCCCTTGGTTGATGTCAATTGCACTAGAGCTCAGTTGGAATTTTGAACTGAGCTCTAGGCCGTGTCTCCTTGTGCGCACAAGGCTTGCTTGGTGTGCTTCCTTTATGCGTGTCATGCTTGCTCCTTGGTGCCTTTGGTCCGTGTCAAAATGTGGGGAGAAGGGGATGTAGTGCTCAGTTGGGAAAACCAACTGAGCTTTCCATGTGTAGCGCCATGTTCTCGTCCTCAATGTCCCAGGTTCGAATCCTGGTGGAAGCAATTGGAGGCTAATTTCCCTTGGATGAGTGGGCGCTCCTCCCTTGTGTTTCCAAGAGCTCCCTTGTTCGAACCTTGGCCCAAGCATTTTAGCTATTTCTTCTTGATTTTTCTTGCAAGCTTGGTGGCACTCCTTCCTTATGTTTCAAAGGATTCCCAAGTTCGAATCCTTGAAGAAGCATTTTAGTTCATTTTCCTTGCAAGCTGAATGGCGTCCCACCCCTTTGGTCCTTGGTTCGATCCTTGGGTGAAGCTCTTTGGCTATTTTCTTCTCATTTTTCTTCCTTGGGTCATGAGTTCGACTCCTTGAGGTTTCACTCCTTGGAAGTTTATCTTGAATTAATTTGGAGAGGTCCCCGATAAAGTTCACTTAGTTAACTGAGCTTTATGCCCTTTCCTTGCTTTCTTTAGTGCTCAGTTAACTATTTGAACTTAGCTTTGTACCTTGCCTTCTCCTTTTATTCCTTGTGAGGCTCATTTCATTTTTCCAACTTAGCCTTCCTTCTTCCTAAATGTTGGCACACTTTTGCTTCCCTTGGGCACACTTTTTGCTTCTTTTGGAACGTCCCTTAGGCCACGCTTTTCTTATTTTCTTCTTTCTTCACCTACAAGTAATCAAATCAACCAATCAAAGTATCACCAAATTCACAAGGTTTATAAATCATTAAAATTCAATTAAATTTAGCTTAAACCTCATGATTTAACATCAATTACATGGTGGTTGTTTGATTTAAAGAAGTCATGCATTTTCATTCCAAATTACTTACTTAGAATGCAAGAAAGTGCATAAAACCTAATAAAAACAAAGAAAAAGGCTAGTAAAGCTAGGCTAAGATGACTTGTCATCAATCATCACACAACATCACTTACTGACAAAGATAATGAAAAACAATCAAGAAGATCTATTAAAGCAAATTAAAATTCAAATTCAACATCCATGGAAAAACAAGAAGAAGGAAAAAGTAAACAAACAAAAACTAAGTAGTAAAAGCATGCAACTAAAAGAGAGACTAAGTGAGTTAACAAGGAACATCTAAGTAAAAGAAGAAATTATGCAAAGAGAGTAAAAGAAGAGACATAGAATAGGTGGAACCTTGAGAAATGTAAAAGAATAAAGTGAAGTTCTCTCTTTGTGAAAATGAGAAGGAGAGAAGAGGTGTAGGGCCACCGGAAGTGGTGGTGGTCGCCAGTAAGTAGCCGGAGACGGTGGTGGTAGATTGTGGAAGAGAAAGAAGAGAAGAGAGGTGATGGAGAAGGAAGGAGAAAGAAATAAGAAAGAGGGTAGGAGAGGGACAGAACAGGGCGCGCCAGCTTTAAAACTGGTTCGCGCAACCGACGTGCGCGCGCACGGTGCGCTAGTGCGTCGGTGAAGGTGGAGCGAGGACAGTAGGAAAGCAGAGATTCCGAGGACAGAGCATATCCGAAACCTCAACCTATTCTCCATTACTGCATAACAAGTATTTATTTCATGTTCTTTTACTTTTTACAATTCAAACTAAGAATCATTACTGATATCCTGTCTAAGAATTACAAGATAACCATAGCTTGCTTCAAGCCGACAATCTCCGTGGGATCGACCCTTACTCACGTAAGGTATTACTTGGATGACCCAGTGCACATGCTGGTTAGTTGTGCGAAATTACAAAAGTGTGATTGTAATTTCGTGCACCACTTACCATAGACGATCCGGAAGGGACTCATCCCTAACGGAGTCTTGTAGGCCGTCCTATACGCTCACAGTGCATCTCCCAATCAGAGGCTCCAATCCTTCCTTTGTGGATTGACCATTTTCTCCAAGATTCTCTTAATCTTCCGGTTGGACACTTTTGCTTGTCCGTTGGTTTGCGGATGATAAGCAGTGGAAACCTTATGCAATACCCTATAGCGCTTGAGCAGTGCCTCTACTTTCCTGTTACAAAAGTGGGATCCTTGGTCGCCCACGATTGCTCGTGGTGACCCAAAACGGCATACAATGTGGTTTCTAAAAAAAGAAATGACGGTATTGGCGTCGTCAAGGCGGGTAGGTATTGCTTCTACCCACTTTGACACGTAGTCAACCGCTAACAGAATATATAGATACCCACTTGAGTTGGGAAACGATCCCATAAAGTCAATGCCCCATACATCAAATATCTCACAGAACAACATAGGTTGCTGAGGCATCTCATCCCTTTGGGACGTGTTTCCCAACTTTTGACACTGATGGCAAGACACACAGAACCGGTTAGCATCCTTAAACAAGGTTGGCCACCAGAATCCACAATCCAACACCTTTTTAGTTGTCCTTTGTGGGCCAAAGTGGCCACCACACTTTTCACACTTTTCACAACTCCGCACAACTAACCAGCAAATGCACTGGATCATCCAAGTAATACCTTACATAAGTAAGGGTCAATCCTACGGAGATTGTTGGCTTGAAGAAATCTATGGTTACCTTGTAAATCTTAGTCAGGAGATTAATTATGATTATCAGTTTGAATTGCGAAAAATAAAAGAGCATGAAATAAATACTTGTTATGCAGCAATGGAGAATATGTTGGAGTTTTGGAGATGCTTTGTCTTCTGAATCTCTGCTTTCCCCCTGTCTTCTTCTTCACGCACGCAAGGTTCCTCCTATGGCAAGCTATGTGTTGGTGGATCACCGTTGTCGTTGTCAATGGCTACCATCCGTTCTCTCAGTGAAAATGGTCCAGGTGCGCTGTCACCGCACGGCTAATCATCTATTAGTTCTCACTCGTGCTGGAATAGGATCCATTGATCCTTTTGCGTCTGTCACTACACCCAACCCTTGTGAGTTTGAAGCTCGTCACAGTCATTCAATCCCTGAATCCTACTCGGAATACCACAGACAAGGTTTAGACTTTCCGGATTCTCAAGAGTGCTGCCAATGGATTCTAGCTTATACCACGAAGATTCTGATTAAGGAATCCAAGAGATACTCATTCAATCGAAGGTAGAACGGGAGTGGTTGTCAGGCACGCGTTCATAGATTGAGAATGCTGATGAGTGTCACGGATCATCACATTCATCATATTGAAGTGCGACTGAACATCCTAGATAGAAACAAGCGTGTTTGAATAGAAAACAGAAATAATTGCATTAATTCATCGAGACACAACAGAGCTCCTTACCCCCAACAATGGAGTTTAGAGACTCATGCCGTCAAAGAGTACAAAGTTCAGATCTAAATTGTCATGAGATACAAAATAAATCTCTAAAATTTGTTTAAATACTAAACTAGTAACCTAGGTTTACAGAAAATGAATAAGCTATGATAGATAGTGCAGAAATCCACTTCTGGGGCCCACTTGGTGTGTGCTGGGGCTGAGACTTGAGCTTTACACGTGTCTAGGCTATTTCTGGAGTTAAACGCCAGGTTGTAACCTGTTTTGGGCGTTTAACTCCAACATGTAACCTGTTTCTGGCGTTTAATGCCAGAATGCAACATGAAACTGGCGTTGAATGCCAGTTTACGTCATTTATCCTTGAGCAAAGTATGGACTATTATATATTTTGGGAAAGCCCTGGATGTTTACTTTCCAACGCAATTGAGAGCGCGCCATTTGGACTCTTGTAGCTCTAGAAAATCCATTTCGAGTGTAGGGAGGTCAGAATCCAACAGCATCTGCAGTCCTTTTTCAGCCTGAATCAGATTTTTGCTCAGCTCCCTCAATTTCAGCCAGAAAATACCTAAAATCATAGAAAAACAAACAAACTCATAGTAAAGTCCAGAAATATGAATTTTGCCTAGAAATTAATAAAAATATACTAAAAACTAACTAAAACATACTAAAAACTACATGAAATTACCCTTAAAAAGCGTATAAAATATCCCCTCATCACAACACCAAACTTAAACTGTTGCTTGTCCCCAAGCAACTAGACAAATAAAATAAGATGAAGAGAAATCAAGAAGCAATAATATCTCAGAGTTTTAAGTGAAGCTCAGATTCTAATCAAATGAGCGGGACTAGTAGCTTTTTGCTTCCGAACAGTTTTGGCATCTCACTTTATCCTTTGAAATTCAGAATGATTGGCATCCATAGGAACTCAGAATTTAGATAGTATTATTGATTCTCCTAGTTTAGTATGTTGATTCTTGAACACAGCTATTTTATGAGTCTTGGCCGTGACCCTAAGCACTTTGTCTTCCAGTATTTCCACCGGATACATAAATGCCACAGACACATAACTGGGTGAACCTTTTTTTTATTGTGACTTAGCTTTGCTGAAGTCCCCAATTAGAGGTGTCTAGAGTTCTTAAGCACACTCTGTTTTTGCTTTGGACCTTGACTTTAACCGCTCAGTCTCAAGTTTTCACTTGACACCTTCACGCCACAAGCACATGGTTAGGGACAACTTAGTTTAGCCGCTTAGGCTAGGATTTTATTCCTTTTAGGCCCTCCTATCCATTAATGCTCAAAGCCTTGGATCCTTTTTACCCTTGTCTTTTGGTTTTAAGGGCTATTGGCTTTTTCTACTGCTCATTCTCTCTCTTTTTTTTTTGCTGCTTTTTCTTGCTTCAAGAATCAATAACATTTCTCTTGTTCATCATTCTTTCAGGAGCCAACAATTTTAACATCCATAAAATTCAATATCAAAAATATGCACTGTTCAGGCATTTATTCAGAAGACAAAAAGTATTGCCACCACATATAGATAATTAGAATTTTTCTTATTAAAAACTCGAAAAATATTGCCTCCTTATAATAAAAATCTTCTATTTTATTCATGTTTGATGGTGATGAGAAAAATAAATTATAGCTTAATTGGAGATAAAATCATAATAGTGATACTAATTACTGCTACTCATATATAACTTCTAAGGTAAATTTCTAATAAGAACAATTATCACAGAGTTAAGGCTAAGATTAGAACTCAACAACCTTGAATTTGGGAGGTGGATGCCTCTTTAGTCTGTGGAGTGCTTAGCCCTTCAAGAGATAGATTCTGGCGCTTCAATTTCTTCAGTTCACGCCCTTGCTCTTCTTGTTCTCTAAGCAGTTTGCAGAGCATGCTGTTTTGATTTTGTTGTTCTTCCTTCAGTTGATCCACAGCTTCTTGCAACTTGGTGACAGATGCTTCTAGGCGCTCCTAGTATTCAATATGAGGGATTTCTGGGAGGAACTCCTGTGATCTCCTCTTGATGGGTTCGTCCTGCACTTGTTGTCCTTCCATAGACTTTTTGGTGATTGGTAGCTCAACTGGGATGTACTCATCCACTCCCATTTTTATAACCGCATCTTTACATAAAAGAGAGACCAAGCTTGGATAAGCCAATCTGGCATCTTTGGAGTTCTTGTTTGCAATCTTGTAAAGCTCACAAGCAATTAGCTGATGAACTTCCACTTCCTTTTCCAGCATAATGCAATGAATCATCACTGCTCTTTTGATGGTGACCTCGGAGCGGTTGCTAGTGGGCAATATAGAGCGCCCAATAAAGTCCAGCAGCCTCTGGCGACTGGTTTGAGATCTCTTCTTTGGAGTTGGTTCGGGGCACCCTTTGTGTTGGTTGTCCATTTAGCTCCAGGGAGACATATGTCCTCTAGGATCTTGTCCAAGTTTAGGTTTGATCTCATCATTCTCCTATTAAAGGAGTCTGGGTCATCTTCAGTTGAGGCAGCTTGAAGATCTCCCTTATTTTGTCAGGGTGGGTGTGAACAATCTTCCCTCTGACCAGAGTTCTATAGTCATAGAATGCGGTTCCCGCTATTCTCTGCCTGTCCGTCTGCCACAGATTTGCGTAGAATTCCTGAACCATATTTCTTCCCACCTTTGTTTCAAGATTAGCTAGGACTTTCCAGCTCCTGTTTCGGATTTGCTCTTGGATCTCCGGATATTCGTCTTCTTTCAGATCGAATTTAACTTCTGGGATCACTGACCTTAGACCCATTATTTTGTAGTAATGGTCTAAATGTTCTTTGGTTAAGAACTTCCCTTGATTCCAAAGTGGTTTTGGAATATTCTCTTTCTTGCCTCTTGAGTTGGTTTGTTTTCCCTTATGAGCCATGATCTTAGTGGGTATTGGCTTAGTGATCACGGATAAACACACCAAACTTAGAGGTTTGCTTGTCCTCAAGCAAAAGAAAAAAAAGGAGAGGGATATAAGGAGATCCAAGTCCGAATTATGGAGGTGGGGGGGAGGCCGAACTAGGATTTAAAGGGGAGCGGGTGGGTTTTCGAAAATTTTGAAGAAGATATGATAAAAGATATGATTTGTAAAAGATAAGTATGATAGGAAAAGGATGCAGTTTAAAATTTAAAAGATATGAATAATATGAAAGATATTTGAAAAATATAACTTTATTTTGAAAAAGATGTTGTGAAGATTTGAAAAAGATATTGATTAGTTGAAAAGATTGTAGAAGGAAAAGAGATAGATTTGTTTTTAAAAGGATTTGAAAATAATTTGAAGAGGATAAAAAAAGGGTTTATGAATTAAGATACATTTGATATCTTTTTGAAAAAGGATTTGAAAAATTAGGATTTGTAACATGTTTGTGCAAAAAATCATGAATTGAAACATAAAAAATGGAACAAATTTGAATTGAAGACGAAATTGCCTACTCCCCACAATCCTGGCGTTAAACGCCCAACTGCTGCATGTTTAGGGCATTTAACGCCCAATTGGTGCTTGATCTGGGCGTTTAACGCCCAGCTGTTGCTTCCAGCTGGCGTTAAATGCCAGAAACTCCTTTGTCATTGGGCGTTTTTCTGAACGCCCAGGATGCTGTAAATCTGGCGTTAAACGCCCAGAAGCTACTTCTTTCTGGCGTTTAACGCCCAGATGGCTATCTCTACTGGCGTTAAACGCCCAGTAGATGCTCCTTTTGGGCGTTTAACGCCCAATTGTGCCTTTTACTGGCGTTTTCTTGCCAGTGAGCTCCTTTTTCCTGTTTTGTGCTCTGAATCCTTCTGTAGCCCTGTGAACTTAGGCAATTGATTCTTTACCTTGTTAATATTGAATTTATATGCTTTAAAAATAAATAAAATGAAGAATAGAATAAGATAAAATAACAGAAAGAGTTTTGCTAATGGCTGGGTTGCCTCCTAGCAAGCGCTTCTTTATTGTCTTTAGCTGGACCTTGCTGAGCTTTTTAATCTAGCCTCAGCCTTGAGCATTCTTGCTCAACATTGCCTTCAAGATAATGTTTGATTCTCTATCCATTAACAATGAACTTCTTATTAGAATCAATGTCTTGAAGCTCCACATAGCCATATGGTGACACACTTGTAATCACATATGGTCCCCTCCACCGGGATTTCAGTTTCCCGGGGAATAGCCTGAGCCTAAAGTTAAATAGCAGAACCTTCTGTCCTGGTTCAAAGACTCTAGATGATAGCTTTCTGTCATGCCAACTTTTTGCTTTCTCTTTGTAAAGCTTGGCATTTTCGAAAGCAGTGAGTCTGAATTCCTCTAGCTCATTCAACTGGAGCAATCTTTTTTCTCCAGCTAATTTGGCATCAAAGTTTAGGAATCTGGTTGCCCAGTAGGCTTTGTATTCCAGTTCCACGGGCAGATGACAGGCCTTACCATACACAAGCTAGTATGGAGAGGTCCCTATAGGAGTCTTGAATGCTATTCTGTAAGCCCACAGAGCATCATCCAAGCTTCTTGCCCAATCCTTTCTACGGGTACTTACAGTCCGTTCCAGGATTCTTTTTAGTTCTCTGTTAGAGACTTCAGCTTGCCCATTCGTCTGTGGATGATATGGAGTTGCCACTTTGTGGCTAATTCCATACCTGACCATGGTGGAGTAAAGCTGTTTGTTGCAGAAGTGGGTGCCCCCATCACTGATTAGCACTCTAGTGACACCAAATCTGCTGAAGATATGTTTCTGGAGGAACTTCAGCACTGTCTTAGTATCATTAGTGGGTGTGGCAACAGCCTCTACCTATTTGGATACATAGTCAACTGCCACCAGAATATAAGTGTTTGAGTATGATGGTGGGAATGGCCCCATGAAGTCAATAACCCATACATCAAACAACTCAATCTCCAAGATCCCTTGTTGAGGCATGGCGTAACCATGAGGCAGATTACCAGCTCTCTGGCAACTGTCACAGTTACGTACAAACTCCCGGGAATCTTTATAAAGGGTGGGCCAATAGAAACCACATTGGAGGACCTTGGTGGTTGTTCGCTCACCTCCGAAATGACCTCCATATTGTGACCCATGGCAATGCCATAAGATCTTCTGTGTTTCTTCTCTAGGCACACACCTATGGATTATTCCGTCTGCACATCTCTTAAAGAGATAGGGTTCATCCCACAAGTAGTACTTTGCATTAGTAATTAATTTTTTCTTTTGTTATCTGCTGTACTCCTTGGGTATGAACCTTGCGGCTTTATAGTTTGCTATGTCTACAAAACATGGTGTTTCCTGAATGGCGAACAAATGCTCATCCAGAAAAGTTTCAGAGATCTCAATAGGGGGGAAGAACTCCCCTTCTACTGGTTCTATTCGGGACAGGTGATCAGCTACTTGGTTTTCTGTCCATTTTCTGTCTCTTATTTCTATATCAAACTCTTGCAGAAGCAACACCCATCTTATGAGCCTGGGTTTTGAATCCTGCTTTGTAAGTAGATATCTAAGAGCAGCATGGTCAGTGTACACAATCACTTTTGATCCTACTAAGTATGATCTAAACTTGTCAATGGCATAAACCACTGCAAGCAATTCTTTTTCTGTGGTTGTGTAATTTTTCTGGGCGTCATTTAAAACACGACTAGCATAATAAATGACATGCAGAAGCTTGTCATGCCTCTGCCCTAATACTGCACCAATGGCATGATCACTGGCATCACACATCAATTCATATGGTATTTTCCAGTCTGGTGCAGAAATAACTGGTGCTGTGACCAGCTTAGCTTTCAGAGTTTCAAACGCCTGCAGACACTCTGTGTCAAACACAAATGGCATGTCAGCAGCTAGCAGATTGCTCAAAGGTTTTGCGATTTTTGAAAAATCCTTTATAAACCTCCTATAGAATCCTGCATGCCCCAGAAAGCTTCTGATTGCCTTAACATTGGCAGGTGGTGGTAATTTTCCAATTACTTCCACTTTAGCTTGATCCACCTCTATCCCTTTGTTTGAAATTTTATACCCAAGGACAATCCCTTCAGTCACCATAAAGTGACATTTTTCCCAGTTCAAAACCAGGTTAGTCTCTTGGCATCGTTTCAGGACTAGTGTCAGGTGATCAAGACACGAGCTGAATGAGTCTCCATATACTGAGAAGTCATCCATGAAGACTTCTAGAAATTTTTCCACCATATCAGAGAAAATAGAGAGCATGCATCTCTGAGAGGTTACAGGTGCATTACACAGCCCAAATGGCATCCTTCTGTAGGCAAATACTCCAGATAGACATGTAAATGCAGTTTTCTCTTGATCCTGGGGATCTACTGCAATTTGATTGTAACCTGAATAGCCATCCCAAAAGCAGTAAAAATCATGACCTGCTAGTCTCTCTAGCATCTGGTCTATAAATGGTAAAGGAAAATGATCCTTTCTGGTGGCTGTATTGAGCCTTCTGTAGTCAATACACATGCGCCACCCTGTAACTGTTCTTGTAGGAACTAGTTCATTTTTTTCATTATGAACCACTGTCATGCCTCCCTTTTTGGGGGACAACTTAAACATGGCTCACCCAGGGGCTATAAGAAATAGGATAAATAATTCCAGCCTTCAGTAACTTGGTGACCTCTTTCTGCACCACTTCCTTCATGGCTGGATTTAATCGCCTCTGTGGTTGAACCACTAGCTTAGCATCATCTTCTAATAGGATCTTGTGCATGCATCTAGCTGGGCTTATGCCCTTAAGGTCACTTATGGACCACCCAAGAGCTGTCTTGTGTGTCCTTAGCACTTGAAGTAGTGCTTCCTCTTCCTGTGAATTCAAAGCAGAGCTTATGATCACTGGAAAAGTATCACCTTCTCCCAGAAATGCATATTTCAGGGATGGTGGTAATGGTTTGAGCTCAGGTTTAGGAGGTTTTTCCTCTTCCTGAGGAATTTCCAGAGGCTCTTTCAATTCCTCTGAATCCTCCAGATCAGGCTGAACATCTTTAAAGATGTCTTCCAACTCTGATTCGAGACTCTCAGCCATGTTGATCTCCTCTACCAAAGAGTCAATAAGATCAACTTTCATGCAGTCTTTTGGTGTGTCTGGATGCTGCATGGCTTTGACAGCATTCAACTTAAACTCATCCTCATTGACTCTCAGGGTTACTTCCCCCTTTTGGACATCAATGAAAGTTCGTCCAGTTGCTAGGAAAGGTCTTCCTAGAATGAGAGTAGCACTCTTGTGTTCCTCTATTTCCAGCACTACAAAGTCAGTGGGGAAGGCGAATGGCCCAACCCTGACAATCATGCCTGATGGGTATTTAATGGAGCCATCAGCAAGTTGGAGACATATCCGAGTTGGTTTGACTTCTTCAGTTAAACCAAGCTTTCTGATAGTGGATGCAGGTATTAGATTGATACTTGCCCCAAGATCACATAGAGCTGTCTTGGTGTAATTACCCTCTAATGTGCATGGTATCATGAAGCTCCCGGGATCTTTAAGCTTTTCTGGAAAGCTTTTCCGAATGACTGCACTGCATTCTTTAGTGAGGAGAACTCTTTCAGTTTCTCTCCAATCCTTCTTATGACTCAAGATCTCTTTCATGAACTTGGCATAAGAAGGTATTTGATCAAGTGCCTCTGCAAATAGAATCTTTATTTCAAGAGTCCTGAGATAGTTTGCAAAAGCGAGCAAATTGCTTATCCTACTCCTCTTGGCGGAGTTTTTGAGGATAAGGCATCTTGGCTTGGTATTCCTCAACCTTTGTTGCTGCAGGTTTATTTCCTACAGAGGTGGTTGGGAAAGCCTTTTTAGAGGGGTTGTTATCAGCACTTGTGTGTGTCTGATCCCTCGCTGGCGTTTGAATGCAAGGGGTGGAAGCTGGATTGGCGTTGGACGCCAACTCCTTACCTGTTCCTGGCATTTGAACGCCAGAACTGAGCTTCTTTTGGGCGTTTAACACCAACTCCTTGCTTGTTTGTGGCGTTTGAACGCCAGAACTGAGCATGGGTTGGGCGTTTAACGCCAGCTCTCCATCCTTTTCTAGCGTTTGAGCGCCAGAATCATTCCTCTTTGGGCTCTTACTGTCCTCAGAGGGATTCTGGATGATATTCTGCTCATCCTCTGTCAGTTGTTCTTTCCTTGGCTTTCTGCTGTTCTGAAGCAAAGTATTTAATGTTTTTCCACTTCTTAATTGAACTGCCTGGCACTCTTCTATTATCTGCCTTGATAACTGTTGTTTTGTCTGATTCAATTGTGCCTCCATATTTTTATTAGCATTTTTAGTGTCTTGTAGCATCTCCTTGAATTCTGCTAGCTATTTTATTAAAAAGCACAATTGTTGATTGAGTTCAGCAACTTGTTCTGGAGGACCAAGTTCAGTAGACACTGCTTTGGCTTCTTCTTTTATAGAGGACTCACTGCTTATGTACAGATACTGATTTCTGGCAACTATATCAATAAGCTCTTGAGCCTCTTCAATAGTTTTCCTCATGTGTATAGATCCACCAGCTGAGTGATCTAGGGAATCTGGGCTCCTTCTGTAAGCCCATAGTAGAAGATGTCTAACTGCACCCACCCTGAAAATATTTCAGAGGGGCATTTCCTTAACATCCCTCTGTACCTCTCCCAGGCATTAAAAAGGGATTCACCATCCTCTTGTTTAAAGCCTTGGATGTCCAGCCTTAGCTGTGTCATCCTTTTTGGAGGGAAATATTGATTTAGGAATTTGTCTGATAACTGTTTCCATGTCCTTATGCTTGCTGTGGGTTGGTTGTTTAACCACCTTTTAGCTTGATCTTTTACAGCAAACGAAAACAGTAACAGTCTGTATACATCCTGATCTACCTCCTTGTCACGTACTGTGTCAGCAATTTGCAAGAATTGTGCCAGAAACTCAGTAGATTCTTCCTGTGGAAGACCGGAATACTAGCAGTTTTGCTGCACCATGACAATGAGCTGAGGATTTAGCTCAAAACTGCCTGCTTTGATGGAGGGTATACAGATACTACTCCCATATGCAGCAGTAGTGGGGTTAGCATATGACCCCAGAGTCCTTCTGCACTGTTTATTTCCACTTAGATCCATGACGGAGAAAGGGAGATGATGTAAATTGCAGGTAAAATATATTTTTAATTTTTTGTTTTATTTAATTAAAAATAACCGAAAAAAATAAAATAAAGTAGAATAATTAGAAAATAAAATATAGATTTCGAAAATTAAAAGAGAAAAGAAAATAAAAAAATTTGAATGTTGAATTGACTAATTAATTGAAAAGATTTGAAAATTTTTGAATAAGATTTTGAATTTTGAAAAGATTTGCTTTTTTTAAAAATAAAAATCTGAATTTTTAAAGGTAATTTTTGAAAAATCAGTTAAAATAAAGGGAAAAGATATTTTTGAATTCAATGAGGAAAGAGAAAAACAATAAAAAGACACAAAACTTAAATTTTTTAGATAAAATGCTCCTTATTTTCGAAAATTTTGGAGGGAAAACACCAACGAATACCAAACTTAAAAATTTTAAGATCAAAATACAAAGAAGACTCAAGAACACCTTGAAGACTCACAAGAACAACAAGAACAAGATTCAAAGATTCAAGAACATAAAAGGGAACACCAAACTTAAAACTTTTAGAAAACTAAGAATAACTTTTCGAAAATTAAAGAAAAATAACAAGAGAACACCAAAATTAAAAGTTTGGCACCAGATTTAATCAAAGAAAAATTATTTTTGAAAAAGTTTTAAAAGGAAAATTCCTAATTACCAAGAACATAAACACAACGCTCTAGCCAATTGAGTTATAAATTTAAAGTGTTTTAATAAGGTATTTAATGTATAATTTTTTTTTTTTGAAAACTGATATTTTGAAAAAGCAGAAGAAAAACAAGAAAAATCACAAAACAAGAAAAACTAAAGATCAAACAAGGAAAATAAACAAGAACAACTTGAAGATTAAGAAAGAACAATGAATATAAATTCAAAAATTTAAAAGAAAATAAAAACATTCAATTGACACCAAACTTAAAATATGAAACTAAACTCAAACAGGAAAACACAATTATTAGTTTGTAAAAATTTTCGAAAAATTTAAAAAGAGAAAATAAGAATTTTAAAAAAAATTCAACCAAAAACAATGATAGAAGACTCTAAACCAAAAAAGAAAAATTTTTCCTAATCTAAGCAACAAAATAAACCGTCAGTTGTCCAAACTCAAACAATCCCCGGCAACGGCGCCAAAAACTTGGTGCACGAAATTGTGATTCACACTTTTTACAACTCCGCACAACTAACCAGCAAGTGCACTGGGTCGTCCAAGTAATACCTTACGTGAGTAAGGGTCGATCCCACGGAGATTGTTGGCTTGAAGCAATCTATGGTTACCTTGTAAATCTTAGTCAGGAGATTAATTATGATTATCAGTTTGAATTGCAAAAAATAAAAGAGCATGAAATAAATACTTGTTATGCAGTAATGGAGAATATGTTGGAGTTTTGGAGATGCTTTGTCTTCTGAATCTCTGCTTTCCCCCTATCTTCTTCTTCACGCACGCAAGGTTCCTCCTATGGCAAGCTGTGTGTTGGTGGATCACCGTTGTCAATGGCTACCATCTGTCCTCTCAGTGAAAATGGTCCAGGTGCGCTGTCACCGCACGGCTAATCATCTTTCGGTTCTCACTCATGCTAGAATAGGATCCATTGATCCTTTTGCGTCTGTCACTACGCCCAACCCTTGTGAGTTTGAAGCTCGTCACAGTCATTCAATCCCTGAATCCTACTCGGAATACCACAGACAAGTTTTAGACTTTCTGGATTCTCAAGAGTGCTGCCAATGGATTCTAGCTTATACCACGAAGATTCTGATTAAGGAATCCAAGAGATACTCATTCAATCGAAGGTAGAACGGGAGTGGTTTTCAGGCACGCGTTCATAGATTGAGAATGCTGATGAGTGTCACGGATCATCACATTCATCATATTGAAGTGCGAATGAACATCTTAGATAGAAACAAGCGTGTTTGAATAGAAAACAGAAATAATTGCATTAATTCATCGAGACACAGCAGAGCTCCTCACCGCCAACAATGGAGTTTAGAGACTCATGCCGTCAAAGAGTACAAAGTTCAGATCTAAATTGTCATGAGATACAAAATAAATCTCTAAAAGTTGTTTAAATACTAAACTAGTAACCTAGGTTTACAAAAAATGAATAAGCTATGATAGATAGTGCAAAAATCCACTTATGGGGCCCATTTGGTGTGTGCTGGGGCTGAGACTTGAGCTTTACACGTGCCTAGACTATTTCTGGAGTTAAACGCCAGGTTGTAACCTGTTTTGGGCGTTTAACTCCAACTTGTAACCTGTTTCTGGCGTTTAACGCCAGAATGCAACATGGAACTGGCGTTGAATGCCAGTTTACGTCTTTATCCTTGAGCAAAGTATGGACTATTATATATTGCTGGAAAGCCCTGGATGTCTACTTTCCAACTCAATTGAGAGCGCGCCATTTGGACTTTTTTAGCTCCAGAAAATCCATTTCGAGTGCAGGGAGGTCAGAATCCAACAGCATCTGAAGTCCTTTTTCAGCCTGAATCAGATTTTTGCTCAGCTCCCTCAATTTCAGCCAGAAAATACCTGAAATCACAGAAAAACACACAAACTCATAGTAAAGTCTAGAAATATGAATTTTGCCTAGAAATTAATAAAAATATACTAAAAACTAACTAAACCATACTAAAAACTACATGAAATTACCCTCAAAAAGCGTATAAAATATCCGCTCATCAGCAAGCTTCAAGAATAGGTTGAATTTCAGATTCTGGCACACATCTTCGAATTACTTGGTCCACGCCCCTCTTCCACAAGTGAGGGTCATCCCAAATGTAGTATTTGGAGTCACTCGTCAACTTGTCCCTTTGGTTTTTGGAAAAGTTGGGAAGGAAGATTTTCGCAACCAAGTAGTTCGCCACTGGGGAAAACCAAAGAAAGCTATCCGACACAGCATGCAAACTATCCAATGGGAATGAGTCGTTGATCGGAAATGGGTCAAATTTTAAATTCTCAAGGCGGCTTAAATGATCCGCAACTAAGTTTTGAGACCCACTCCGCTGCCTAATCTCAATGTCGAATTCTTGCAAAAGCAAGATCCAAGGTATGAGTCTAGGTTTTGACTCATTCTTTGTTAATAAGTACTTTAAAGCTGCATGATCCGTGTATACCACTATTTTGGACCCTAGCAAATAAGATCTGAATTTATCTAAAGCATCAACAATAGCTAGGAGTTCCTTTTCCATAGTGGTATAGTTGGATTGTGCTGCATCTAGTGTTTAGAAGAGTAAGTAATGACATAAGGGAGTTTACCATTTCGCTGTGCAAGCGCGGCACCTACAGCATGGTTCGACACATCGCACATTATCTCGAATGGCAGCGTCCAGTTGGGGCCTCGCACAATCGGTGCTGTGGAAAGAACTCTCCTTAGCTCTTTAAACGCACTCACACATGCACTGTCAAACTCAAAGTCCATATCCTTTTGGAGTAGGCGCGACAATGGCAAAGCAATTTTGCTGAAATCTTTGATAAAGCGCCTGTAAAATCCTGCATGTCCCAAAAATGAGTGGACCTCCCTCACAGATGAGGGGTGAGGTAAAGTGGTGATAACATCGACCTTGGCCGGGTCTACAGAAATGCCTTCATGAGATACTACATGCCTTCAAGACAAGGTTAGTGTCAACACATCTAGCTAAAACCTTGGCCAAGTTCTCTAAGCAACAATCAAATGAAGTTCCATAAACACTGAAGTCATCCATAAAGACTTCCAGACAATTCTCCATCAGATCGGAAAAGACAATGGTCATACACCGCTGAAAAGTAGCAGGTGCATTACATAGTCCAAATGGCATCCTTTTGTAGGCAAAGGTGCCAAAAGGGCAAGTGAATGTGGTCTTTTCCTGATCTTCAGGAGCAATGTGAATCTGGAAGTAACCAGTGAATCCATCAAGAAAGCAATAATGAGATTTACCCGCCAAACGGTCCAATATCTGATTGATAAAGGGCAAAGGGTAGTGGTCCTTCCTTGTAGCGGCATTCAATCTTCTATAATCGATGCACACTCGCCATGCATTTTGTACTCTCTTGGTGACCACTTCACCATCATCCTTTTCAACTGCGGTGATGCTCGATTTCTTGGGAACAACCCTGGACTGGGCTCACCCACTCACTGTCAGAAATTGGGTATATGATACCCGCATCAAGTAGCCTAGTGACCTCCTTCTTTACCACATCAAGGATGGTCGGGTTGAGCCTCCTTTGCGGTTGCCTAACCGGCCTAGCTCCTTCTTGGAGAAATATACGATGCATGCACTTGCAGGGGTCAATCCCCACAATATCGGCTAGGCTCCAACCAATTGCCTTCTTGTACTTTTTTAGAACATCTAGGAGCTTTTCTTCTTCTTCACTAGAAAGCTCACTAGCAATAATGACCGAAAACTTTTGGTTGTCCTCTAAGAAATCATACTTCAAATGAGATGGAAGAGGCTTCAGTTCACTCTTTTCCTCAAGCTGAAGTTCCTTTTCATCAAGCTCACAGAGTTCATTCTCAACAACTTTCTCATGTTCACCCTCTTGGTCATCCGTCTCTTCAACAATAGGGTAGCATAACTTGTTGTGGTCTTCTTCTCGCACTTCCGCTACCACTTCATCGATTACATCACATCGGAGAACGGAATGCTCTTTAGGAGGATACTTCATGGCTTCTTCCGAATTGAACTTGATAGTCTTATCTCCAACCTCAAAGGAATATGTGCCGGTGAAGGCATCTAACTTGAATTTAGAGGTCTTGAGGAAGGGTCTACCAAGTAGAACGGAGGATGAGCTTCTATTTTCTGTTGGAGGCATTTCAAGGATGTAAAATTCACCCGAAAAGACCAAGTCCTTGATTGCCACAAGTACATCTTCTACTATTCCCATCACAGTGATCACACTCTTATCGGCTAAGGCAAACTTCGCCGCCGACTTCTTTAATGGAGCTAAATTCAACCACATGGTAAGCATTCATAGAGAACATGTTCAAATTGCAATCACATTGAAATTGACAAGTACCCACTAACAATTATCAACATACAATCATTCAAACAACACAATTAATCATAGAAATCATCAATGCAACAATAACAAATCAAGATCCACAAGATTCATGAAATGAGTATAAAATGACAAATAACAAGGAAACATAAAACTAACACAAGATCTAAACACAATTATACTAGAGAATTCAAATAAAACAATTAAAACTAGTAATTAACAAGATCGAATCCAGAATTCAACAAGGAAATATCAAATTAAAGCTAGATCTATAGAGGAACAAGGGTTTCTCTCTCTAGAAGAACAAGAACCAAAAACTAGCAAAAAATTGTGTCTAAGTGTAAATGAATATCCCCCCCCCTTTTCCCCTAGCATCCTTGGGTCTTTTCCATGCAGAACCAGCTTGAATTTGGGCCTGATGAGCCTCAGAAATCGCCAGGCACGATTTCCTTTAATGAGGTCACGTGCGGCTTGCCGCGCGTGTGCGCCATGCGTGCGTGCGTGCCGATTGCTTTTGTGATCCACGCGTGCACGCTGATGAGCGGATATTTTATACACTTTTTGGGGTTAATTTCATGTAGTTTTTAGTATATTTTAGTTAGTTTTTAGTATATTTTCATTAGTTTCTAGGAAAAATTCATATTTCTGGATTTTACTATGAGTTTGTGTGTTTTTCTATAATTTCAGGTATTTTCTGGCTGAAATTGAGGGAGCTGAGCAAAAATCTGATTCAGGCTGAAAAAGGACTGCTGATGCTGTTGGATTCTGACCTCTCTACACTCGGAATAGATTTTCTGGAACTACAGAAGTCCAATTGGTGCGCTCTTAATTGCGTTGGAAAGTAGACATCCAGGGCTTTCTAGCAATATATAATAGTCCATACTTTTCTCAAGGATAGATGACGTAAACTGGTGTTCAACGCCAGTTCCATGTTGCAGTCTGGCGTTCAGCGCCAGAAACAGGTTACAAGTTGGAGTTCAACGCCAGAAACAGGTTACAACCTGGCGTTCAACTCCAGAAACAACCCAAGCACGTGAGAAGCTTAAGTCTCAGCCCCAGAACACACCAAGTGGGTCCCAGAAGTGGATTTCTGCACTATCTATCATAGTTTACTTATTTTCTGTAAACCTAGGTTACTAGTTTAGTATTTAAACAATTTTAGAAATTTATTTTGTATCTCATGACATTTTAGATCTGAACTTTGTACTCTTTGACGGCATGAGTCTCTAAACTCCATTGTTGGGGGTGAGGAGCTCTGCTGTGTCTCGATGAATTAATACAATTATTTCTGTTTTCCATTCAAACACGCTTGTTTCTATCTAAGATATTTATTCGCACTTCAATATGATGAATGTGATGATCCGTGACACTCATCACCATTCTCAACCTATGAACGCGTGCCTGACAACCACATCCGTTCTACATTAGATTGAATAAGTATCTCTTAGATTCCTTAATCAGAATCTTCGTGGTATAAGCTAGAATCCATTGGCAGCATTCTTGAGAATCCGGAAAGTCTAAACCTTGTCTGTGGTATTCTGAGTAGGATTCAGGGATTGAATGACTGTAACGAGCTTCAAACTCACAAAGGTTGGGCGTAGTGACAGACGAAGAAGGATTAATGGATCCTATTCCAGCATGAGTGAGAACCGACAGATGATTAGCCGTGCGGTGACAGCGCACCTGGACCATTTTCACTGAGAGGACGGATGGTAGCCATTGACAACGGTGATTCACCAACATACAGCTTGCCATGGGAGAAACCTTGCGTGTGTAGAGGAGAAGACAGGGAGAAAGCAGAGATTCAGAAGATAAAGCATCTCTAAAACTCCAACATATTCTCCATTACTGCATAACAAGTATTTATTTCGTGCTCTTTTATTCTTCGCAATTCAAATTGATAATTATAATTGATATCCTGACTAAGAGTTACAAGATAACCATAGATTGCTTCAAGCTAACAATCTCCGTGGGATTCGACTCTTACTTACGTAAGGTATTACTTGGACGACTCAGTGCACTTACTGGTTAGTTGTGCGAAATTGTAAGAAATAGTAATATTGATATTGACATACACAATTTTGTGCACCAAGTTTTTGGCGCCGTTGCCGGGGATTGTTCAAGTTTGAACAACTGACGGTTTATCTTATTGCTTAGATTAGGAAGATTTTGTCTTTTGGGTCAGAGTCTTTTACTTTCTTTTCAAAAATATTTCAAAATTTTTATTTTTCTTTATTAATCTGTGATTTGTCTTTGAGTCTTTTATTGTTGTTCTTGTTAAAATTTTAGAATCCTTATTTTTTTTTCAAAATTTTTTCTTCGAAATTTTTTTTTTAATAATTGAGTTTTGTTTTATGTTTTAAGTTTGGTGTCAATTGCATGCTTTTTGTGTTCCTTAAATTTTTCAAAAATACTTCTTCTCCAATTGGTTCATGCATTTTTTTAATGTGTCTATTTTCTTGGGAATAGTTGCCCATTTAAGTTTTTCTTTTTAAAACTTTTTCAAAAATCATTTTTCTATTAAATCTTGTGCCAAACTTTAAGTTTGGTGTTTTCTTGCTAATTTTTCTTTAGCTTTCGAAAATTTTATTTTGGTTTTCTAAAAATTTTAAGTTTGGTGTTCTATATTCATGTTCTTGTTGTTCTTGTGAGTCTTCAAGGTGTTCTTGAGTTTTCCTTGTGTCTTGATCTTAAAATTTTTATGTTTGGTGTTCCTTGGTGTTTTTCCTCCAAAATTTTCGAAAACAAGGAGCATTAGATCTAAAAATTTTTAAATCTTGTGCTATTTTATTGTTTTTCTCTTTACTTATTAAATTCAAAAATATCTTTTATCTCTATTTTAAAGCAAACTTTCGAAAATTACTTTTAAAATTCAGATTTTTTTTATTTCAAAATTTAAACTCCTTTTCAAAAACCATATCCAAAATTTCTCAAATCTTCTTAATTAAGTAATTATTTTGGTTTTAAATTTTTTGTTCTTAATTTTCGAAATCTATATTTAATTTCTAATTATCTTATTTGATTTTCGAAATTTTATCCTTTTATTTTTATTTATTCGTTTTTTTAAATAAAAGAAAAAAATAAAAATAAAAATATATTCTATTTGCTATTCATATCAATTTCCTTTTCTCCATCATGGACCTAAGTGGAAATGAATAGTCCAGAAGGACTCTAGGGTCATATGCTAATCCCACTACTGCTTCATATGGGAGTAGTATCTGTATACCCTCCATCGGAGTCAGTAGCTTTGAGTTGAATCCTCAGCTCATTATCATGGTGCAGCAAAGTTGCCAGTATTCCGGTCTTCCTCAGGAAGAACCTACAGAGTTTCTGGCACAGTTTTTACAAATTGCTGACACAGTACATGATAAGGAAGTAGATCAGGATGTCTACAGATTATTACTGTTTCCATTTGCTGTAAAAGACCAAGCTGAGAGGTGGTTAAATAACCAACCTAAGGCTAGCATAAGGACATGGAAACAGCTGTCAGAAAAATTCCTGAATCAATACTTTCCTCCAAAACGGATGACACAGCTAAGGCTGGACATCCAAGGCTTTAAACAAGGAGATAATGAATCTCTTTATGATGCCTGGGAGAGATATAGAGAGATGCTAAGAAAATGCCCCTCTGAAATGTTTTCAGAGTGGGTGCAGTTAGACATCTTCTATTATGGGCTTACAGAAAGAGCTCAGATTTCTCTAGACTACTCAGCTGATGGATCTATCCACATGAGAAAGACAATTGAAGAAGCTCAAGAACTCATTGATACAGTTGCCAAAAATCAGCATTTGTACCTAAGCAATGAACCTTTCATGAAAGAAGAGGCTAAAACAGTGACTACTGAACTCAGTCCTGCAGAACAAGCCACTGAATTCAATCAGCAATTGGATTTTCTAACAAAACAGTTAGCCGAATTCAAGGAGAGACTACAAGAGACAAGAATGGCTAATATAAATATGGAAGTACAATTAAAGCAAACAGAATAGCAGCTGTCAAAACAAATAACAGAAGAATGTCAAGCAGTTCAATTAAGAAGTGGGAAAACATTAGATGCCTCACCTCAAGATAGCAAGAAGCCAAGAAATAAGCAAACTACCCAAAATCCATCTGAGGACAGTAAGAGCCCGGAGAGGAATAATTCTGGCACTCAAACGCCAGAAATTGGGTGAAAAGCCGGCGTTGAATGCCCAAACCATGCTCAGTCCTGGCGTTCAACGCAAGAAACAAGCAAGGAATTGGCGTTGATCGCCCAAAAGAAGCATAGTTCTGGCGTTCAGATGCCAGGAACAAGTGAGGAGTTGGCGTCTAACGTCACTCCAGCTTCCACTCCTGGCATTCAAATGCCAGTGAGGGATCAGACATACACAAGTGCTGATAACAACCCCTCTAAAAAGGCTTCTCCAACCACCTCTGTAGAAAATAAACCTGCAGCAACTAAGGTTGAGGAATATAAAGCCAAGATACCTTATCCTCAAAAACTCCGCCGAGAAGAGCAGGATAAGCAATTTGCTCGCTTTGCAGATTATCTCAGGACTCTTGAAATAAAGATTCCGTTTGCAGAGGCACTTGAGCAAATACCTTCTTATGCCAAGTTCATGAAAGAGATCTTGAGTCATAAGAAGGATTGGAGAGAAACTGAAAGAGTTCTCCTCACTGAAGAATGCAGTGCAGTCATTCTGAAAAGCTTTCCAGAAAAGCTTAAAGATCCCGGGAGCTTTCTGATACCATGCATATTAGAGGATAATTGCACCAGGATAGCTTTATGCGATCTTGGGGCAAGCATCAACCTAATACCTGCATCCACTATCAGAAAGCTTGGTTTAACTGAAGAAGTTAAACTAACCCAGATATGTCTCCAACTTGCTGATGGCTCCATTAAATACCCATCAGTCGTGATTGAGGACATGATTGTCAGGGTTGGGCCATTCGTCTTTTCCACTGACTTTGTAGTGCTAGAAATGGAGGAGCACAGGAGTGCTACTCTCATTCTAGGAAGACCTTTCCTAGCAACTGGACGAACTCTCATTGATGTCCAAAAGGGGGAAGTAACCTTGACAGTCAATGAGGATGAGTTTAAGTTAAATGCTGTCAAGGCCATGCAGCATCTAGACACACCAAAAGACTGTATGAAAGTTGATCTTATTGACTCTTTAGTAGAGAAGGTCAGCATGGCTGAGAGTCTCGAATCAGAGCTAGAAGACATCTTTAAAGATGTTCAGCCTGATTTGGAGGATTCAGAGGAATTGGAAGAGCCTCTGAAACTTCCTCAGGAAGAGGAAAAACCTCCTAAACCCGAGCTCAAACCATTACCACCATCCCTGAAATATGCATTTCTGGGAGAATGTGACACTTTTCCAGTGATCATAAGCTCTGCTTTAAATCCACAGGAAGAGGAAGCCCTAATTCAGGTGCTAAGGACACACAAGACAGCTCTTGGGTGGTCCATAGGTGACCTTAAGGGCATAAGCCCAGCTAGATACATGCACAAGATCCTATTGGAGGATGATGCTAAGCCAGTGGTTCAACCACAGAGGCGGCTAAACCCAGCCATGAAGGAAGTGGTGCAGAAAGAGGTCACCAAATTACTGGAGGCTGTAATTATTTATCCTATTTCTGATAGCCCCTGGGTGAGCCCTGTCCAAGTTGTCCCCAAAAAGGGAGGCATGACAGTGGTTCATAATGAAAAAAATGAACTGGTTCCTACAAGAACAGTTACAGGGTGGCGCATGTGTATTGACTACAGAAGGCTCAATACAGCCACCAGAAAGGATCATTTTCCTTTACCATTCATAGACCAGATGCTAGAAAGACTAGCAGGTCATGATTATTACTACTTTTTGGATGGCTATTCAGGCTACAACCAAATTGTAGTAGATCCCCAGGATCAAGAGAAAACAGCATTCACATGTCCATCTGGAGTGTTAGCTTACAGAAGGATGCCATTTGGGCTGTGTAATACGCCTGCAACCTTTCAGAGATGCATGCTCTCTATTTTCTCTGATATGGTGGAAAATTTTCTGGAAGTCTTCATGGATGACTTCTCAGTATATGGAGACTCATTCAGCTCCTGTCTTGATCACCTGACACTGGTTCTGAAAAGATGCCAAGAGACCAACCTTGTTTTAAACTGGGAAAAATGTCACTTTATGGTGACTGAAGGAATTGTCCTTGGTCATAAAATTTCGAACAAGGGAATAGAGGTGGATCAAGCTAAGGTAGAGGTGATTGAAAAATTACCACCACCTGCCAATGTTAAGGCAATCAGAAGCTTTCTGGGGCATGCAGGATTCTACAGGAGGTTTATAAAAGATTTTTCAAAAATCGCAACACCGCTGAGCAATCTGCTAGCTGCTGACATGCCATTTGTGTTTGACACAGAGTGTCTGCAAGCATTTGAGACACTGAAAGCTAAGCTGGTCACAGCACCCGTCATTTCTGCACCAAACTGGACATTACCATTCGAACTAATGTATGATGCCAGTGACCACGCCATTGGTGCAGTATTGGGGCAGAGGCATGACAAGCTTCTGCATGTCATTTATTATGCTAGCCGTGTTTTAAATGATGCCCAGAAAAATTACACAACCACAGAAAAGGAATTACTTGCAGTGGTTTATGCCATTGACAAGTTTAGATCTTACTTAGTGGGATCAAAGGTGATTGTGTACACTGACCATGCTACTCTTAAATATCTACTCACAAAGCAGGATTCAAAACCCAGGCTCATAAGATGGGTGTTGTGATGCGCATAAACTTGTTATGCTACGATTTAGGAAATTGCACGATCGGCAAAATTCCTTCCGGCAAGTGCACCGGTTATCGTCAAGTAAAAACTCACAATAGAGTGAGGTCGAATCCCACAAGGATTGGTTGAATGAGCAATTCGGATTAGAAGTGTGTCTAGTTGAGCGGAATCAAGAATTAGATGAGAATTGCGGAATGTAAAATTGGCGGGAAACGTAAATGACAAGAAATTGAAATGGCGGAATCTTAAATTGCATGAATTAAAGAGCAGAAGCTAAATTGCTGAATTTAAAAGGGAATGGGGGTGATTGCATGAATTGAGTTGCAGAATGTAAAGAGAAAGTGGAAATCAGAAATGGGGAATTCATTGGGTTATAGGAGATATTGAGATCTCCGAATCAAAACATGTTTATCTCTTCCTCAACCAATGCGTTCATTGAATTTTGCTTGGCAATCTTATATGATTGGATCCCAATCCCTTGGCTCACCAATTCTCTCTAAAAACAAACAAATTCCCAATCCCTTGGTTTAAATGTTCATAAGAAGAGATGATGCTCGATCACTGATTATACCACACAGTTTCATGAACCACAATTTGGTAGGATTACATGTCACAATATCCATCCAAACCCCAATCCAATTCACTGTGAGAAAGCTTCTCTAGCATGAATCCTCCATTCCTTTCCCAAGGTTCCGAAGGATTCCAATTATGAGTAGTTTCTTTCCCAAGACAACTACCCAATGGAATTAGATCGAGAAGCTTTCTAACAAAATTCAAGAGAAAAGATTGAAGAAGAAGATAAACTATTATTGATTCATTGAATTACAATAGAGCTCCCTAACCCAATGAAAGGGGGTTTAGTGAGTCATAGCTCTGAATTCAATTACAAAGGTATGAAAACTAGCAAAATGAAAAGGTAAAAGTCCTTCCTAACTTAAATTCTATCCTATTTATACACTTTCTATATTGAGCTTCTGTTGTGTTTCTTGGGCTTTGAGGCCTCTTCCTGCTTTCCTTTTGCTTTGGGTTTATGATCCATAATCCTGATGAGGCTGTGATCCAATTCTGTAACATTCATTGAGCAAACTTAGTGATAAACAAGTAATGACACAAGACTCAACAAATTAAAGCTCCAGACTCATCAATCCTTCAGGCCCAATCCCATAAACCATGATATTCAATTGGGTTTCATACCAGAGTAAGTTTAAGTTAATGTTTGTGCTCAAAAGCTAACTTAAACTGCAATATTTTTGGCCCAGAAACCTTTTCCAATAGTGGCGTTTAAGTTACAGTTTAAGCTTAAACTGCAGCTTAAACGCCAGACACTTCCAGTGATGCCTTTTGTGGAAGCACGTTTAAGCTTCAGTTTAAGGTTAAACTGAAGCTTAAACGTGGAAATGGAAGAAGGCAGCCCTGGAGGGTAACGTAGTCGAACACGTTTAAGCTTCAGTTTAAGGTTAAACTGAAGCTTAAACGTGGAGATAGGAAAGGCAGCCCTGGAGGTCGAACACGTTTAAGCTCCAGTTTAAGGTTAAACTGGAGCTTAAACGTGGGAATAGAGAACGGCAGCCCTGGAGGTCGAACACGTTTAAGCTCCAGTTTAAGGTTAAACTGGAGCTTAAACGTGGAAGCGGAGAAAGGTAGCCCTGGAGGTGTCGAACACGTTTAAGCTCCAGTTTAAGGTTAAACTGGAGCTTAAACGTGGAAATGGAGAGAGCAACCCTGGAGGAGAAAACTTGGTCGAACACGTTTAAGCTCCAGTTTAAGGTTAAACTGGAGCTTAAACGTGGAAATGGCTCTCTGGTGCATTTCCCATTTCTGGCGTTTAACTTCCAGTTTAAGGTTAAACTGGAGGTTAAACGCCACTTTCACCCTTTCCTCAGCTTTTATGATTTTGGCCGTTTAAGTTCCAGTTTAAGCTTAAACTGGAACTTAAACTCCACATGTGATATTCAAGCATCCTTTATTGATTTTTGTTGCTTCCTGGCCTAGCCTCTTCTTTCCTGAAATCATCCAAACAACTGCATCAAAGTCTTGCAAGTTTTCATGAGAATCTTCCATTCATAGCATTCAAGTAATATAACTAAAAACTCATGAAATTTGCATAAAAATCATACTGTTTGGATGGTTCATTGCTTTGTTATTCATTTAACCATTCTTGGTTACTTTAAGCTCAAGAAAGTGCATAAAACAACTAAAACTAACAGAAAAATGCTAGTGAAACTCGCCTAAGATGCCTTGGCATCACAACACCAAACTTAATACTTGCTTGTCCCTAAGCAAGTCCTGAGTTATTTGAGAAGAAAGTATGAAACAGAAAGCAATTACATTGGCTATATTAGCAAGCATTTGAAGTTCATCAGAAGGGTTTTATGCAGAAAGTTGCAGCATCACTTTTTCATTCTTATCAGGTAAGATTATCACTTTTTCATTGCATTCATCAAACACTGCTATGGCCTCTTGTTATTCTTATGTCCTTGGCACTTTTCTCTTCTTTGTTTTTCTTTTCTTTTTCTTTGAGCTCCTTTGCTCCTTCTTTGCTTAGTGTCATGTGTTGCACACGCCTTTGGCATTTTCTTTTTCTTATCAGTGCACTACACATATCCACTGCAGGCATTTTAGTTCACATTTCTTCTTGAGACATTGGTGCCCAGCACCTCTTTGTGTGACTAAATGTTTTGTATTTAGGTTGCTCTTGATAATGGACTTTTGGTTGATAATCCCGGGTTAGTTAACCCAAGTTACCAAGTGTTGAAACACTCCTCAGAACCTATTCATCCAAGCATATCCTTAATACATAAACACCACAAGCATTTGTCTCAGAAGTTCAAACCATTGGTGCCTAGCTTATTTTCTCAATTTTTTTTGCTTTTTGGTTGCCCTTTTTCAGTGGCTTTTTCTTCTTCTTTTTCTTTCTTTTTCATGGCCAAAGACATTTATTCATCAAGATCCATAGACAGTTTTCAATTTCTACACAAAAAATGATAATTCTACACTCTATTTCCAGTGATCTGACTAAACAATCAAGCATGCATACCACCACTTAATTCTACTTGATTTGTCACTAATTGAGCCAAGTTACTTTTGTTCAAACTTTTCTTTTAATTTTTGGAAACAGAACAAGCATGGCAAGCATTTGTTTAAGAAGGTGAAGTTATATCCAAACATCTAGGCATTCACTTTATTCAAAGCAATAAACAGACAAACATACTAGAACGTTCACATAAAACTTAAATGACTAATAATGAAAGAAAGCTCATAAAGACAATTCACCAATTATCATTTGATTATTAAGGAACGAGACCACCTCTCATTTATTGCTTGGTTCTTCTTGATTCTTGGGATCCTGCTTCTTCTTGCTTCCTACCACTTTTTGACCACTTGTACTTCCTTTGTCTTTTCTTATGAGCTTTTTCCAGAATCCAGCCTTTTTCATTGTTTCTTCCACTCCTTTTTCAAGGATCATTGCCTTGTTTATTTCTCCTTCTTTCCTCCCTTTGAAATACTCATCAAAAGCTGGGAATGCTGGGTCCATCTTGTGTAGATGTTCCCCTATGTAGTTAAGCTTGATTTGAGAACTGATGTTGTAATCAGCTTGAACTGAGTATCTTGCGTTCTGTAAAGTGGTGGCTTCCTTGATTGCCAAGACATTGGTATCTTGGTGTTGGCATATGTGGCTGAAGGATTCCTGTAAGTGTAAATTCTGTTCCCTTTGTAGATCTAAGAATCTTGATTCAAAGTTCCTTTGCATATCCATCATTTTTAGGTGAAAGTCCTCTTGTCTCTCCTGAGACCTCATGTATTGTTGAGACATTCCTTCTATGATTTCCTGCATTCTGCTCATATCCATGGGGTCTCTGGGAATTTGTTGTCTTCTTTCTGGAATTCCTTGCTCTTCTTGCTCTTCTTCTCCGTCCTCTCCTTCTTGTCCTTCTTGCTCTGCTTCTTGCTCTGCTTCTGCTTGTTGCCCTTCTTCATTTCTTTTTTTTGTATGTCTTGGAGCAATTGGGCCAAGAGTCATTCTGTACGCAGTTATGGCCATTCCAGGATGTAGCCAATTAGGTCTTTCATCTTCAAGTGGTACTTGGGCATCGATGCATAGTCTAATGATGGTGCTAGGGAAGTGGAGCCAGGATTCAGGATCACTTTTCTCACTAAGCTCTTGTATCTGTTCAGCAATGAGTTTATGAACTTTGATCTCCCCTCCCACCATAATGCAATGTAGCAAGATGGCTCTTTTAGGGACTATTTCTGAAGAGTTTGCAGTGGGTAGGATGGATCTCCTAACTATTGCATACCACCCTTTAGCTTCAGGTGTTAGGTCTCCTCTTCTCAAGACTCTTGGAGCCCCTCTTGTTTTTCTCACCCATTCAGCTCTGATGGCACAAAGGTCTTCAGCAATAGTCGTATAGTCAGGTTCTCCTATCATCCTTTCCTCATAACTTGCTTGGCTGAAACGTATGTTTTTCAGGCCAAGAGTTTTCATGATTGCCTTGGGGCTGAAGTCAACTTCCACCCCTCTCACATAGCTTTTGTATGTGGGTTTCAAGGTTGAATCCTCCCTCACTACATTTGCATAAAACTCTTTCACCAGGTTGATGTTGATTCTAGTGATTGGCTTAGTCAGGAGCTCCCACTTCCTCTTTTTGATCTTCTCCCAAACACCTAGGAACTCATCCTTTTCAAGGTCAAAGGGAACCTCAGCTAGTACCGTTTTAGGTCTCATCCATTCGGCTTGAATCTCATGGAAAACTGATTTGTATCTCCATGCATCGAATTCCCTGTTCTCCTCCATTGGCTGCTTGTCTTTTCTTCTTTTGTGGCTAGATGAGGCTGCCATTGGTTCTTTAGTTTTGGTAAGTGACAAGCTAAAGTTGACAAGGTGAAGCAAGAAGTGTTGTTGGAAGTGTGGTGAGGTTGTTTTCGGCAAGAGATAGTTATGCTATGATGAAAGAAAATGTGCATGAAGGATATTTGGTGGTGTGGAACTCGTTCCCCAAGTGGTTCTTTATAGTGCCCGTAAGTGAAAAATGGACGGCTAGGGTGATTTGTGAAGGGTGGCTTGATGGTAAATATATGAATTAGGGAAAAGGACGAATTGCTTTTCATTTTCTTGGAAGTATTCTGAGTGCATTAGGTTGTACATGTAGCTATCTTTTCATGCAGAACTTCCTTTTCCCATGTGTTAGTTTCAAAGACTTGTGAACTTCCTTTTTGACCAAGCACCGTACCTCCCCCTTGTCTTTTTCCTCCATTCTTATCCTTCCTTTTGTACCTGCACAAGCAAACAAAATTGCTATCATTTTTTCGTTCATGTGAATAATGAATAGTACTTGTACATGTTTTTTTTTTTTCTTTCTTTTTGAATTGTAAATCAATGATTGACTTCCTGAGCTTATAGCCGTGACCTTTGTATGTATGCACACTTATTACTGGACACCAAACTTAGTGTTTGGTGATGTCTCCTGATGACATGAAATCCATGTTGGTTATCCTTAATGAATGTGCATAATTATAACAAATCATAGTCACTTTGGCTCTTTGATCTTAAACAATTTTACTACCTAAAGTAATTGAAATCAAAGTATTAAAACATGCAAATGGTATACTTGTCATGAATTTCTAAATCCAGAGGAACTTCTTGCTTTTCATTAACTGTGTTCAAAAGGAACACCAAACTTAATGTTTGGTTGTGCACTTTGAATGAAAGATTGAATACAATTTGAATAAAATTTGGGGTGCCTTCAGGCACACCAAACTTAGATACCAATTGTATTTTACATGCAATGTTTAGTGCACTCTTTCAACAGTTGTCCTGAGGATTCAAGTTCATGCATAAGAAACCATGCTTTATTAGATGCAAAGCAAAACAATAAAGAGTAAGGATACTAAAACATGGGTTGCCTCCCATGAAGCGCTTCTTTAACGTCACTAGCTTGACGGTTGTCCCTTGTTAGGGTGGATTGTAGTGCTTGATGCCTTCTCCTCTCATTATGAAAACGTCCCCATTTGATTCCTTCATGACTTCTAAATGTTCCATAGAAAGAACTTTCCTGATTGTGAACACTTGAGGGAGCTGGGAAGGAATGGTTTTGAGGCCAGGTGGAATTGGCAGATAATGACTTGATATCACTTTATCTCCCGGAGAGAAACCTTCAGTGGGAATTTTCTTGTTTCTCCATCCTCTTGGCAATTTCTTTACAATTCTTCCCTTTCTCTTGAGGATTTCTTCATTGACCCTTATGCCATGAGGATCCTTCTGATCTGTTTCTATTGATTCTTGTGGCTTTAACTCTTGCAATTCTTGTTTGCCTTCCAAGGACTGTTTTAGAGTTTTAGCTGCTGGATTACTTTCCTCCAAACACAGATGGCTACTATCATCCTTAGGCTTTTCAGGTTCTGGTTCAGGCTCAGATGCAGGTTTGAAAACTTTGAAAATGAGCTGTTCATCATGTATTCTCAGAATTAGCTCTCCTTGTTCTACATCTATGAGCGCTCTAGTAGTGGCTAGAAATGGCCTGCCCAGAATGATAGGGTGTAAGTAGCTTTCCTCCATGTCCAAAATGACAAAGTCTGTGGGGAAGTAATAATCTCCCACTTTCACCAGCACATTCTCAACTACCCCTTCAGCTTGCTTCTGAGTTTTGTCAGCCAGTTGTATGATTACATCAGTGGATCTCACCTCATTCAGTTGTAGCCTCTTCATAAGAGTTAGAGGCATCACATTTATGCTAGCTCCTAGATCACAGAATCCTCTGTCAATTTTTGTTTCCCCTATGATGCAGGGGATATGAAAACTTCCTGGGTCTGTTTTCTTAGAGACTGTGTCCTTCTTGATGAGGGCACTGCATTCTTTGTTCATTGTTACCGTTTGTCCTCCCTTCAAAACTCTTTTCTTGCTCAACAATTCCTTTAAATACTTGATATGTGTAGGCATCTGCTGGAGGATCTCAAGGAAGGGAATATTGATATGGAGAGACTTAAATGTCTCTAAAAACCTTGAATAGGTTTTCCCTTTTTCACCTCCTCCTAACCTCTGAGGAAATGGTGCTTTTGGTTGGTATGTTTCCAGCATGCCTGTTTGCAGTTCCTTGGCTTGTTCAGTTTCACCTTCCTGCTTAGCTTCTTCCACACCTTCCTTCAAGATTTCTGGCTCCTGTTCTGAGGGTCTGATTCCTTCTTCTTCTGAGACTTCCTTCAATGTGGTGATGGCCTTGCATTCTTCCCACCTCACTCTCTTTTGTTCCCCTTTAGGATTCTTTTCTGTGTCACTAGGGAACACTGCAGTTGACTTGGGGGCCTGTTGAGATAGCTCTCCTACTTGAGACTCCATCCTCTTGAGTTTTTCACCATGGTTCCTTAAGGTAGATCTCACATCATCCCTAAAGTTTTTCAACTCTCTTATGTCCTGACCCATGTTTGCAAGCACTCCTTCTATCCTGTTTAATTGATCTTGAAATTGTTGGTTCGGATTAGGTTGGGTAGGTTGATTATTTTGGCCATGATATGATGGTTGGGAGTAAGTGTTTTGTGTGGCTTGGTATGATCTTTGGTTGGAGTTTTGGTATGTGGAATTGTTATGTTGGTTGTGGTTGTAAGGTTTGTGGTTTTGTGGTTGGGTTTGTTGGTTCCCCCACCCAAAGTTTGGGTGGTTTTTCCATCATGGATTGTAAGTGTTGGAATGTGGATCATATGATTGCCTTTGTTGGTTTCCCACATAGTTGGCCTCTTCCCAATCACCTCCTTCAGTGCTTACTTCCTCTTGATCTTGTGTGTGTATTGCAGCCACTTGCTTTGTTTCTAATTTCCTAGTGAGCTCTGCTAGTTGCTTGGCAAACACCTTGTTTTGGGCTAAAATTGTATCAACATGGTTCAGCTCCATGACTCCCTTAGTGTTGTGTCTCTCTGATGCATAGTAGTACTCATTCTCAGCCACTGTCTCAATCACTTCAATGGCTTCTTCCACAGTCTTTTTCCTGTTCAATGAACCTCCTGATGAATGGTCTACAGCCTTCCTTGATTCATAAGAGAGTCCATCATAGAAAATATGCAATTGCACCCAGTCATGGAACATGTCTGGTGGGCATTTCCTTGTCAAATCCTTGAATCTCTCCCATGCCTCGTAGAGAGTTTCACCATCTTGTTGTCTAAAAGTCTGAACCTCAGATCGAAGCCTATTGACCTTTTGTGGGGGGTAGAAACGTGCCAGAAACTTGCTTTCCACCTCGTCCCATGTTGTTAGGCTCCCCCTTGGGAATGATTCCAGCCACTTAGCTGCCTTGTCCCTAAGTGAAAATGGGAACAAGAGCAGTTTATAGGTATCTTCCTGGACTCCATTGGACTTCACAGTGTCGCAAATTCTCAGGAATTTTGTGAGATGTTGGTTTGGATCTTCATTAGCACTCCCACCAAATGAACAATGATTCTCCACAAGTGATATTAGCTGTGGTTTGAGTTCAAAATTGTTGGCCTGAATGGGTGGTTTCTGAATGCTGCTACCACAATTCCCAGAGGTTGGGTTTATGTATGAACTAAGAACCCTCCTCTCAGGAATGGCATTGTTTCCATCAGCTCTCTCATGGTTGTGAACTTCTCTATCCATGTTGAGATCTAAAGCTTCCTCAAAATTGTCCTCAGATTCTCCTTCAGATTCTTCTTCTCCCAGTACTCTCTTCCCTCTTGCTTCCCTTCTAAGTCTATGAAGGGTCCTCTCTGGTTCGGTATATGGAGGAGTTGATGTCTCTCCTCTCCTACCTGTCATACAAGAACACAGCACAGGCAACAAACAAGTGAAATACTCTTGGTTAATGGAAGAGTATGGTTAGAGCAGTTGAGGAATTAATTCAAATAGTTAGTGAGTCAGTGAGTTAGTTGCTTGAATTTAAAGGCATAAAGAAAGAAAGCATGTAACAGAGTGCAGAAATTAAAATTCAACAAGTAACTTGTACTGAATTAATCAAAACAAAAAAAATGCTCAATCTAGTTAACTTCCAATTTGAGAATTGTCAATCGAAAACCAATCCCCGGCAACGGCGCCATAAACTTGATGCGCATAAACTTGTTATGCTACGATTTAGGAAATTGCACGATCGGCAAAATTCCTTCCGGCAAGTGCACCGGTTATCGTCAAGTAAAAACTCACAATAGAGTGAGGTCGAATCCCACAAGGATTGGTTGAATGAGCAATTCGGATTAGAAGTGTGTCTAGTTGAGCGGAATCAAGAATTAGATGAGAATTGCGGAATGTAAAATTGGCGGGAAACGTAAATGACAAGAAATTGAAATGGCAGAATCTTAAATTGCATGAATTAAAGAGCAGAAGCTAAATTGCTGAATTTAAAAGGGAATGGGGGTGATTGCATGAATTGAGTTGCAGAATGTAAAGAGAAAGTGGAAATCAGAAATGGGGAATTCATTGGGTTATAGGAGATATTGAGATCTCCGAATCAAAACATGTTTATCTCTTCCTCAACCAATGCGTTCATTGAATTTTGCTTGGCAATCTTATATGATTGGATCCCAATCCCTTGGCTCACCAATTCTCTCTAAAAACAAACAAATTCCCAATCCCTTGGTTTAAATGTTCATAAGAAGAGATGATGCTCGATCACTGATTATACCACACAGTTTCATGAACCACAATTTGGTAGGATTACATGTCACAATATCCATCCAAACCCCAATCCAATTCACTGTGAGAAAGCTTCTCTAGCATGAATCCTCCATTCCTTTCCCAAGGTTCCGAAGGATTCCAATTATGAGTAGTTTCTTTCCCAAGACAACTACCCAATGGAATTAGATCGAGAAGCTTTCTAACAAAATTCAAGAGAAAAGATTGAAGAAGAAGATAAACTATTATTGATTCATTGAATTACAATAGAGCTCCCTAACCCAATGAAAGGGGGTTTAGTGAGTCATAGCTCTGAATTCAATTACAAAGGTATGAAAACTAGCAAAATGAAAAGGTAAAAGTCCTTCCTAACTTAAATTCTATCCTATTTATACACTTTCTATATTGAGCTTCTGTTGTGTTTCTTGGGCTTTGAGGCCTCTTCCTGCTTTCCTTTTGCTTTGGGTTTATGATCCATAATCCTGATGAGGCTGTGATCCAATTCTGTAACATTCATTGAGCAAACTTAGTGATAAACAAGTAATGACACAAGACTCAACAAATTAAAGCTCCAGACTCATCAATCCTTCAGGCCCAATCCCATAAACCATGATATTCAATTGGGTTTCATACCAGAGTAAGTTTAAGTTAATGTTTGTGCTCAAAAGCTAACTTAAACTGCAATATTTTTGGCCCAGAAACCTTTTCCAATAGTGGCGTTTAAGTTGCAGTTTAAGCTTAAATTGCAGCTTAAACGCCAGACACTTCCAGTGATGCCTTTTGTGGAAGCACGTTTAAGCTTCAGTTTAAGGTTAAACTGAAGCTTAAACGTGGAAATGGAAGAAGGCAGCCCTGGAGGGTAACGTAGTCGAACACGTTTAAGCTTCAGTTTAAGGTTAAACTGAAGCTTAAACGTGGAGATAGGAAAGGCAGCCCTGGAGGTCGAACACGTTTAAGCTCCAGTTTAAGGTTAAACTGGAGCTTAAACGTGGAAATGGAGAGAGCAACCCTGGAGGAGAAAACTTGGTCGAACACGTTTAAGCTCCAGTTTAAGGTTAAACTGGAGCTTAAACGTGGAAATGGCTCCCTGGTGCATTTCCCATTTCTGGCGTTTAACTTCCAGTTTAAGGTTAAACTGGAGGTTAAACGCCACTTTCACCCTTTCCTCAGCTTTTATGATTTTGGCCGTTTAAGTTCCAGTTTAAGCTTAAACTGGAACTTAAACTCCACATGTGATATTCAAGCTTCCTTTATTGATTTTTGTTGCTTCCTGGCCTAGCCTCTTCTTTCCTGAAATCATCCAACAACTGCATCAAAGTCTTGCAAGTTTTCATGAGAATCTTCCATTCATAGCATTCAAGTAATATAACTAAAAACTCATGAAATTTGCATAAAAATCATACTATTTGGATGGTTCATTGCTTTGTTATTCATTTAACCATTCTTGGTTACTTTAAGCTCAAGAAAGTGCATAAAACAACTAAAACTAACAGAAAAATGCTAGTGAAACTCGCCTAAGATGCCTTGGCATCATGTTGCTTCTGCAAGAGTTTGATATAGAAATAAGAGACAGAAAAGGGACAGAGAACCAAGTGGCTGATCATCTGTCCCAGATAGAACCAGTAGAAGGGGAGTTTCCCCCCTCTATTGAGATCTCTGAGACCTTTCCGGATGAGCATTTGTTTGCCATTCAGGAAACACCATGGTTTGCAGACATTGCAAACTATAAAGCTGCAAGCTTCATACCCAAGGCGTACAGCAGGCAGCAAAAGAAAAAATTAATCACTGATGCAAAGTACTACTTGTGGGATGAACCCTATCTCTTTAAGAGATGTGCAGACGGAATAATCCCTAGGTGTGTGCCTAGAGAAGAATCTCAGAGGATCTTATGGCATTGCCATGGATCACAATATAGAGGCCATTTCGGAGGTGAGTGAACAGCCACCAAGGTCCTCCAATGTGGCTTCTACTGGCCTACCCTCTATAGAGATTCCCGAGAGTTTGTACGTAACTGTGACAGTTGCTAAAGAGCTGGTAATCTGCCTCATGGTTACGCCATGCCTCAACAAGGGATCCTAGAGATTGAGTTGTTTGACGTATGGGGAATTGACTTCATGGGCCCTTTTCCACCATCATACTCAAATACTTACATTCTGGTGGTAGTTGACTATGTATCCAAATGAGTAGAGGCCATTGCCACACCCACTAATGATACTAAGACAGTACTGAAGTTCCTCCAAAAATATATCTTCAGCAGGTTTGGTGTCCCTAGAGTACTAATCAGTGATGGGGCACTCACTTCTGCAACAAACAGCTTTACTCTGCCATGGTCCGATATGGGATTAGCCACAAGGTGGCAACTCCATATCATCCACAGACAAATGGGCAAGCTGAAGTCTCTAACAGAGAACTAAAAAGGATCCTAGAATGGACTGTAAGTACCTGCAGAAAGGATTGGGCAAGAAGCTTGGATGATGCTCTGTGGGCTTACAGAACAGCATTCAAGACTCCTATAGGGACCTCTCCATACCAGCTTGTGTATGGTAAGGCCTGTCATCTGCCCGTAGAACTGGAACATAAGGCCTACTGGGCAACCAGATTTCTGAACTTTGATGCCGAATTAGCCGGAGAAAAAAGATTACTCCAGCTAAATGAGCTAGAGGAATTTAGACTCACTGCTTTCGAAAATGCCAAGCTTAGGAGAAATCGAAAAGGTGGCATGACAGAAAGTTGTCATCAAGAGTCTTTGAACCAGGACAAAAGGTTCTGTTGTTTAACTCTAGGCTCAGGCTATTCCCTGGGAAACTGAAATCCCGGTGGAGAGGACCATATGTGATTACAAGTGTATCACCATATGGTTATATGGAGCTTCAAGACATTGATTCTGATAAGAAGTTCATTGTTAATGGACAGAGAATCAAACACTATCTTGAAGGCAATGTTGAGCAAGAGTGCTCAAGGCTAAGGCTAGTTTAAAAGCTCAGCAAAGTCCAGCTAAAGACAATAAAGAAGCGCTTGCTGGGAGGCAACCCAGCCATTGGCAAAACTCTTTTTGTTATTTTGCCCTATTCTTCATTTTATTTATTTTTAGAGCATATAAGTTCAATTTTAATATGGTAAAAAGTCAATTGCATAGGTTCATAGGGTTACAGAAGGATTCAGCACACAAAACAGAAAAAAAGAGCTCACTGGCAAGAAAATGCCAGTAAGAGGTACAACTGGGCGTTAAACGCCCAAAAGGAGCATCTACTGGGCGTTTAACGCCAGTAAAGATAGCCATCTGGGCGTTAAACGCCAGAAAGAAGCAGCTTCTGGGCGTTTAACGCCAGATTTACAGCATCCTGGGCGTTCAGAAAAACGCCTAGTGACAAAGGAGTTCCTGGCGTTCAACGCCAGAAAGAAGCAACAGCTGGGCGTTGAACGCCCAGGAGAAGCAGCATTTGGGCGTTAAACGCCCAAAACATGCGGCATTTGGGCATTTAACGCCAGGATGGTAGAGAGGAGGTAAATTCGTTTTTACTTCACATTTTTCATTTTAATTTTAATTTTCATGTTTCAATTCATTATTTCTTGCATAAACATGTTACAAACTCTCAATTCCAAAATTTTTTTTTAACCCTAATTTCTAAAATCCCTATTTCAAAAATATCAAATGTATCTTAATCCATAAACACAAATATTTTTTTTTTCAATCCAATCCAACTCTTTTTCAAATTTTTCAAAACTCAAAATCTTTTTCAAAATAAAAAAATTTCAGAATTATCTTTTCCAAATATCATCCACAAATTTTTATATCTTTTTCTTATCATACTTATCTTTTATAAATCATATCCTCTATCTTATCTTTTTAAAATTTTCGAAAACCCACCCCCTCCCTTTTAAAGCCACATTCGGCCTCCCTCCTCTCATCCACCATTCGACACTAGCTCTCCTTCTATCCCTCTCGTTTCTTTTCTTTTGCTTGAGGACAAGCAAACCTCTAAGTTTGGTGTGTTTATCCGTGATCACTAAACCATAACCACTAAGATCATGGCTCCTAAAGGAAAATAACCCACTCCAAGAGGCAAGAAAGAGAGTATTCCAAAACCACTTTGGAATCAAGGGATGTTCTTAACCAAAGAACATTCAGACCATTACTGCAAAATAATGGGTCTAAGATCAGTGATCCCGGAAGTCAAATTCGATCTGAAAGAAGATGAATATCCGGAGATCCAAGAGCAAATTCGAAACAGGAACTGGGAAATCCTAGCTAATCCTGAAACAAAAGTGGGAAAGAATATGGTTCAGGAATTCTACGCTAATCTGTGGCAAACAGACAGGCAGAGAATATCTGGAACTGCCCTCTATGACTCACATCCACCCTGACAAAATCAGGGAGATCTTAAGCTACCTCAGCTGAAAGATGACCCAGACTCCTTCAATAGGAGAATGATGAGAACAAACAAGGGCCTGGACAAGATTCTAGAGGATATATGCATCCCTGGAGCCAGGTGGACAACCAGCAGCAAGGGCATCCCAAATCAACTCAAGAGAGAAGATCTCAAACTAGTCACCAGAGGATGGCTGGACTTCATTGGATGTTCTATATTGCCCACTAGAAACCGCTCTGAAGTCACCATTAAGAGAGCAGTGATGATCCATTGCATTATGTTGGGAAAAGAAGTGGAAGTTCATCAACTGATTTCATGTGAACTTTACATAATTGCAAACAAGAACTCCAAGGATGCAAGGTTGGCTTACCCAAGCTTAATCTCTATGCTTTGCAAAGATGCTGGAGTGAGGAGGGGATAACAGAGTATATCTCAGTTGAGCAACCAATCACTAAAACCACAATGGAAAAACAGCAAGTGCAGGATAACCCCATTAAGAGGGGGGCACATGAATTCCTCCTAGAAATCCCTCAATTTGAATATTGGGAACATCTTGAAGCATCTGTTACCAAGTTGCAAGAAGCTATGGATCAAATAAAGGAAGAACAGCAAAATCAAAACAGCATGCTCTGCAAACTGCTCAGAGAACAAGAAGAGCAAGGGCGTGAACTGAAGGAATTAAAGCGTCAGAAGCTATCTCTTGAAGGACCAAGCACTCTACAGACTAAAGAGGCATCCACTTCCCAAAGTCAAGGTTGTTAAGTTCTAATCTTAGCCTTAACTCTGTGATAATTGTTCTTATTTGAGTTTTACCTTAGAAGTTATATAGTAGTAATTAGTATCTATATTTTGATTTTATCTCCAATTAAGCTATAATTTATTTTTCTCATCATCATTAAACAGGAATAAAATAGCAAATTTTCTTTAGAATAAGGAGGCAATATTTTTCGAGTTTTTAATAATAAAAATTCTAATTATTTACATATGGTGGCAATGCTTTTTGTCTTCTGAATGAATGCTTGAACAGTGCATAGGTCTTTTGAATTTGATGTTTATGAATGTTAAATATGTTGGCTCTTGAAAGAATGATGAAAAAGGAGAAATGTTATTTGATAATCTGAAAAATCATAAACAAATTGATTCTTGAAGCAAGAAAAAGCAGTGAATACAAAAGCTTGCAGGAAAAAAAGAGAGAGAGAGAGAAAAAGAAAAAGCAAGCAGAAAAAGCCAATAGCCCTTAAAACCAAAATGCAAGGGTAATAAAAAGGATCCAAGGCTTTGAGCATCAGTGGATAGGAGGGCCTAAAGGAATCAAATCCTGGGCTAAGCGGCTAAACCAAGCTGTCCCTAACCATGTGCTTGTGGCGTGAAGGTGTCAAGTGAAAACTTGAGACTGAGCGGTTAAAGTCAAGGTCCAAAGCAAAAAGAAGAGTGTGCTTAAGAACCCTGGACACCTCTAATTGGGGACTCTAGCAAAGCTGAGTCACAATCTGAAAAGGTTCACCCAATTATGTGTCTGTGGCATTTATGTATCCGGTGGTAATACTGGAAAACAAAGTGCTTAGGGCCACGGCCAAGACTCATAAAGTAGCTGTGTTCAAGAATCAACATACTGAACTAGGAGACTCAATAACACTATCTGAAGTCTAAGTTCCTATAGATGCCAATCATTCTGAGCTTCAATGGATAAAGTGAGATGCCAAAACTGTTCGGACGCAAAAAGCTACTAGTCCCGCTCATCTAATTAGAATCTGAGCTTCACTCAAAAACTCTGAGAAATTATTGCTTCTTGACTTATTTGTATTCTATTTTATTTGTCTAGTTTCTTGGGGACAAGCAACAGTTTAAGTTTGGTGTTATGATGAGCGGATATTTTATACGCTTTTTGGGGTTAATTACATGTAGTTTTTAGTATGTTTTAGTTAGTTTTTAGTATATTTTCATTAGTTTCTAGGCAAAATTCATATTTCTGAACTTACTATGAGTTTGTATGTTTTTCTGTAATTTCAGGTATTTTCTGGCTGAAATTGAGGGAGCTGAGCAAAAGTCTGATTCAGGCTGAAAAAGGACTGCTGATGCTGTTGGATTCTGACCTCTCTGCACTCGGAATGGATTTTCTGGAGCTACAGAAGTCCAATTGGCGCGCTCCCAATTGCTTTCGAAAGTAGACATCTAGAGCTTTCCGGAAATATATAATAGTCCATACTTTGCTCAAGAATAGACGACCTAAACTGGCGTTCAACTCCAGTTCTGTTGCAGTCTGGCGTTCAGCACCTGAAACGGGTTACAAGTCGGAGTTCAACACCAGAAATAGGTTACAACCTGGCGTTCAACTCCAAAAACAACCCAGGCACGTGAGAAGCTTAAGTCTCAGCCCCAGCACACACCAAGTGGGCCCCAAAAGTGGATTTCTGCACTATCTATCATAGTTTACTCATTTTCTGTAAACCTAGGTTACTAGTTTAGTATTTAAAAGACTTTTAGAAATTTATTTTGTATCTCATGAAATTTTAGATCTGAACTTTGTACTCTTTGACGGCATGAGTCTCTAAACTCCATTGTTGGGGGTGAGGAGCTCTGCTGAGTTTCGATGAATTAATACAATTATTTCTGTTTTCCATTCAAACACGCTTGTTTCTATCTAAGATATTTATTCGCACTTCAATATGATGAATGTGATGATCCGTGACACTCATCACCATTCTCAACCTATGAACGCGTGCATGACAATCACATCCGTTCTACATTAGATTGAATAAGTATCTCTTAGATTCCTTAATCAGAATCTTCGTGGTATAAGCTAGAATCCATTGGCAGCATTCTTGAGAATCTGGAAAGTCAAAACCTTGTCTGTAGTATTCTGAGTAGGATTCAGGGATTGAATGACTGTAACGAGCTTCAAACTCACAAAGGTTGGGCGTAGTGACAGACGAAAAAGGATTAATGGATCCTATTCCAGCATGAGTGAGAACCGACAGATGATTAACCGTGCGGTGACAGCGCACCTGGACCATTTTCACTGAGAGGACGGATGGTAGCCATTGACAATGGTGATCCACCAATATACAGCTTGCCATGGGAGAAACCTTGCGTGCGTGGAGGAGAAGATAGGGAGAAAGCAGAGATTCAGAAGATAAAGCATCTCCAAAACTCCAACATATTCTCCATTACTGCATAACAAGTATTTATTTCATGCTCTTTTATTCTTCGCAATTCAAATTGATAATTATAATTGATATCCTGACTAAGAGTTACAAGATAACCATAGATTGCTTCAAGCTAACAATCTCCGTGGGATTCGACTCTTACTCACGAAAGGTATTACTTGGACGACCCAGTGCACTTGCTGGTTAGTTGTGCGAAATTGTAAGAAATAGTAATATTGACATTGACATACACAATTTCGTGCACCACGCGCCATGTGCACGTGCGCGTCGGTGGGATTTCTCTGATCTGCGCGGATGCGCCAATTTACGCGCGTAGCTTCCAGCTATCCACATCCACGCATGCGTGTGAAGTGTGCGTGCGCGCCCATGCTGAAGTTCCCAAAATCCAAATCTTCATGTTCCTTCCTTTTGTGCATGCTTTGTTTCTCTCTTCTAGGCCATTCTTGTCCTATAAACCCTAAAATCACTCAACAATTACATCACGGCATTGAATGACAATAAAAGAGGATCAAAATATAGCAATTCTAAGGCAAAATAAGCATGTTTTTCATCATGAAGTAAAATTAGAAAGAGAACACAAAACCATGCATTTCTTGTGGATAAGTGTGAAAAATATTGACAAAAACCCCCAAATTCTACACAATATAAACCACAAAATTGGGGTTTATCAGTAAGCGTCCCTCACGCGTATGTGTGAGAAGCAGACATTAGAAAGTAACGCGTATGCGTCAGTCACGCATACGCATGGAGGTGAATTGTGCTCTTCGCACAACACTCTCACAGTTCCCGCACAACTCTCGGGGTTTTATATTGGAGGTGGCATCATTAACATACGACGCATACGTGTCGGCCACGCTCACGCGTGGGAAGCCAAAATTGTAAATGACGCATCAGCGACGCGCACGCGTGGGTTAGGTTGTACTAGAGAGCAACATTCAATATGACGCGTGTGCATCGGCCACGGGCACGCGTGAGCTTCCCCTTTTTTTTTGCTTAAAATAAACTAACAAGCTACCAAAGTAAAGCCAAACTTTATTAAATAAGTGAAACCACATCTTAAACTAAATAATCCTAACTAAAAATAAAAATTCAATTTATTACCAATATAAATAAAAGAGAAAATAGGAAGAATTTACCATGGTGGGGGTGTCTCCCACCTAGCACTTTTAGTTAAAGTCCTTAAGTTCGAAATTTGGTGAGCTCCTTGTCATGGTGGCTTGTGCTTGAACTCATCTTGAAACTTCCACCAATGCTTGGACTTCCAACAAGCTCCAATATTTCCAAGTGAATTCACCAAGCCTTGATGAAGTTCTTCACAAGCTTTGAGCTCCCAAAGTTGATCCTCTTGTATGCTGGGATCCTAAATCTTGTTTCTACGTCCATCTTTAAGTGGATCATCATTGTTCCAACCGGGTGGCAAGAAATCCGAATTCTCAATGAAGTACCAAACTCTTCTCTTAGATCCAACCAATTGATCACTAGTCCAACCCTTGCATGTAGCTCTTGAAATCTCAACCTTGATGAGTCTTGATTTGCAACTCCAACCACTAAACATCCTTCTCTTACACTTCATTCCACAAAGCCTCCTAAGTTGGCCATCTGAAGCTAAGAGAGATAAGTTTTACCCACTCAAACAAAGGAGTAGACGACAACCTAGGTAGAGAAGTCTCCGACGATCTTGACAAAGTATTCAACTCCCGTCCAACCTTGCCGAAGGACTTCCACCTTTTGAAAAGATTCTTCACTTTCGAGCTCTTCCTCACCAAATTCATAGTGGTTTATCAAGCACTAAAGCAAAGGTTGGCCTTAAGGTATAATCAAAAGGTGATCAAAAGAAGCTTCACCACAAATGACCTTATACTGATCCAAAATGATATCGGAATCCAGAAGTCGGGAGAAGAAAAACTAGCTGCAAACTGAAAAGAATCCTACAAGATTATTGAAGTCTTGGAAAAATTTTACTATAAAATGTCTGACCTAGAAGGAAGGGAACTCCCGAGGTCGTGGCACGCATGTAACCTAAGGAAATACTATAGTTAGGTTGCGCACCTGGTTCCCTGGTGTACTCTTTTTTCCGACCTTAAAGATTTTTTTCGAAAAATGGTTTCTTTTCTGAAGGGGACTTTAATGAGGCACCATAACAAGGGTTAAGGGTAGTCAAAATCCTTAGTAGCAAATTTATGCAAAGAAATTTTTCATTTATCAATGATAAATCTATTTTCTTTAAAGTTTAAAAATGCATTAATTTAAGCTCGACAAACCGCAAAAATTATTGCCCGACCTAGAGTGGTTAGCAAGATGAAGTGACGAGGTACAAATTAATGTAAGAATTTATATAAAAAATTTGTAAAATCAGCCAAAAAATTAAGGCGGAATAAAAACAAAGTGTAAAAATAACTTGACAAAGTTCGATTACACGAAGTCGGAACTTATAAAGGGAAACACAATATTCTTTACCGATCTACCTCGCTGACATCAATTTTAAACTTAGCAAAGAAAACAATAGTAAAAGTTGTTGAAACATGATTTCTAACTAAACAACTGTATAGGCTAAGAGCTAAACTAACAAAAAGCCAAAAACCTATAATCATAGTCATAATAAGGAAAGGTTCTTAAAAGGAAATTCCAAAAGGTGTTTAAACTATAATGAAATAAATTATTCAGAAAGCTACAAAGCTATTACAAATAAAAGATTGTTCATAAAAGACCCACACTTCGGGCCATTCATACTACAACAAGTAAAAGGAACTACAAAGGGTTGAGTTCATCGCCAGTAGCAACATCCTCAGCTCGGGCAGAAGGAGTCGGGTTATATTCAGAAACCAGCATAGCCAGAATAGGACCAGTCGGCGAAAGCGGGAGTTCAACATTTATAAGCTCAGGATTTTGAGGAATTTGACCGACTTCTGCACCTGAAGTCTTCGGGTTAGGTAGAGGAACCTCTTATTCATCCTCGGGACCCGAGATGATCTTTCCCTCTACCACAATATTATCCTGGCTGAGTAGGGAAAGGCCCGCATCTGGAGCAATGACTTGGATCTGGGCCTTCAGATTTGCGGGCATCTTGTCCATTCCTTCAGCCATAGATTCCTCCAGAATTGCATATCTGTCCCAGGCCTTAGCTATCTCATCCTCAAGGTCGAGCCTCTCCCCGAAAACACGGGTATAGCTCTCCTCTGCCTTCTTCTTCATCCCCTCCAACATAACCAAGGCCACCTCTGCCTGCATCACCTTGGCCCGAGCTTTACCCAAGTCGGATGTCAATCCATATCTCTCCTCCTTAAGCTCCTTTTTTTATCTCCTTTAACCTCTCTACCTCGGCCTGAGAAGCCACCAAGGAACTGTGGGTGGCACCAAGGGGAGTTTTCTCTAACTCCCTAGCCAAGGCTGCACATATGCCCGCTGTTCGAATTCTGCCTCAGGCCAGGAGCTAAAGATGGTTTCTAAGGGATACATCATCCATGATATTGTGGCTATGAGGGAGGGAGGATATGTTTTTCGCTCTAGCCAGGCCCGTCAAAACCTTTGTCGTATATGCTCTCCCCCTTAGAAGTCTTCTGCCTTTTGGGAGGGGGTTTGGAGGAAGAAGGAAGAGGACAGGCAACAACACTGTCCGAGGTAGAGGGAATTGGATGAGACACCGGGGTGGGTATAATCCTTCGAGAAGTTGATGCTCCCGAGTTCGACTTTGAGGGTGAAGGTCGGGCAGTAGTGTCACTAGCTTCCTTTTGTTGTATACCCCGAGCTACGATGTTCTTTCTGGTGGCCCAAAGCATCTTTATGGCAGTCGACTTAAGAGCCATTTTTTCTGAAAATAAAGACACGTCAGTCGCCGACATAATTTCACAACAAGAATTCATAAGTAAAAGAAAGAAAGGCTACCTAGTTCAGACCGGAGCTGACTAGGATTCCCTAAGAATTTTTTGGTATCCAAGTAAGGTGCCTGGCCCCAACACTCTTGAAACAAGCCAACTACACTATTCTCAAGATCATCTAAATCATCTATATTATACTTGGCTATTACTGGTTTCTCTTCTCAATACAATGAAAAACTAGGTTCATTGTTCTCATCAAGGAAGAAAGGTCGGGCATCCTTAACAGCTTGAATTTTAAAAAAATAATTTTAAAATCGTGGAAGGACTCGTCAAAAATGGAGAAAACCTTCCTACCCCAAACGGCACGAAAGGAAAGCCAAGCTATCTTTTTGGAACCAAAGGGCTTGGTTAAAACAAAGAGGTAAAAGAAAACTTTGAGGGAAGGTCGGACATCAAGCTCCCGACAAAAAAGTTGGTATATTTTCAGAAAAGCCCACAAGTTGGGATAAAGTTAGGAAGGAGAAACGTTGCAAGTCCAAAGGACATTGATTTCGAAGTTGGAAAAAGGAAGGCTAATGTCTAGTTTAGTGAAAAAATAGTCATAAGCATAAAAGAAAGGGCGTTCCGACCTATCTAGCGGGGGAAAACACACCTTCTCCTCGGGGTCAACTACCACTATCTCATAGCTTCGCTCATCTTCTCGGTTTTCACACAACTTATAGTGCCTACGGAAGGTCTCGGCATACTCTCTATCGATAATGGGGACAAGAGTAGGAACAGTAATATCTACCCAGGTTAAGTGAGAGGGAACTTTGGTCGACATGTTGTGAATAACAGATCGAGACATAAAGCTATACCTACAAATAAAACAAACAAAGAAATCATCACTAAAGAAGTCGGGTTTTCTATCAACAGAATAAAGACTACAAATTCAAAAATATTTTTTTCAACAAAAACCCCCCAAGATACTGAAATGTTGTCACTTTCAAAAAAACAAATGTGACACCAATTGGGGGCAACACAATCAAAGTCCATAGCAACAATCTCAGACAATAAACAGTCTCAAAAATGTTTTCAACAACAAACAAGCAGTGAGAGTTAAAGGAAACGCAAAAACTCCTGTCACCAACAAATATCTCCAATTATCATATCATCCAAAAGAAGATAAAAGAAACCAGAACAATCGAAACAGAAAACAAGAAAAAGGGGTAAAAGCACCAACCTTGATGAAGCGCGAATATGGAAGGGCACGTCAAACAGCAACAAAACTCAAACGTTCTGCTTCGAAGCATACAGAAATCTTCAAAAGATTCAAGATGGAGAAATCTTGAACTAGAATTTTGTTATGAAGTAAGAACAGGGGAAGAAGAATGAAAGGTTTTTTATGAACTTTCGAAGCAGAGAGATGCGTTTTCAGAAATAGAAAAGAGAAAAGAAGAAAAGCGCGAGGCTTTTATAAGAAATAAGGGGCAAAAAGACATTTCACACCCCCTCTTTAAAGCCATGGGCGGATTTCCAGGAAACTTTCGTGTAACATTCGCCATATCATTAAAGAGGCAACGTTTCAAAATTTGAAACACATTGAGTGCCTGACCTCATGAAGGCGGCGCACCCGAGGCATGAAGCAGGAACTATAAATGCTTGAACCCGACCTTATGAAAGCTCGGACTCAAGCAGGGACACTGTTCATACCTTGACCCAAAACGTAAAGCCAGGCCCATTAAGTTTAAAGGCTCACTAAGGACCTCCACTTACCCGACCTCCTAAGAGGTCCGACACGACCAAAAAGTCCAGTTCTACTTATCCAAATAATTAACTGCCTCCCTGAAACTCTCCTACTATCTCTATCTCCACTTAAAGATAGATTCCAACAAAACCAAGATAAAGGAAACAGTCATCTACCAACAAAAGTGGAACTATTCTAAAAAGGTGGTTATCAACTCTACTATAAATACACTGACACCCCTTGAGTATATTCACCTCCCAATATACTAAAAACCTACCTAAATTCCTTGCTAACTTAAGTATCGGAGTCTCTTGCAGATACCACCCCCACCTCTTCACGAGGAACTCGGACGGCGACACCTCAGTACTAGAACAAGTCGAACGCTACCTTAGAAAGAGTTTGGACTTCACATTTAGAACCAAATCACCATTTTAGGTAACTCTCAGAATAATACTGTACTATTACAGTGCAACATCAACTTTAAGAGAACATTTTAAGCATATCATTTTGGTTAAAATTAATAATTAATTCCATATTATTCAAGATATTCATTGTGTGAGCACACTATTGAGGAGTTAATTTTGTAGTAAGAACAATTTCTCTTTTAGAATTTTTAGTCATTAATTTTGATTAAGCATATATTTTAAAATTTAATTAATCTGTGTTTTAAAAATACATTTTATCATTATCAACTAAGAAATTTTGTATAAAAATAATATAAATTTAAATTTAAATTTTTAATACATTTATTATTCAACAAAAAATTTAAAAATTTTTACTAATGATAATTTTAACATATATTTTTCGGATATAAATTATCTAAATCATATAATTTTTGTTGACATTTGTAGCTTTTCTAGCTACCCTTGTATCTAAAGGAGAAATTGTTCTGACAACAAAATTGTTAACCCCTCTCACACACAACGAATATGTTAAATACTATTAAACAAATTATTAATTCTAGTAAAATGGGGATGTAGCTCATATGGTAGAGCGCTCGCTTCGCATGCGAGAGGCACGGGGTTCGATTCCCCGCATCTCCACATCTTGTAATTTTTAATTCGCATTCATTTCTTTATTTTTTTTACTTTTTAATCAAAGTCAAATAGTTTTATAAATAAGAACAAAATTAATAAGAGAGATATAGCAATAAAAATTAAAATTCTACACTGGACACCATCTTTTTTTTTTTTTTCATTGGAGAAGATCTCCTCCCCAAATGGAGAACCTCTTTCCAGTAATTCGGTAATTCCACTGAATTCAATAATTGCCAAAAGTGGATCCAAGTCCAATGCTGAATATTCAATTTGAAAATCAACTCCTAATTGAATTTCTTTAACTGTGCTAAGTACAAAAGTCATCAAATCCCACCCTGTTCAACAAAGATGGAATAATAATCATACACGTTTACAGCTGCAGCATCTTGACCAAACAAACCATGTTCCTACGAAAACATAGTAAAAGAATTTAAGAAATATGAATCCCCAGTGGCTCCAACCTCCAGCTATATATGCCAACAATTAAACATAACATAAACACCGCGTAGTACCAAAATAACAATAGAATATGCTTCCGAAAAGAATAATCCTGATGCGGCACGGCGAGTCACAAGGGAACCTTGACACGTCAGCATACACAACAACCCCCGACCACGCCATCCAGCTGACTCCGCAAGGGATCCAGCAGGCCCGGCGCGCCGGGGGCGATCTCCGGCGGCTGATGTCCGGCGAGGAATGCTCGCCGGAGTGGCGCGCGTACTTCTACGTGTCGCCATACGCGCGTACAAGGTCGACGCTGAGGGAGGTTGGGAGGAGGTTAAGCCGGAAGAGAGTGATAGGGGTGAGGGAGGAGTCTCGGATTAGAGAGCAGGATTTCGGGAACTTTCAGATTGAAGACAGGATGAAGGCTGTGAAGGAGACGCGTGAGAGGTTTGGAAGGTTCTTTTATCGCTTTCCCGAGGGAGAATCTGCCGCCGATGTATTCGATCGCATCTCAAGTAACCGCCACTTACTATCCTTCTTCTTTCTTCTTCTTCTTCTTAGTCTTAGTCATACTTCATTTCCCCAATTCCCCCTCATTGATTATATTTTTACTTTCGATGAATTTTGCGTTATTAATGGATTGGTACACATATAATAAGCATATTACATTTTCTTGAATTTAGTGTAGGCTTTTGGTAAATATAAGTTTAGGTGTAATGCTGAGTAAACAAATTATTTTTTAGGGTCGGATATGGGGCCAACAAAAAATCTGAGTCTCAGATTTCTATGAACTGAAATTTTTTTAAGTGATAAACAAATCAATGGGTCGGTTTTTATTAAAAAACATAAATATGACCTTCAATTTTGTGGTATAAAAAAAAGACACTAAATATTCATATTGTTGAAAAATACCACTTGAACTACAATACTAAAAATAAAAAGCTGTTTGGATATTTCTGTAAAATAGATTTGAATATATATATATATGATTACTTATGCCCTATGCATACCACTACCACTATCAGTGTTCGATTTGTTTGGTGTGGTTCTAATCCACTTGTTTCATTTATGATAAGGTCCTTGTTCGAATTTTGTGAATGAAAAATATGGAAAGGAATCCTTTTAATTTTTTTTTTATTGTTTAATAAAGCGTGATTTCTCAGTTTACATTTTGTAAGTGAAACAAAAAGAAATATGTAAGAGAAGTAGTTAAATAATAAAAAATTATATTTTATCAAACAATTGAATAAAAAAAATTGAAAAAAAAATCCACTCTCAACAAATGTTTAATGGTTGAAGAGCTTTACTGCAAAATGAGTTACCCATGTTCTACTGTTCTAGCAAGTCTAGAATTCTTAATGGACTCGTTTAGGCAAAAAGAATAATTCTATTAGGAATATAACAGAAAAGCTCAACTCTTAATGATGCTTAAAATTTTAGGGAGTTTTGGTCACTTTAATATGAATCTCCAACAAATTGTTGGAACATGTTTGTAATGGAGAATCTAATTCCTCTGCAGGTTTCTTTGAATCTCTCTGGAGGGACCTTGACATGAATAGGCTTCGTCATGATCCTTGCAATGATTTGAATCTTGTGATTGTGTCTCATGGGCTGACATCACGTATTTTCCTAATGAAGTGGTTCAAATGGACAGTTGAACAGTTTGAGCACCTAAACAATTTTGGCAACTGCGAGTTCCGGGTCATGCAGCTAGGAACTGGCGGGGAATACAGCTTAGCAGTTCATCATACAGCACAAGAAATGCTGGAATGGGGCCTCTCCCCTGAGATGATAGCCGACCAAAAATGGCGTGCCACCGCATGCAGGGGTGACTGGAATGATCAGTGTCCGTGGTACCTTGATGCTTTTTTTGATCATCTTCCTGACTCTGACGATGAGATTGCTGAAAAGGAAGATGAAACAAATACATGAAGCATATGTCCATAACGAGCCAGCTAATTGGGGGTTAAAGATTCATTTTCAACATTCTAATTGATACTAGGTTGGTCTTCTTTTTCTTTTTAAGTGATAAAAGAAATTGTATTAGAAAGGAAAACCTTAAAAAGGAGAAAAATTAACAAGAAGTCGGATAAGATAATAGGGTATTGGTTGCTGGTTTCCAGTTCTAATTGGTTAATTCATTTCCATAAAATATTTAGTTGATTGTAGGTATATGGAGATTATGTTAGTGTAGGGAATGGTTTCTTTTGTTTCAAACTTCCAATATGTCGTATATTATTCATTATTCATTATATGGTGGAAGAACCAGCATATATGGTATAGAAAGATCGTGATGTTCCAGTTTGTACTCAGTATTGTACTGATCTTGTTTGGTTTCAACATTGTTTATGATTCTCAGGCACTTGAATTCTGATTTGTGTTGAACTCTTGTGACAAGGAGGAGGATGACTTAATTTAGTTGAGAATTTTCTTGAGAATTCCTTTTATTCAGGTTATTTTCTTTCTAGTTTAGAAAGACAACTTGCACATGACAAAATCTGTGGAATCTAATGGATAGTTTTCATATCTATGTCCACCTCTTTATCTGAATCACATGATCTCTTCATGTGGAAAACTCCCATGGAATAAGTAAGAATTGTGCATTCAATAAAATACCACTTGCTTTAGAAATCAGTTTGAATGAGTCCTCAAATTCCAAACCGGATAAGATAGATGCACAAATTAGAAAGAAGAAAGAAGACAATTATGGAATTTTCAATGCATAGAATAGAGATTGTCATACCCCATATTCACACTGGTCTGTGGGCTTTGGCCTCCTATCTCATTACATATATTATGATTCACACAGCTATAAACTTTACTAACAAACTTTATGATTTTCGGGGAGTTCAGAACCCACTTTTAGAATTGATTTTAGAGGCTTTGATTCTCCCTCTTCTTCCTCTTCCTGATTCCTAGAACTTGACTTTCTGAAGGACTTCTTACTCCTCGTTTTTTTTATCTTCTTAGTTGGTATCTCCTCCACAATTTCATTTATGCTTACCATTTTCTTTGGAGGTTTTGCTTCTTGTGGCAAACTTACACTTGGTGATGCCAATGTCACCTTCTCTTCCGCCGTCTCATCACCCTTCGTCACGCTCCCTTGACTTGGTGGGAGCTCCTTCCTGTCACCATCTTCCACCAATACCATTTTAGTGCAACGTGCCGGACGCCCTAAAGTCACTGTCTTCAACGCCCGCATAGCTAGAGTTTTTGTGATGAAATTATAGACCCTATAGCAGATGCCAAGAGGTTGAAGATGGCATTCTCTTTGGTCCATGGTGCATTAAATGTAAATGGGTAGGTAGGGTGCAATGAGATTGATCAATCCCAAGAATAAAGAATTTTAAACTTGGAAGTAGATAATGAAACTATTTGGAAGACATTCTTTGCTTTCCTTAGAAGGGATGTTATAGAAAAATCTTGCAGCCTTTATAAAGAAACTAATATAACTGAAAGTGGAAAGCAATAATAATTAATATGAGAAAACATTGCTTAAGATTGTTTGAACCTTTCATACTCTAATTGCGGCAAGAGCACACTTAAAAGATACAACTAATCAGCATTAATACAAGAATACTGTGTCGTTTTTTTCCCCCTAAATCTTGCCAAATTATTACTGAATTGTTAATCCATTTGCCACAAATGAATCGTGGGGTTTGGAGTAGAATATCACTTTGACCGTTCTTCCACGTTTATTATTTATTTTATCTTTATTCATGTCAATGTCAATGAATTCCTTTCCCAAATGGTTTCCTTCACTCCATATTATTTTATGGTTTGTCACCAAGAAAAAGGAAGGGGCATAGAAAAATTAAAAATGATAAATAAATAAATAAAAGTCTTGAAATGAGTTCCGTTGAAAGAACAAAATTTGGATAGGTTTACACCTATACATAGTTTTATTCATCAAATCAAATATAAGAATTCAGTTCAGGCAGGAATCGTGAGTTACAACATAGGAATGGCTAGAATATAGCTATGATGCTTTTGTAGATAATCGTCCACAAACACGCCAATATGATCCTTTGTGAAATAGAGACTTCTCAAAAACCCATATATCACAGACAAGAACCTGGAAAACATACCAAGAAAAGACAAGCCAATTAAGAAAGATTTGATGTTGATTTAATTGTTTGAACCATTTTCTCGAAATAGCAGCAAAAAAAACAAGTAAAGAAATTTATTATCATAGTATCATTACCTCCTTATTTTTATCACCAGCTACTACAGCACCTTTTGAGTCGTATGCCTCAAACTTCTGCAAGTAATCTGAAGTTAATTCATTGTATATATGGTCTTGAAATTTCTCTGGCTCATGAAACCATGTCGATGTTTAAAATTTTACAGCCATAAGATTATTTCTAATGTCTATTTAGTGGGATTAAGCTTAGTTGTTGTGGGGAAAATTTTAAAGCATACCTGCTTAGCCATAATCTCTAGAGTAAGCTGAATAAATACTTTATCATGGTCTTTTCTATCGACACCAATCTGTAAATGATAAAGCAATGAAAAAAAACAGCATGTAATAACTTCATTGAGAGAGAGAGAGAGAGAGAGAGAGAGAGAGAGAGAGAGAGTACAGATAGTACAGTTCAATACCATAAATAATAACCTCTTGTGCTATTCGCAGCACATTCAAATAATAATCCAACTTGCACAAATTGGACCAGACTAGAATCAATGACTCCTCACTTTTTTTCATCAAGTTAACAATGTCAACTCTTCGATATCACAAAATGCCAGCAAAGTCAATACTCTCAAAATTCATACCTGTTCTACATTTCAAGTCACTACATCACCTGGACCAAAAGTTTAATACAAACAGAATTGAGTAGAATACTAACCAAACGAGCACGCAATGTTCGTATGCTCACAACAGGCTGAACCATTTCCCAGTATACCTTGCTCCACACAGATTCTCTTTGCTTAATTTCATTCTTTAGTGCCTGTAGAGAAGTAAATTAAATACATATTAAAAATTGAACCTCTAAAAATGCACATAGATTCATCATAATTCGTATAATGATAAAATCACATAAAGGAATGGAAGCATACAGAAAACATATTCTCCGTAACTACTTTCCTTAATGTCTTTTTGTCACCATTAGCTATTAGAGTGTTTAACTGCAAAAGAAAGAAGAAACACTCAGCATTCGGCCAAATATTACAAGACACGTAAGCCAATTGAAAAGATGATATTCATCATATAATAAAATACATATTATTACAGAAGAGAGCTGCCAAGGACTACTGATGGAAAATTGTCATATTTGGTAAAAAATATACCAAACAGAGGGGCCAGCATCAAAGTCTTTTATATCCATAATTTCTTAGTAGCTCTTGAATGCAAAATCTTCAATATTTTTCTTCTCAACATTATCCAAAGTAACTACCTCACTCTGAAATACCTTTCCTTACAAACTTTGTTGCAACTTGCAACACAATAAACCCTCTTCCTAATCTATTGAATGATACAAATACTGGTACTCAAAATGTGTGGTACCACAACAAAATAAATGAAGTTCCTTTCTTTGTACCATTCCAATTTTATCAAATTTGGACTATTTCATTTCTTGAATAGGCTAATGAAATTCAATTTATATCTGTTTTCATCAGGCTGAAATTGTTCCATTAAACGGATGGACAACAAATAAGAAACTACATACAAAAGGATTTAAAATCATTACAATATAATAGCATGTTTTCTAGCTTTTACCCAAACCATAGTTTTGGGTTCCAAACAGAAAATAAAACAAATATCATACCTGATTTCAGGTTTGCAGAATGTATCTTTCTAACAAAATATTTATGATTTATTACTTTATCTAATAGCTTTTAACTTGTCAAGATCTTAATGAAAATTTGATCATATAGTTCTAAAAAAATTTCAGTTTGGTCCCCAGTTCTTATTCCAAGGATGTTCTCCACATTGGCTCTGAATTGATGCATACCACATTGATTTGAGATGAGGAGGTAAGAAGAAAGCAATGGCATCAAGAGAAGAAAGTGCAGAAGGACCGTCAGTGGCTCTAGTGCTTTTTGTGTTTTTTAGTATGTTAGGGTAATTTCTCTCAGTAAAAGTAATCATTAGAAAAGTATCATTTTGCATCCAAACATAAACAACTTTTACTTCTTTACAAGACCTTTAAGAGAAGATCATTTTAAAAAGTATATTTTAGCAGAAGCTCGTCCAAATGAACTAAACTCAAGGACCACCTTGTATTCTAAAATGATCAAACAAAAGAATGAGTTGTAGGAAAATGTAACACATGGTAAAGGCTATATAGAATGACAGCTACAAACCTCCTTGTAGATATTGGCAACCTCATTGTAGAATTCTTTTTTTGAATATCCTTTTTTCCTTAACTTTGCAATGGCATAGGCACTTTTTAGCTGCAACAGCCACCAAAAAAAAAAAGAAAAAAAAAAGGGGAAAAAAAAGATAAAAGAAAAATCAGAGTGACTGGTACCATCCATTAAAAGGAAAGGCAATTGTCCATAGTTGAAGTTTCAAAACATCCAGTGTAACATTAATTTGCACTCTGTTTTCTATACTGCTATAAAAGAAAAATAACTAGTAGAAAAAATGGAGAAAAGTAAGGCAGATGAGAAGGGATCCTCATAAAGAAAGCAACAGTATGACATTGAGGGAAAAAGAAGAGCGGGAATGAGAAGGAAAATTTTGGACAAAGAGAAACTATTACATAGGCTCTAAAGAGCGGAAATAATTTATGCAACCAGATACATAAGTGATAAGCATCATTACCTCCAGAATCATGTCTTCTTTAGTTCTTCTCCAACCAGTTCTAGTGAACAATCTGATAAAAACAAACATCAAATATATCAGGGTCAGGGATCACAGAACTCATTATGATACAAAAATTATGACTCCATATAAGGAATAATGCATTACGTGTGTGGAAGGCATTAAAATTTGGTGGAAGAAAATAACTGAAAAAGTTACAACTTACCTAGAGACTTATAAGATGAGGTTTAGCTAACATGTGCCCTAAGGGCACATGATAAGCTTACAATTAATAGAAAGTTTTAAATGTTTTTATTTAATGAATATAAAACAAATGCATTGAAAACTTGTGCATTTGGTTTGTGTTTTCATTTTCAGTGTTTTCTGGATTTTGTGAAGGAAAAAGTGAAAACAGAAGGTAAAAACAAAAAACAGGATTTTATTGTTTTTACTGTTTTCACTTTTTCCTTTACAAAATCCAGAAAACAGAAAATGAAAACACAAACCAAAGAGGTGCCCTAAGGGCACAAGATAGACAAACCCTATAATATATTTTTAGTGTGATTTTAGTTAGATTATATTATAGAGAAGAAATCAAGTACACAACCAAAGAGGTTTGAAACCATTGGTACCTAATCATAAAAAAGAAGGGTATCTAACCTCTTCCAAAGTGGGATTTTTTCACGAGGTTTGTAAGGTTCATAGACAAATCCAGGGCTCGTTAATGCTATTTGTTGTCCCTGCATAAATGTTTTGTTAGGGAAGAACAATAATTCAAAACTACTTATAAAAAACACAGGGCCAGATTGGTGCATAAGCATCCTACGTTAATGCAGGGTCGGAGGAAGGGCTGCACCCAAAGGGTGTAATGTACGCAGCCTAACCTGATAATAACATTGGTGGCTGTCTTTACGGCTTGAACATCAGTTTCTCTTTTTTTTTTTTTTTTTTTCTTTTTTTCTTTTTTTCTCTTTCTTTTTTGGGTAGAAAATACAATTTGATTAGAAGAGAAGAGAATGTAGAAAAGAAGACATCCTCAAATTGAAACAAAAGATAACATATCGATTAAAAAACATTGCATCGATTAAAAAATGACAAAGATAGTGCAAAAAATGGATATACACTATTGCATAAGGAAGTGACAAAGAAGAAGGAAAATAACATATAAATTAAAAAACATTGCTCAATACCTATCACTATAACCTAAAATACAGACAAGCAGCACTACAGAGTGAAACAAGTTCCATCGTCCATACAGCCAAAATTATCCCATAAGTTTATCGATCCGACATGAAATTGAACACTGGATACAGGTATATATTAAATCATCACAAAAATGAAGAGGGGAAATTTATGAGAGCGCACCACTGGTCTTGCATGAGGGGGAGCGCTTTTTACTTGAGTTGATAAAAGCCTCTTATCGTTCATGAAAAGAGACAACTCCGCAGCCTAATAAACACATAACAAAGTTGGAAGTCAACTCTCCCAATATGAAAAGAAAACAAAAAATAACGAAAAATGAAAAAAAAAAAATTCTAAAAACCATTGTCTTTATGAGACAGCATGTTGGAGAATACATTAATTTACCATTGTAGACCTGAGAGTCAAAGCCTTAACACTAGCCAAGGAAAATTCATTGTATCCATTATTCAAATGAGGATAGAAGCTCCTAAAACTACGCTCAGAACCTGATCAAAGAAGAATTCACTTCAGTCATCAACAAATTGAAGGTCGAAGCACAATTTTCAACTCTTAACATATACATCTATGTACACCAATAACTATACTTTTCTTTTAAAAAAAATACGCAGCATGAATAATATCTACATTGAAACTATTAAACTGCAAATTCAAATTGAAAAAAAAAATAAGAGAGAAAACAGTATAGGGTTGAAAGAGATTACCATTGGATAGAGCACTGGAATAGCTCCTGCAGCTACTACCGAGCCTGAAAGTTCAAATCACAATGCAATTTCAGAAAGAAAAAGAAAATAATCATATAAAAGTTAGAAACAAAAATGAAAAAGAAGATGCTTTATTTAATTTTCAGGTATTTGAGAAAGCAATTAAGCTAGGAACTGGTTACTAACAGGTATGAGGAGGAGGAGGAAGAAGAAGAAGAAGCACGGTAAAGCGTGCGAACAAACTGAAAGCGTTTGAGATGCATCATCTTCTTCTGGTTCTTCTTCAGGTAAACATTTAGAGTGGAGTGAGTGTTAGATCACGAAAATTGCTTAAACAAAACAGGAAAATGGGACATGGAGTTTTTCCGAGGGTTTAAGACTTTAGACGATAGAGTGGGATTTGGGAATCAAAGTTGGGCCTTCTAATTATTTGGTCCATTCACTCTCTTGAACATAAATATTATTTTTTATTTTTTTGTCGGGATATTTTTTTTATTTTTATGTTTTATTTAGGGGAATGTCCGAAATTAATATCCCTAAAAAAAAAAAAACATAAAAGTAACGTGTTTCTTTTGTGGTGAATAATTCAGTGCTCCATTACTCTTTTTTACAATCGTTGATGAATTCTCGGTAGAATAACTGATTAAGTAATTGTTTGGGAGCGAATAAGTTATTAGAAAAAGAAAATTCAATGAAAAAAAATTTATTTTTTGATGTCTTTGGTAAAATTTCAGTAGTAAAAACAAAAATATTAAAACATTTTTTGTTTACAAAATTGTAATTTATATTTTTTTACCTAAAGAAAGATATTTTAACATAATAAATAAATAAAAAATACTTATATATTGCTATACTCTAAATATAATTGCTAATAAAAATATTTTTATATGAGATATTTAAATATAAATTTGTTTCATTTTTAAAAAAATTATTTAAAAATATTTTTTTCTATAAAAACTCAATCAAACAAGTCTTAAGAATAAATTCAAAAAAATTTATTAAAAATGTATTTGTACCTTTTAGAGGTATAAACGTTCCACTTCGCTCTATATATTTTTGTTTAACAAATAAGATAAATAAGAATAAAAATAAACATTGCTTGCTTTTTTTACTTTTAAAAGTTTTAAGTGTACTTTTGAAAATATCAATAAAGTTAATTTTTTAAATGAGTTGGTATTTTTTAAAATTAAAAGGATTTAATATAACATAACTATTGTTATGATATTGTACATATTTTTTGTTGTTTTTTTGTCAACAAATTAATATTGTTTATTTATCATAAGTTATATTATATTATTATTATTTTACAACAATCACATTTTGGCGCCAAAAATATTGACGTGGTGTGTTTTAGTGTTAGTATGGATATTTCTCTCTTCTCAACATATTTAAAAAGGATAATTATATAAAAATAGTATTTTATAAATAATTATATTAATTATTAATCATTTCAATTATAAATCATTCTAATTCTAATTATACTTATTGCCAATTATTATAATATAATTATCAATCATATATAATTACTACTTATATGATATATTGATATTTATGTTTATATATGTGTTATATATGTGTGTATTAATAACATATATATTGATTGAACATTTTCATAATTAATTTTGTGAGATTAAAGGTTATATATAGTGGTTTTTTTTAATCCTTCATGAGCCTAAGTTTTAGAGGTAAAATATTTTGTTTAATTTTTTAATTTATTATTCTTTTTTGACTACTTCATAGAATAAGAATGTATCATTCACTTTTTATCGAAGTTAATCCTTTTAAGATATAAGTTATAATTTTTATGATCTTTTATTGATTTAGCTATTCTCTTATTCTTTTTATAATTTGAAGATTATTCTTACTAAAATTTATTTTTTTTATCTAACCTTACAGCGCGATTCTTCTTTACCGCAATCATTTACAATATACCACATCCATCAAATACCATATCGGTTGTATTCACTTATCCAGGTTCTTATTATATGGATGTAAGAGTTTAATGAAAGGGTAATAAACTCTATTTTATCGAAGAATCGTTGAATCTATTCATATATTATGACCAACCTAATAGAATGTGGATAAAATTAATTTTTTGGGAGGAGCTCGATCTTTTATTTAGCCAAAGTACTTTATTTTTGTTTTCTAATTTCCTTTTCTTCCTTAACTTTCATATGATAATGTATTTTCTTTAATTGAAATTGATCATTTTTAAAGTATGAATCATAATTTTACTATTCTTTTATGAATCCAACCTTTTTTTATTTTTTAATTATATAATGAGTATTCTTATTCAATTTTTGTTGTCCTTGCACTTGGATCATCTTTTACATAATCATTTACAATGTATTATATTCATTATGCTCCATCTTCAGTTGTTTTCGTGAATTTGAATGCTAATTATATTTGAATATAATAAATTACGTCTATTTAATTTGGATATATAATATTTATTTTTTTATTTTCAATTTTATTTTTTTATCATTTATGAGTTCTTTTATCAAATTTAAAAATATCTAAATAATTAAATTAAAAATACAATTCATATGATACCATGCAATATAATTTTAATATACTTTTAAGTTATCAATACGTAAGAAATAAATCCTTAAAATAATAATAGGTTTTTATTGTCAATTTTGTATAAAAAAAATCTTTAAATACGTATTTTACATAATACTTTACATATATTAATATACTATATAATATTAATAACAAATATTTTAGAAGAAACATGGATAGTAATACATGATTATGAGAAATATAATATTTTTTATATTATTAAAGTTAGAATGTGTATATTAATATTTTAAATCACTTATCATGCATTATCATTATATTGTTCTATAACAATTGTATTTTGGTGCCAAGTGACAAGTATACTGACCTAGTGCATTCTACTGTAAATATATTTGTGTCTCTCTTTTGTTTCTTATTTTTTGAAATATCAATTTTTAAATTATTATATTATTAACATTTAATAATTAATTATAGTAATATTTGTTAATAATCATAATATTTTATATCATATCTTTTTAAAAATAATAATAATTTATTTTTATATCTTTATGGATATTATATATAGAGTATTTTATTTATTGTTTATGAGTGTAAGTTTTAAAGTACAAGTATTTTGTTTTTGTTTTTTTATTTTTTTTTAATTATTTCATATAATGATATTGTATTTTTCTTTTTGTTAATAGAAATTGATCCTTTTTAAGGTATAAATTATAATGTTTCCATTTTTTATGAATTCAATCTTACTTTTATTCTTTTAATTACATAATAAATTATAATGTTTCCATTTTTTATGAATTCAATCTTACTTTTATTCTTTTAATTACATAATGAGAGATTTTACTTAATTTTTTTTTTATCCTTGCAGTCAGGATTATCTTTTACACAATTATTTATAATTCATTACATCTATCATGTTCCACCTAGATTGGTTTTCGTCTATCCAGATACTAATTATATTTAAATATGATAAGTTACATATATTTAAGTTGGATATGTAACATTTAATTTTTTTATTTTCAATTTCATTTTTTACCATTTATGGATCTTTTTATCAAATTCAAATATATCCAAGTAATTAAGTTAAAAAATACTACTAATATAATAGTATAACATTTAATTTCAATATACTTTCAAGCTATTAATACATAAAACATGAATCATTTAAAATAATAATAATATTTTTTTCAATAATACTAAATCTATATAAAAAATGCTTTAAATATGTACTTTATATAATCCTTACATAATTATATAATATTACTAACAAATATTATAAAAAAAAGTATGGATATTAATACATGATTATGAGAAATAATATTTATATATTATTAAAGTTATAATATATGTATTAATATTTTAAATTACTTAATAATAAGAAGGTACATGATTATATTATTAGGAGAAAGATAATATTCTAATATATTATAAATTATACTAAACATAAATTATTCAAATTATACATAAAATTATCATAATTATTTTTTTCTTAAATTAGATAATCAAGTTATTATATCATTCTTATCAATTAATAATTTTTTAATTTTAAAATATTATAATTAAATGCATAAACTCTCACCAAAGAGTAAACATATTAGTCTATTAAATAGAATTTTTAAATTAAATTTTGAGAATAAAATAATATTTTCAAATTTCTTCTTTGTTCCAAAATCATAGTTTGTTTTAGATAATTTGAGATTTTGTTTTCTATGTATGGAGTATGACTTTATTTTGATGCTTCTTTCTTATTAATCATTAATTAATAATTTTTTCCTAATCTTAAAGAATTTACTAATGAGAGGAACATGTAATGTTTTAAATCAATTAATGGTAGGGACATATATGATTATACTATTAGGGAAAAGATAATATTTTAATTTATTATTAATTACACTAAATATAAATTATACATAATTATTTGTTCTTAAATTAGAAAATTAAATTATTATATCATTAATTAATAATTTATTTTCCAATCTTAAAAGCATGATAATTAAATGCATAATCTCGGATTAAGGGGTAAATACGTTAATCTCTTAAATAAATTTTTTAAATTAAATTTTGATAATAAAATAATATTTTTAGTTTTTTTTTTAAATCTCGTAATTAATTTATTTTAAGCAATTATTTTGAGAATTTATTTTTTAGTGTATTAGGTATGATTTTGTTTTGATGATATTTATTTTTTCTTTACCTATGTATGGTTGTTGTAGGAGAGCACAACTATTAAAAAAAATAGAGTAATTATCTAAATCAGTCTCCGAAGATTTTAAAATTGGACGTTTTAATCTCCGAAAAAAATTAATACCCAAATTAGTTCCCATGGTTTATCTCCGGCGGCCAAAACAATCCCTAGACCCATTTTTCCATTTTATGCCACCGGAAAAAGCTGAAGTGGCACAGTTACTCTCCAGCGTGTCCAGCAATAAGAACAGGTGTCATAGAAGGACAAATTAGTCCCCAGCCACTGATGATTGGATTTTTGACGGTTTAGAATTTCACAAATGAAATCTCGTTGAAGTATAGTCTCTAAACCAACAATAATCCTTTCATGCAAAAATTTGTTTGTCACAAGTACAAACCCCTAAAATCTATAAACCGAAGTATTGGACCTCGGGTCGTTCTCCCTAGGAATTACAATAAAGTGTCTTGTTATTGGTTATGAGTTATTTTGGGGTTTTGGATGAGGGGCATGAAAAGTAAATGGCAATGGAAATAAACTAACTACTATAAAAGCTCTTGGCAAGGTATGAGAACTAGAAGTCCTATCCTAGTTATCCTTCTCAATTGTGATGAGAATTGTTCGTTGCTACCACTTAGTTAACCCTTACTAAAGAAAGAAAAGTTAAGTGGATGAATTGACTTGAGCCACAAGTCCTAGCCAACTCCCAAGGAAAGACTAGCCTTAGTGCACTCCAAACCAATTAGCAGTCTCTCCAATTATCAATCAACAAAGGAATTAGATAACTCAAGTGTCACTAATTACTCTACCTAGGCCAAGAGGAACAAAATCTACACTAAAATCCAACCAAGCATTTCATCAAACACTTGGAAGGCACAAAAGAAAAGTATAGTCAATCACAACAAGAATGAGTTCTAACTACAATTGAATGTAAAGAATTAACAACAACAATCAAGGAAATCACAATTACCATGAATTACCTCAAATTGCATTATTGAAAGAAAACCAAGGAACAACAATATATCCAAAACAAAATGAAGAATTACAATTATTAAAGCACACAACTAGAAAGAGGAAGAGGAGAAGATTAAGAATTGGTAAATGAAAAGTGAATCAAAGCATGAGTTAAACCTAGATCTAAGAAGGGAGATTAACCTAAACCTAATCCTAATCCTAGAGAGAAGAGAGAGCTTCTCTCTCTAGAAACTAACTACAAGGCTAAAACTAAACTAATGGTAACTAACTTCTAAAGTATGAAAAGTCCTAAGTGATGCCTTCCCCTTAATCCTTCATCCTTTTATTCCTTTCCCTTAGCAATTTGGCGCCAAAATGGGTTCAGAAAACCTCTCAAATCGCCAGGCACGTGTTGCATTAATGAGGTCATGTGCCATCATCGGCGCGTGCGCGCATGGTACGCGTGCGCGTCCCTGGTCAATTCTGCAATGTGCGCGCGAGCGCCTTGTGCGCATGCGCGTGCATGGCTGACTTTGCTTCTTTGACTTTTTATGCTTCTCTCCACTTGTATGCTTCCTTCCTTGCTTCCTTTGATCCATGCCTAGTTTCAACCTGAGGTTACTAGCAAACACATCAAGGCATCTTATGGAATCAAACAGAAACTAGAATTCACCAAAATAAGGCTTAAAAAGCATGTTTTTACACTTAAGCACAATTATGGAAGAGATAGCAAAACCATGCTAATTCTTAGGCTAAATGTGACAAAAGGTTATCAAAATGTTCTAAATTCAATGCAAAACAAACCATCAAATTGGGGTTTGTCAACCTCCCCACACTTAAACCTTAGCATGTCCTCATGCTAAAATAAGAAGGAACTAAGGGGTATGGCATTTATTGAATGCAACTAAACTATATGAGTCCTATCTAAATGCAACTATCTAAAGCAATTGGAAATGCTTAGTTCAAACAAATCAATTCCCAAGAGAGCATGTGTAAGTACAAGAGCTAAGTAATAAGGACCAAGTCCAAACCACAATTGTATTGAATTGTTAAAAGGAGTTCAAACTTGCAAGAATATAGATAATGTGGGTGAACACATGTGATTGAACTTTTGAACCCTCACCGGATGTGTATCCGCTCTATTCACTCAAGTGTTTAAGGGTTAATTCACTCAATTCTCTTCTAATCATGTTTTCCAAGATTTGATTTTCTTCTAACAATCAACATTTATTCAATGCATGCATACATTCATCATGAGGTCTTTCATTTAGGTTGTAATGGGGTTAGGGTCAAGGTAGGATCATTTATGGTCAAGTGGGCTAGGATTTGAATCTTTGATTAGCATAGACTTTCCCACCTAACCTAATTAATGACCTATACAAATGTGAGCTATTCTAACTACCCATTCTTCACTTTTTCTTACATACTCATGCATTTTTTTTTTATTTGATTCACAACACCTATGCATTGATTCCTTTTTATTGACTTCACTTTGGGGCATTTTGTCCCCTTTTATTTTTTTTTCTCTTTTTTTTTTCTTCTCTTTTTCTTTCATTTTGTTTTTCTTTTCATCATTTTTTTTTCTTTCCTTTATATATATATATATATATATATATATATATATATATATATATATATATATATTCTTTTTCTTCTTTCAAGCTAAATACAAGAACATCAATGCATAAGGTCTCTACATTTGATTAATACATGAATATGTGCCCAATTCCTAAACATAAAAGTGTATTGCCCCTTTTTATCCCATCCAATGTTCCCAAGCCTCACCAACTTGAATAATACACACTCTCACTAGCCTAGGCTAATCAAAGATCCAAACAAGGACTTTTCATTGGTTTTCCGCCTTGGGCTTGTAATGAGCTAAAATAAGAATGAGTTGGTTAAGCATATGCTCAAAATTGGCTAACAATGGAGAGTAAAAGGTTGGCTATTTGGGTAAGTGGCAAATGAAATAATGGCCTCAATCATATAAATGCACAAACACAAGAAATAAACAGATATATAGAATCAGGCAAATTAAGGGTCACAATCATGGAAAGAGAACAATTTCACACAAGAATGGAAAATAGGTGGTTATAAAATGTAACCACATCAATAGGCTCAAGTCTCACAAGCTTGTGTTCTCAATTCAATACATGCTTCACAAGGTATGAAATTCAAGCAAGTTTCAAAAATTCTTTTTTTTTTTCAATCAATTGGGTTAATGCCCTATATTTAACTCCTTGAAAAAAAAAACTCAATGTTTGACTAAGCATTGTTGTGATTGAAAAGTTCAAAAATTTTCTTAGTTCACCCTTTCCTTTTTCACTTAGAATCAATATAATATGCAAAAAGGGTGCCTAAGTTTTTACTTAAAACATGATTTCTAATCACAACCGCAAACTAAAAACAAAGATAAACAAAATGTATAAAGAAGAATCCACTAAAAGTACGGAATCTATCATCCAAAAGATCTAAAAATATCCAAAAGCATCCAATAATATCTAGAAGCATCAAAATGTCTAAAATCCAAAATAAGCAATAAAAGTATCCAAAGCAAACTAGAAATGCAAATGCATCAAAATATATACAAGGATGTGCAAAATGAGATAACTAGGCCGAAAAAAAGTTCACCGGTTCCCAAATAATGCTACCGGTGCCCTCCCCACACTTAAAATTAAGCATCGTCCTCGATGCTAAACCGGAGGATCAGTGGGAGGTACAACGATAGGCTCTGGCTCTGACTGTGGCTGTGGGACCGGCTGAGTCTCCTGTGTCTGAGGTGGTGCCTCCATGTGTGCTGGCTCTGTAGTGTCAGGGGCATCCTGCGGAGCTGGTGCCTCTGCGTCCTCCTCCTGATGATCCTGCTCATCGGAGGCCGGAGAATCGGGAAGCGGAGGTAGCTCAGCGCCCAGAGAGATAAGGGCCTGGTCCATCCGATCCAAACGGCGTCTGACATGGTGTCGCTCTCGCTCTAAGAACCGGAAGAGACGCTGGACCAGGAGATAGGTAGGCTCAGGTGCTGCTGGAGGGTCTGTAGATGGTGAAGGAGCTGCGGCTGTAGAAGAGGATGGGCCAGCTGCAGGGGCTGGTGGTGAAGGTGTCCCTATGACAGCCCTAGCCCGAGAGCGGCGGCTAGCAGGTGGCTTCTCGTGCACCCAAACACCCCAGGGGATAGTAATCTCCCTGTCATCTGCATCAGCTGGTGGTGGTCGCACATCATCATCTGACCACGGGACATCAGCCAAGGCTGCCATACTCGTGACCAATGTAGGAAACGGAAGTAGGCCACGAATATGCGCCCGCCACATGCACTGTCGGATAAGTCTAGGGAAGGAGACATCCTTCCCTTCCATAACACACCCGATCAGCAGAAGCATCTCCATGGGGACCTCAGAAAAGTGGGTGGTAGGCAGGACGTAGTGGGCGAAGATCATTTGCCAAGTCCTGGCCTCTATAGTCAAATGAGTGAATAACATCCCCTTTGGCTTGGTGTTGCCCGCATCCATAACCCATGAAGCCTCCGGTATCCCAATCACGCGCCGAAGCGCCTCATAATCAAAAGTCATGGTATGGATGGCTATCTCAGCCTGATGATGGGCACACTGGTCATGCGGAATGTATCGGCAATGTAATGCCTCCCCAATGGCGGCCTCGGTGAGCATAATCTCTCTACCCCTCAGCTGAACTGAATCCAAGGTCGGACGGAAGAAGTTGCAGTAGAATTCCTTCACCCAAGATATATTGATGTCACCCAAATCCCGGTCAACAAAGTCAATACCTAACTCAAGGATCCGACCATTAATGCGCCGTCTCACATCGTTAGGTAGGAGCAACTTCTTCTCAATATTTAGCTTCGTGGTTCGATATCTAGAGAATCGAAGCTCACAGTAGAGATTGGGGAATTTGCCAGGATTGGTAGAAGGCAACTGCTGATTCTCTTTATCCTCGTCCTGCAATGGATTCCTAGCATAGTTCTTGTAGATGGAAGGAATGGAGGGGGTAGAGTGTTTTCTCTTCTTGGAGGCGGTGGCTATGGCTTTGCCTTTATCCGACATCCTGAAAAAAAAATGTGATAGAATATATAAAACATTTAGCATGTAACAAAGAAGACATGTTCAGGATACCATTGTCAAAGAGCAATCATGATGTTGCACTGAATATGTAAAAGTGTACAAGTAAGCATAAGTGACTGAACCAAAACCGTAATCCTCATTAAAGGTAACACCTCATATGCAAAAGGCACTAATATCATCATATTCATGAAAGAATTGTTAAAGAGGGTTAAAAGTGAGTGTAAGTAAAATGGTGAAAGAAATTAGTTGGTTAGAAAAGTGGATTAGTGATATGATGATATATAGGCTCAATTGAACGAGAAATTGCGGTTCATGTTCACGATGATTGTGCAAATCCGGGAAGTCAAAAAGGGAACGGAAATTTGCCCAAAACTGAAATAAAGATCAAAATGAAACTAATTTCCTTGAAAATCGGGCAGCATTCCGGCTTAAAATTGGACGTTCCCGGATAGCAGAATAGCACAAACAGTAAGAAAGCAGCATCAATTAAGCACAGCAGCAGTGGTACAGCATTCAGGCAACAAGAAGTACATAAAAAGCAGTCCAAAAGCAGCATACAACAGTCAAACAGACAAACGGCAAGTAAGCACATACGGAGCACTTATCAGGCCTAGAATCCTCTATCCAGTCCTAGCTACCTAACCGCAAGTATTTCTAACTAATCCTAACATACAACATTCCAATTCTAACTAACTAACAGGAAATTAACAGAAATGACGGATTGATAGAAAGCAGAATTAGGGCAGGAACCTGGGAGCTGGGCCGAATAAAAAAATGAGAAAGGGAATTGGGGTCGGAACGGAAGCAGCAGAATCAGTGAGGCTTGCCGCCGTGGGTGGTGGCGGTAATGGCAGGGCGGTGAAGGCGAGTCGCCGGCGGCGTTCGGAGGCGTGCGAGACTGAGCCTAATGGACGAGTGAGAGAGAGAGAGATGGAGTGATGAGGGAAGGCGAGTCACCGGCGGTGAAGATGGCGCGGCATCGAGGATGGTGGCGCGGTGGAAGTTTGGCCGGGAGGAGGAAGAGAGGAGTGAGAAAGAGAGGGAAAACGGGTGGTGGTGAGAGAAGAGGGGGAGAAGGACGAGGCTACGGCAGCGGCGGCGACGGGGACGGAGTGCTCGCCGGAGGACGGCCGGTTGGGAGAAGAAGAAGGTGAAGAATGGTGGGGAAAATGGAACGTTAGAGGAAGAGAGAGTTGGGGGTGCGCGACTGCGCAGTGTGCCTCGCGAGCTAGGGTTATCCTTATTTTGAATTGGCGCGCACGCGCACCTTGCGCGTCCGCACCCATTGAGAGAATGTGGACCCTACGCGTGCGCGTACAACGCGCTTAAGCGGGGATGAGCAGAAAGAGGAAAGGACGCGTGCGCGTACCGTGCGCGCACGCGTGCATGGAGTTGGGCCAGGGGCTTAGAGTTGGCCCAACTCAGGCCTAACTCTCTGGAGAATGGCTTGGGAGTCGCGCCACGAGGTTTGCGCGCACGCGGCATAGACGCGTCCGCGTGAATTGAGGGGGATGGAGATCCACGCGTGAGCGTACAGTGCGCGCTAACGTGGGGTGGCATATGAGGCAGGGGCGCATGCGCGTACCGTGCGCGCACGCGTACATGAGATTGGGCCGTAGGCTTAGAATGGGCTTGAGGCACGCCCAACTCTGGTCCATGGCCTAGTTTGGTGGCACCGCGCAAGGACGCACGCGTGGCAAGTGCGCGTCCGCGTACATTGACGAATTTGTGAAATGGCGCGCTGGCGTGATGCGTGCGCTCGCGCAGATGGGGTTGGGCCTGGGGCCTAGAGTTTGCCCAGAAATGGCTTAACTCTCTGGGGTTTGGCCCAATCATTTGCAGCAGCAAATCGGCACGGACGCGGCAGGTGCGCGTCCGCGCGAACTTCCAGGATCTAACAGTCGGCGCGCCCGCACGTAGTGCCCGTCTGCGCCCCTCCTTGTTTTTTTTTTTCAGAAGAACAAAAAAAAAAAAAACTTGCTGAGTGCTCCCCTTAGTGTCACAATTCTTATTCACTCAACCATCATACAATTCACAAAAATACAATTTTTGATATTATTCATCTACTACTAAACACAACATGCATGTGACTAAGCTAACAATTAAATTGTACAAACAAATTTGTATGAAACATCCACCTACAATGGTAACTCAAATTACTTATTAGGCAAATTTAAAAGGGAATGGAAAGAGTTTACCATGGTGGGGTGTCTCCCACCTAGCACTTTTAGTTTAAGTCCTTAAGTTGGACATTTTGAGATGCTTATTGTCATGGTGGCTTATGTTTGTACTCATCCTTGAATCTCCAAGGATCTTTGCTCCTCAATTGGTTGACAGAATTTCCAACCATATTCATCAAACTTGGGCAAAGTTCTACCCAAGATATGAGTCCCCATAGTTGGTCTTTACATAGCGAACCGGGATCCCATATCTTATCTTCACACCCATCTTCGATTCGATCTTCATACATTTTCTTTCCGGGTGGTTGACATAAGTGTGGTTGACATGTAGAATTCTCGAAGAAGCTTCCAAACAACTTCCTAGACCCATGCAATTTGGTTCTACACCAACCATTGTTCTTGAATGTTGAGCTTACAACCATCATGAGCTTAGAATGATGTTTCCAACCACTGCACAACTCTCTTATACTTTTAACTCCACAAAGAGCTCTAAGTTGACCATCATTTTCAATCAAACCATATTCAAGCGAGAAAGTGAAGCTTATGGATAAGAATTTTACCCACTTGAATGTTGTGTTGGATGATGACTCGGGAAGGGAGACCTCCCCACACTTAGACAATGCAAGGTCTACTTCCTTGTGCTCTTCTTTGTGTATTTCCACCTCTTTGCGAGCTTCCTCGATTTCAACCTTTCCCCTTTTATCACATAGCTTGGTGTTGTCTTCAAAAACTTTGATTTCTTGCCTAATGGGAGGTGGTTTAATTTTGGATAGAAATTCATTGATGAATAAATCCATTTCTTGATCAACCTCTTCATATTCTTCAATTTCGATATACACCATGCCAACGTTTTCCTCTTGGTAGCTCTCTTTCTCATTGCTCACTAAGGGTATGGGAGGTTGTGCACACTCTTTTATACTTTCAACTCCATGTCCAATGGGAGGGGATTCCATTGTAGAGAGAAATTCATCCATGATTGAATCCATTTCTTGATAAACCGCTTCCAAGTTTCCAACGATGATATGTCTTGGAGATTGCGCGCCCTCCTCAACATCAATATCAAGCTTCTTGGAAGAGTTCTCCATGATGCTACATTCCCATGGACTTTCAACATCTCCCAGATCTTCAACCACTTCTCCCCTTTCTTCAATGATCATAGGCTTCTCCAATTGTTCCAACACAAAATTTGACTCCTCCTTTTCCACCGAATTTTCCAATTTCTCCTTCATGCTTTGCTCTTCTTTTGACTTTTCACATGTGGTCACGGAAGTACCTTGAGTATTCAAGCATTGGTGGGCTAAAGTGTGCACCACCTTGGTCAAATTGGTCACGAACTCAAGTGTATCCCGCTTCATGGCTTCTTGTCCTTGAAGTAACAAGATGAGGGGCTCGTCTATTGGGGCTTGGGGTAAATAGGAAGGTTCATTATTTTGGAGAGAGGGTTCATAGTAGGAAGGTGGTTCTTCTTGGTAAAGGTATGGAGATGATGAGTATTGAGGTGGTTCTTGGGAGTAATCTTGATATGGTTGTGGTGATTCTAGAGGTTCTTGCTCATAATGGCCATAAAAATATGGTATGGATGATTGGTTATATGATGGATATGGATCATAGGGTGGTGCTTGGTGATGAAAGGCTTGTGAGAATGGTTGAGGTTCATGTTGAGGATGAGATTCATAGGCATATGATGGTGGTTGTTGAATGTCACAAAAAGAATCATCATAGCCGCTAAGTTGGCATGTATTAGGATGGAAATTATACCTATAAGTGTCCGGAGGTTGATGCCAATAGGCGTGATCGATTCCTTGAGGCTCCTCCCAGCTTGGAGTGTTCCATCCTTGGTACATGTTAGCATTGAAGTTCACATTCCCTACAACACAATTAGAACCAAACTCATAGCCAAAGTGAGAATTCATTATAGAAAAACAAAATAAAGCTAACAAAATCTAGTAAACAAGCAAAAGACAAACTATTTACACTATTCACATATGTACAATAACCAATAACATAACACCATTGCTCATCCCCGGCAACGGTGCCATTTTGATGATTGGATTTTTGACGGTTTAGAATTTCACAAATGAAATCTCGTTGAAGTATAGTCTCTAAACCAACAATAATCCTTTCATGCAAAAATTTGTTTGTCACAAGTACAAACCCCTAAAATCTATAAACCGAAGTATTGGACCTCGGGTCGTTCTCCCTAGGAATTACAATAAAGTGTCTTGTTATTGGTTATGAGTTATTTTGGGGTTTTGGATGAGGGGCATGAAAAGTAAATGGCAATGGAAATAAACTAACTACTATAAAAGCTCTTGGCAAGGTATGAGAACTAGAAGTCCTATCCTAGTTATCCTTCTCAATTGTGATGAGAATTGTTCGTTGCTACCACTTAGTTAACCCTTACTAAAGAAAGGAAAGTTAAGTGGATGAATTGACTTGAGCCACAAGTCCTAGCCAACTCCCAAGGAAAGACTAGCCTTAGTGCACTCCAAACCAATTAGCAGTCTCTCCAATTATCAATCAACAAAGGAATTAGATAACTCAAGTGTCACTAATTACTCTAACTAGGCCAAGAGGAACAAAATCTACACTAAAATCCAACCAAGCATTTCATCAAACACTTGGAAGGCACAAAAGAAAAGTATAGTCAATCACAACAAGAATGAGTTCTAACTACAATTGAATGTAAAGAATTAACAACAACAATCAAGGAAATCACAATTACCATGAATTACCTCAAATTGCATTATTGAAAGAAAACCAAGGAACAACAATATATCCAAAACAAAATGAAGAATTACAATTATTAAAGCACACAACTAGAAAGAGGAAGAGGAGAAGATTAAGAATTGGTAAATGAAAAGTGAATCAAAGCATGAGTTAAACCTAGATCTAAGAAGGGAGATTAACCTAAACCTAATCCTAATCCTAGAGAGAAGAGAGAGCTTCTCTCTCTAGAAACTAACTACAAGGCTAAAACTAAACTAATGGTCACTAACTTCTAAAGTATGAAAAGTATGAAAAGTCCTAAGTGATGCCTTCCCCTTAATCCTTCATCCTTTTATTCCTTTCCCTTAGCAATTTGGCGCCAAAATGGGTTCAGAAAACCTCTCAAATCGCCAGGCACGTGTTGCATTAATGAGGTCATGTGCCATCATCGGCGCGTACGCGCATGGTACGCGTGCGCGTCCCTGGTCGATTCTGCAATGTGCGCGCGAGCGCCTTGTGCGCGTGCGCGTGCATGGCTGACTTTGCTTCTTTGACTTTTTATGCTTCTCTCCACTTGTATGCTTCCTTCCTTGCTTCCTTTGATCCATGCCTAGTTTCAACCTGAGGTTACTAGCAAACACATCAAGGCATCTTATGGAATCAAACAGAAACTAGAATTCACCAAAATAAGGCTTAAAAAGCATGTTTTTACACTTAAGCACAATTATGGAAGAGATAGCAAAACCATGCTAATTCTTAGGCTAAATGTGACAAAAGGTTATCAAAATGTTCTAAATTCAATGCAAAACAAACCGTCAAATTGGGGTTTGTCAGCCACCTCATCAAAATGGCATCGTTTAGGGCTTGGAACCAAACATACGTTGAGTTTTAGTGGGAGACACAAGGTCAGACTTCTTCTTCTCAACTTCAACCCTTTTCTATTCAAATAGAAACCAAACCCCACACATTCTTCAAACTGTTACAGAAAAGGTGGCTGTCAATCCCTTGCACCTAATCTCCCAGAGCAGCTGAAGAATTCGATCACCAACGCTAGCATTGGGTGACTCTGTTGACGCGTCGCTCCCGAAACAGAAGCAACAATTGGCGCGCAAGACGGAGGGAAGTGGATGTTACTATCATTGAACACGCTCATTGAGGAAGGTGAGCTTGTATTCTCTTTCTTATGTTGATTAGATTTATGGAATTTTGAATTAGTTAAGTACAATGTTGCATGTCACCATTACAGAGTATGTTGGATTTTGAGTTTCTGTTCTGTGATAATTATGGAGTATAATGGTTTGGTTGTTATGTTGTGATTGTATAGTGTTTGGTTAGGGTTCAGTTACCAAAATTCTCAAAATAGAGTAGTTTAGGATTTGATGATTCTGTTTGTTGATTTCAAGTATGTTGTACTTGCAGTTAGATGGAGGATTATGTAGTTCCTATTTTCCACCACGGTGGACATTTTGTAAGGGATAACCAGGGAGTTCTTCTATATATTGATGGAAAAGTTGACAAATTTCCTAAGATGGATATTGACCTTATATGCTTCTTTGACCTGGAAACTCTATTCAAAGGTTTAGGCTATTTAGATTACAAGGCTATGTACTGGTTTGATCCTAAGGCTCCTGACTTAGAGAGGGGGCTGCACCCTATAAAAGGAGATGTGGAGATTAATCATTTGCGTGAAAATAAACAGATGAACCAGGAGACTGACGAGTTTTATCTATATTTCGATCACCCAATAATGGTTACTCCACCAGAGGACATCAATTTGGACTTTGATGCTGATGTAGATGTTGAGGAGCAGTCTAGTGATGACGGGTATGAAACGATAGAGGATGAACCATATAGACCACCCCCAGCAGGATTTGAGGATGAAGATAGTGACTCAGATTGTTTGATTGTGAAGAGAAATACTAGAAAAGTTGGCAAAAAAATAGAGGGTGGTGTAGGAATGTAGGTTCACAGAGGAATATAGGTGCAAGAAGGAAGGCTTTAAAAGAGAATAAGAAAGCTACAGATGGGCCAAGTACAATCAAGACAAACACTAATGGAGCTACTGGTTCTGGATCAAAGTATGCAGACCCAAACATGTCAAGGGCTGCTGTTGCTGCTAGGCCCAACATTAGGGCTCCAAAAAATGCTGGACAAAAAGGTCATTGGTCAACTTCATCTGGCCCAACTGTAAATGGGCCAAAAACTGTTAGAACAAGTGCTGGATTGCCAAATTTTGAGGCTGCCAATGCTGCTGAAGCTACTAACAATAGTGGTAAAGATGAGGCTGAGGAAAATATTGAAGAAGAAGATCTAATTTTTGAGTATGAATCAGAGACATTATTGACTCCGGAAAGCTCTGAAGATGAGAGAGATAGGTATGAATTCCCTCAATTTAATGAAGGTGTTGGATTTGGGGAGGTAAACTTTGAGTTGGGAATGGAGTTTGCCACAATTGAAAGTTTTAAGAATGCTCTTAAGGATCATGTAATTTTTTAGGGGAGAAAAATTAGGTACATAAAGAATGATCAAAGGAGGGTTAGATGCGATTGTGAACATGGGGTGGAGAGGATTAAAAAGCCAAGAAAGCCAAAAGAGCAAAGTAATATTTCAGGTGTGCACAATGTGAATGAAGCTGTTGTGACTGAAGAGACTCTGACAACTGAGGCTTCCAAAGTTGACGCTGGGAATATGAATGCTGGAACTAAGAATTGTGTTAAAAATGGAACTGGTAGTGCCAAATTAAATCATTGTCCATGGCTAATTTATTATGCATGGAATAATCAGCTTAAGAGTTACCAAATCAAGACTTATACTCTTCATCACACTTGTGCTAGAGAATTTGGAAGCAACATGGCAGATCAGAAGTGGGTAGCCAAGAAGCTGGAGAAGAGGCTTCAAACTCAACCTCACATGACTCTGAGTGAGGCTTATGAGCACATCAAAATCGACTACAACGTTATGATTAATGGGAAGATGGTATATAGGGCCCTCAAGGAAGCAAGGGAGCGTGTGATTGGCAACGAGAGAGCACAATACAGCAAGTTGAGGGACTATCTAACAGAGATACACAGGAGTAACCCAGGGAGCTCCACCATTCTTGATGTGACACCCATCCCTCAGTCCCTCCCACTGTTTAACAGACTATACATCTCTCTAGATGCATGTAAAAGGGATTTTAAAGCTGGATGTAGAAAACTAATTGGTCTTGATGGTTGCTTCTTGAAGGGATACTTTGGGGCCAGCTATTGTCCGCTGTAAGTCAAGATGCAAACAATCACTTCTATGTGATAGCATTCGCTGTTGTTGACAGTGAAAAAAAGGAGAGTTGGAAGTGCTTCCTCACCTTGTTATAAGAAGATCTTGGAGATCAATATATTCATGGGTGAAATTTTATCTCAGACCAACCAAAGGTATTCTTTTAACTTATTTGTTTTCGGGTTAATGTATAAGGTAATTTAGTTGTGATTAATTATCTTGCTCTGCACTATTTTTTAATTAACATTGTTAGTTCTATTAGTTTTGATAAAGTTATAGTTAAGTTGCTGATTATGTTACATTGTTAGGACTGTTTATAGTTGCTGTCTAAGTTATAAGTTAATTTAGTTGTTTTCAGGTTAATGTATAAGTTAATTTAGTTGTGGTTAATTATCTTACTTGATGGATATAAATTAACAAGCAATTGATTAATTATCTTACTCTACACTATTTTTTAATTAACATTGTTAGTTCTATTAGTTTTGATTAAGTTATAGTATAGTTGCTGTCTAAGTTATAAGTTAATTTAGTTGTTTTCAGGTTAATGTATAAGTTAATTTAGTTGTGATTAATTATCTTACTTGATGGATATAAATGAAGAAGCAATTGATTAATTATCTTACTCTGCACTATTTTTTAATTAACATTGTTAGTTCTATTAGTTTTGATTAAGTTATAGTTAAATTGCTGATTATGTTACATTGTTGGGACTATTTATAGTTGCTGATTAAGTTATAAGTTAATTTAGTTGTTTTCGGGTTAATGTATAAGTTAATTTAGTTGTGATTAATTATCTTACTTGATGGATATAAACTAACAAGCGATTGATTAATTATCTTGCTCTGCACTAGAAGAAATTTCCCCATTCTTTCAAAAGTTATTTAGAATATATATAAAAGGGAACACGTTCTGTTAATGCAGCTTCCAAAATACTAGTTCAATGTGTTGAGACTAATATATTTCTCTTAAGACTCAATCAAACATAATCATGACCTACACACCTAGAAACCTGACAAAATTATATAATTAATTCAAAGATCACTATAAAGTAATATTTTCAGAGTACTAACAATAAAAAAATGGACATTACTAATTGATTTAGTCATAAGAGAATTTGAAGTAGAATTTCAATACCATACTTGGTTTTAAGTGTTTTCTCTCTTTCTAGCAAAACCTATTTAAGTTTTTAATATGAAAACTGACGATACATTTTATTAGGACTAGATGTTTTCGAGTTGATTGCTCTAATGATGTTATCAATATATTGCTTATTATGGCATGTTATTTCCAATTTAAATTGTGTTTATTTGCTTGCTATTAGGGATTGTTGCTTGTTCAAAAAATTCAGTTGCTATTTATTGCTTGCTATTTTCAATTTAAGTTGTGTTTATATACTTGCTCTTAGGGATTGTTGCCGGCACTAAAGGAGGTGATGCCGCATGCTCATCACCGAAATTGTGTCAGGCATATTTGAAAAAATTTTACCAATAGATACAAGGACAAGCAAGTCAAGAATATTGTGTGGGAATGTGCTAAATGCACTACTGATGCTGAATTCCAAGCAAGAATGAAGAAGTTGAAAAGGATCAATGAAGAAGCATGGAGTTATCTAAAAAAATTTGAGACTGCTTGCTGGACCAAAGCTCACTTCAGTCACGGACCAAAATGTGACAACCTCATCAATAACATGTGTGAGGTTTGGAACGCAAAAATAGTGAACTACTGGTCAAAACCAATTCTTACAATGTGTGAGGAGCTTCGGTGTTATATCATGCGACGGATGACCAAGTACAAACAAGTATTGGAGACACACATCGGAACTGAGATCGCACCCACTCAACAAAAAAGGCTTGATGACATTATGAAGGATGTTAGATATTGGCAGCCAGTTTGGGTTGGTGACGATGAAAGGAGAGTCTTCGAGGTTCAACAAGGCTCCAAGAAGCTTTCTGTCAACCTGTCTACAAACAAATGTACATGCAACACTTGGCAATTAACCGGTATACTCACTATATTTTGTGTGTTAATTTACAATTGTTAAATTACACTTGTATGTTGCTAAATATATTGCAATTGTAGGTCTTCCTTGCATTCATGCACTTGCTGCCATAGCTAGAAGGGGTGATAGACCTGAGACATATGTCCACCCTCTGCTTAAGATTGGGGCAGCAATAGCAACGTACAACATTGCATATAACCTGTTAATTCTAAGGAATACTGGGAGAAGACAAATTATCTGAAACCTGTTCCCCCAAAGCTAAAGAGGCTAGTTGGCAGACCCGTCAAGAGAAGAAGAAAAGAATCATCCGAGACTGAAGTGAGCAGAACTGACGGCAACAAAGTTAAGAAAACATTTCAAGTTACTTGTAGCAAGTGAGGAGAGGTTGGCCATAATTACAAGACTTGTAAAGGACCTCCAGCAGCAACAACTAGACGTCTAACTAATCCAAATAGAAGAAAGACAAAGGCTGGTGCAAATCCTGGAACATCAAACCAACCTACAGAGGAGATACATTTCTCACAATCAGCACCCCAGGTGCAGGTAAACCACCATATATAACCTGTTAATTGTTGCTCGCGATTGTTAAATTGAGTTTTTAAGGCTTCTATAGGGACTTAGGTGGATACTTTAAAAAATATTAGGGACTTATATGTCTTTTTTTAAATTCCACAAGGACCAATTTGGATTTCTATTTGGCTAATTTTTTCATTATTTTAGAATATGGTCGATCATCCTAATTCAACTCAGCCCGCAACTAATGCACCAAGTTTTGTGTCTAGTATGGTGAGTGAAAAACTAAATGTAAAGATATGTAATTTGTGTTACTGCACTGTTAGATTTGCTACCATAAATTTGTTTACTCTATGCATATGCTATCTTCTTTATCATAGGGTGCAGCAAATTCTAGAGCGACAATTCTCTAAAGTGCAAGGGCCAAGCAGCCTATCATTAGTCCATAATATCCTGCACCAGTCCAGTCTAGCACTCCACCTCCTATTCCACCACCTAGACCAACTCAAGGCGTCTCGGTAGAAACAATTGCAGCGGCAAGTGAGGGTACTACATCAAGGATGTTCCAGTTTATTCCAAATTTTGGGTTCAAGCATCCGAGACAGAAGTGAATGAAGACAAATGATTATACTTTTTGATGTAATAGTTTGGTTTGTATTTTGGTAATGAGCTTTCAAGTTGATGGACCTAAACTTGAAATACTCTTAATTTAGAGATTGATGATAGAGTAGTGTGGATGAAACTTTTTTTGTGAATTATGTTTCGGCTCATGTATAGCCGAATTCTGACTTTAGTTTAAGTTGCTACTATGACAGTTATGTTGTTTTTATTAGGTCGAATCTGTGACTTGCATTCTATGATTTGAAGTTGCTATTTGACATTAAAGCAATATATTTGTTGTTATAAGTAATGGTGCTGTTATTTTTTTTCATTATTCATTTCATGCTACTTGTTACTGAACTTATAAGTAATGGTGCTGTTGCTTTTTTTTTTCATTATTCATTTTACTACATGACATAGCAATATGATTTTCTATTTGGATTCATAAAGGTCATCAACTAAATAATTTTGGAAGAAAACTTTAAAGCTGATATATTGCATAAATTTTCTTCTTCTCACAAGCATTTAGATCACAAAAAAAGCATACAAATTTGCATACAGGTTTCAGTGAACTCTTAATACTAAGATATAACTTACAAAATAGCTATTGTTACTGACAAAATCAACACTAACATTGCAAAGAACATGATAACAATTACTATATTCGTACATTTACTCTTGCCCTCAGCTTTTGGGACTACATTTTTCTGAAGTTCTAACAAATCAATTCTATTTTGCAACTCCATCAGTTTGTGTTCCAAACCAGCATCATTGGTATGATACATGGGTGAAATATCAGCAGTAATCTCACCACCACCCATGGTATATTCTTCACCGAGTCATCATTCTTCAACTTAATGTCAAAAATCTTGTCAACCCATGCAAATAACTTGCAATGAAATAACTTTTCCTGGTCATCACACAAAAATAGCTCTTCAACACAATTCTTATAGAATGTAAATTATTTGAAATCCTACAATTGTTTACCTTATATAGTGGGCATCCAAAAAACAGTCTACCCAGATTTTTATGAGTCCTTGAAGTGGAGATTATTGCATACAAACTGCATAGACATTTTGAGTGTTGCCCTTTGGGATTTCAACTTTGCTTAGGCTGCTGATGTCACCGTCTCTGATAATGCTACAACTATGGCCATCGCCGAGTCTCCCACCATGGCGATTCGAAGATGACGAGCTTCCTTTGCTTGGTGTCATTGCAGCTGCTGATAAACTAGGGTTCCAAAAGCTTCAACGAAGAAGACGTTTCTGTTCAAGTACAAAGGGGTTGAGGTAGAGGAGAAGAAGCGCGACCTTGTGTTTCCCACTTAAACGCAACATTTGGTACCAATCCTTAAACGGCGCCGTTTTCATAACATGGCTGGGGACTAATTTGTCCTTCTATGACACCTATTCTTATTGCTGGACACGCTGGAGAGTAACTGTGCCACTTCACCTTTTTCTGGTGGCATAAAATGGAAAAATGGTTTGGGGATTGTTTTGGCCGCCGGAGATAAACCATGGAGACTGACTTGGGTATTAATTTTCTTCGGAGACTAAAACGTCCGATTTTAAAATTCTCGGAAACTAATTTAGATAATTACTCAAAAAAATATTTTAAATAATATTAAATATTCTTAAGATTTATTTTATACAAAATCATAAATAAAATAACTTCTTATAATGATTATAATTAAAATAATATAGGATAAAATAATCATTAAATATAACATATATTGATTGAATTGTTAGAATTAATAAAAGAATCGGTGTAAATAGATGTATAATTAATATATAACTATAAGATAAATAATATCCTAATTTAATACCAATTAAACGGATCATTAGATTTATTATTATAATAAATACATGGAAATTATAGAATCAAATATCATCGTTTGTATTTTCACAAATTATATGATTCTTTCAAACTATTAATACCTAACAATTAAGTCCTTGAAAATAACAATAATTGGAACCTAATCAATTCGTATATACAGGTGCGATGCTAAACATAATTTGAACCTAATTAATTGGAACCTAATAATTATAAGGATAAAGTATATTTTTTATCCTTAAAATTTATTAAAAATTTTAAAAATATCTTTAAATTTTATTTTATTTTAATTTTGTTTTAAAATTTTTGATTCGCATCAAATATATATACTCTTGATAGCTAAATTTTCAAAAACTTTAGGACTAATTCAGTAATAATGCATGACAACTATCTCTGATTTGCTTGTGTTGATAGTTATTTTTGTAAATTTGTTTCTAAATCTGTCCTAAGTTTTTTAAAAAATTAGCCGTCATGGGTATATTTGATATAAATAAAAAATTTTTAGGATAAAATTGAAACAAAATAAAAATTAGGGATATTTTTAAAACTTTTGATAAATTTCAAAGACAAAAAATATACTTTATCATTGAAATTATAATCTCCTAATAAAAAGAATTTTTCATTTGAATTTTGGAGAAAAAGAATGTTTTAAATAATATTAAACATAAATGAATATATATAATTGATAATCCAAAATTCATACACTCGAATTGGTAATTGCACCAAATCGCTCCAACAGTGAGTGGATATCATTTCCATGAGGATTAACGGATTGAATCAAGTAACGTCTAATTAAATTTCTAACTAGATTGATCAAACCTTGGCAAGAGGATTATGAATCTTGAGGTAAAAGCAAATAATAGTAAAAAAGATTGTTGATTGTGAATGAGAGAAGGCTTAGAAATTTTGGTGAAGCAATTAGAGAATGAGATGTTAAAGGCTTTGGAGGTGTTTAACTCTTAGAAAAAGTAATACTTGTGTTTTCTATTTTGACTTATGCAAAAATCTTTTCACAGCAAATAATTTATATTCAAATTCTAATTTCTTGGCAATTTAATTTCTCTTAATTTAATTAATTGCCAATTCTTTAGTCAACTAATTAAGAGAAAAGGTTAAGCAGTTAAGCACATTTTTTATTTTAAAGCCACATAACTTTTTTTAAAATACTATTCCTAGTCAAGTTGAAAATCATGAGAAGAAGTTTCAAACTAATTTTGATATTAAATTTTCCAAAGTAATAACAGAATCCAAAACAAAATTAGAATATTTTCTAATACTTTTAACCTTTAAAATGAAGAATGAGACTTAATCTTGAAAAAGTAGAAAAACATGAATCAAAACAAAGAAAACACTTACATTACTAAACCATAAAATCAAACAGAGCTCCTAACCTTTAAAAAGAGGAGGTTCAGTTACTCATGATAGAAAAGAAAACAACCTAAAACTAAAAAGCTCCTTGATCCGTGGATTCCTCTCTATCTGTGAACCCTGTTTACCTATTTATATTCTAGCTTTCTAAGTATTTGAAATTCAAAAATTAATCTTATCTTTCGAAGAGTAAGATAACAACTTATTCAAATTCAAAACAATAATTCAAATATAATATAATATAAATCCTAACAACCAAATATTATCTTTCTAGAAGAAGTTAATGCTAACTAATCATTTAAATCTTGAATCTTTGGTTGAATTTAGAGCTTCGTTCTTGGGAGTGGACTTTTGGACTTGGCGCTAGGCTTCATGGTTTGGCGCTGGGCTTTGATGAATCCTAGGCCACTTGGAGTTGGAAATACACTTGGAGCCGGGATTCAGAATTAGGCGCTGGGCGCCTAGCACTTTGATTTAAATGGCATTGGGTGCCACTTCTTAGAGTTGGGCGCCAGCCCATTTTGGCTTCTCCCAGGCATTTGGATTCCAATATTTGGGCGCTCATTTGGGCGCTGGGCTTGAAGGACAAGTCGTCCAGCTAGGGAGCATGGGGACTGGGCTTGGAAGCAGGGACGTCGAGGTTGGTGCAAGGGCATTGGGCGCCTGTTCCTGGCGCTGTGCTTGGTCTATTCAAGCCTGGGGCTAGCCTTGTGTTTCCTCCTACTTGTATTTTCTTGTATTTTTTTCTGATTTCTTGAAAATAAATCCTGAAACACAATTGTTCCAAAACAGCTCTAGACATATGATTAGTCATAAAAGCTTTACTAAAAACATAAGAACTTTGATTCAAATCTAAGAAAACTAATTAAAAAGAAACCTAAAAACAACTAAAGATGCCTAGGCATCACAACACCGAACTTATAATTTTGCTTGTCTTCAAGCAAAAAAGAAGAGTAAACAGAGTTTATCTTAATAAAAAGATTGAAGAGTTTGTAAATTCAAGTCCAAATAAAAGTGTGGTTTACGAAAATTCCATGATTATATGTGGACTTCTCGGATTTTGATGAATCTTGCATACTTAGGAATCAAGAATATTCAAAAACTCAATTGCGGATTATATCATGAGAATCCTCTTAAAATTGTATGAATTTTGAAGCAATTACTTAACAGTTTCAATCGGGAAAAGATGTTTGACGTCTTTGACTCTCAGTGTTTTGTCTCAAGGCAGTTCTTAGTGGGTTTTCAATCAATAATTCTGACACAGTTGACCTAAGTTATCGGGTTATAAAGCACTCTTCGGATCTGATTATCCAAGCCTCTCCTTGACACAATCATACTACAAGCACATAACTAGGAATTCATTCATCCAAACATGGATGCCTAGAGACTCTTTGGAATCTAAATACTTTGTTTTAAGACAAATCTTTAATATGAGTTTTCAATCGATAATCTCGAGCCAGTTGGCTTAAGTTATCGGGTGATGAGGCACCCCTCGGATTTACTTGCCCAAGTCTCTCCTTGAAACAATAAGCATCACAGGCACATAACAGGGTTATAGTTATTGGTGCTCAGAGCGTTATAACTTTAGAATTTTTTGATCTTCCATACTTTTTTTTATTATTGAACAAAGAAAGAAAAAGAAAACAATTGACAAAGTAAAAGAAAGAAAAAAAAAAAGAAGAAAACGACAAATGAAAGAAAGAGAAAAATGAAAGAAAAACTAACCACCAGAAACAAAATAAAGTTACCAAGTTTATTCATCATCATTGTCACATTCCTCTTTATCTTCCGTCTCAACTACTCCCTCTGGGGTTTTAGGACACTACATCCTCTGTCTTACTTGTGCCTCCTCCCATGGTCTTCGAGCTTCCTCTTCTCTTCTATTTTGTTTCCATACTTGATTCAGATGTTCGAAAGTGAGAACTTGTTGTGGGTGTAAGGAATGGATGACAGCACAAAGATATGTCATTCTATCTATCATATCCAACCAAAACTGTTGGAATTCCTAATAAAACTTTTCCAAATCAACCCCTTGACCTTGAGGTTGACTGGGTTTAGCTTGAGGCTCAGGTGTAGGAGGAGGAGGCTACTGCTATAGATCTTCTTCTTGCCCCTCACTGTGGTACCTTTTTACCCTTCTTTCCATCACTACAAGAAAAAAGCTCAGTACCGTTGGATTTACCATTGGATTTAGTAAAGACAATTACCGTCAAACATGGCATCGGATTTAGCGATGGATTTGATATAGAATTCGTCATGTCAAATAATTATCGGTGGATAATCTCCTCCAACGGTAAATCCACCGGTAACTTTCAGTGGAAAACCACGACAAATTGGCGCCAAACTTTTGCATCAGAGTTACAGTCAAATAGATCCGACAGTAGAGACGTTTAATGAAACGCTGCATTTTGGTGATCCGCACCACGTTACCGTCGAAAATATTCGACGGTAAATTTGACGGTAATCGTGCCCTAAATTGGAACCATGAAACCCTCCCCCTCATTTCTAATTCAGTCTCTCTCACTCTCTCACTCTCTCTCTCTCTAACTTCTCCCCTTTGTCCCTCTCTCTCTCCTCTCACCCTCCCCTCTACTAACTTTTCCCCTTCTGTCAACCTCCTCTGTCGCTGCAGCTGCCACCGCCGCTGAAGACGTTACTGCCATTGTTGAAGATGATGCCGCCACTGCTGAATGTCCCTACCGCCACTGCTGCAATGCCCCTGCCGCCACCGCACCTCCACCCTCTTCAAGGTTTTTTGTTTGAACTCTAGTTATTTTAAATTCTATTATATCAAGTTAATTAAGTAGTTAGTAGAGATTAGTTTGTTTAATTTTCTGTTTTAGTTGATTTAGGTGGTTAGGATAGGTTAGAATACGTTATATTAGACTCTGAGATTGCTGAAAAATGTTGGATTATTGAGTTGTTTTGCTAATTCCTGCTGTTGAAATTGTTAGAAAAATGCTTGATTGTATTAATAATGATTGAGCTGTTTGTATGTTACTTTAATAATAATTGAAAAAATTAACCTGCTGAGAAGGGTTGATGGGTATTTGGTTTGGATGTAACCCTTGAAGGGTGGAGAAATCCGAATGTTAGGGGAAACTCTGTTGAAATTTTTATGAGATTTTCAGTGAAATAAAAAAAACTAAAATTATGTTTTTGAAATTGTTATAATTAATTGTTGGGTTGCTATATTTTTGTGCAATTGTTAATTTGAATAATTATTTTGATCTTAGTTTATGTTTTTTATTTTGTTAAGTTGGTGTTATGATAAACATTTATGGCATTTACAAGAGAACTATATATGTGTATATTCATTTTGGTTCTTATGAAAGAAAATTTTCTCCTTTGTAATTAGTGTTTTAGTGCTCTATAAGAACTTGTTAGTTTGCTAAACTAACCAAAATACTTATTCATTTTAATTTAATTATTTTGAAATTAAACCACTATGTAATTTTCCCTTTTTTAATTTACTAAACTAAAACACTTTTAGAAGTATTTGTTACTTCTTGAGTTTATTCTTATGTTATTATTTATTGGTATTTGTTATGTTATTAATATGTTACTAATATATTCAATGTATAGATATGATGACAGGTAGCAGAGGTAGGTCAAGCGGGTCACATGGTCGTGGTAGAGGGCGGGCTTCCACCGAATCCCCTAGGGCTGTCCAGTCATCGCCTTCTACTCCGTCAACCTCTTTGACGTCATAGGTGGGTCCATCGAACTAGCAAGTCATCATGGTCCCAAACCCGAACTAGGTGTCTCATTCTGCTACACCCCCTGCAGATGCAATAATGACGTCGATAGAGCCCGCGGTGGGTGATTCCTCCCATGCCCCTCCACCACCGCCCGTCATCTGACTGTAGATTTGGCCCGATGGCATGCAGTCATGAGTTTAATTTTTTAATATTAAGTTTATTTATGTCGAGTTTGTTTATCTTAAGTTTGTTTATCTTATGTCTTTGTTAATGTGAGGTTTTTTCTCTAACAAGTTTGCACCAAATCCCAATGCGTGCACACAGAAGATATCCGAGGTGATTAAGTTCATGTACGACCACCCGTGGCCAACCTACACCTAGATCCCAGGTGATGTGAGAGAGCGGTGATTTCAGAAGTGGGCAGTAAGAACCCAATTTTGTTTGAATTACTTAATTGTATAGGAACTATATTTAATTCTGACTAACTAATCTTGGTGAATCACTTTGTGCAGTTGAAATTCATATGGAATGCAAAACACAATGTCATGATCAGGAATATATATGACTACCATGCCGCCAAGCATTTTCAGTAGATGATAAGCGACGTTCGTTAGGGGAAAGACCACCTCACATCGTGGATCCGTCCAAACATCAAGCGTGACTTGGAGGCTTACTTTAGAGATAACGAGGGGTTCAAGTATCACCGTCTAACGAATGTCGCTAACAAGGCTTTGCCCAAGTCGTCGAGGTATACGGGTGGGTTGGTGACCTTCATGAAGACGAAGACCAGACTGGTAAGAATTTTGGGATTGTTTAATGTTTTAGTAGTTACTTGAATTTGTTTTTTACTTTCTTTTTTTATTATCAATTTAATTAATTAGTTAGTAGAGTAAATGTTTGTTTAATTTTCTGTTATAGTGGATTTAGGTGGTTAGGATAAGTTAGAATAGGTTAGATTAAGCTCTGAGATTGCTGGAAAATGCTGGATGGAACCTTTCAAGGGTGGTTAAATCTGAATTTTAGAGGAAACTCTGTCGAAATTTTCATAACATTTTTAGTGAAATCAAAAAAATTAAAATTATATTTTTGAAATTACAATAAAGATTTTGGTTTGTGCTTATATTTGAACGTCATTGTTTAATTTGTTTGTTTATGTTATTGGTTGGTTGATATATTAATTTGTAGTCTAAGTCGTTGGTGGAGACCTTCAAGTGTACCTATACTTTGAAGGAAAAAAATGAGAGATTTACTGACGACCGGTCTGCGGCCAATTATATGAGTTTAAATTAATCCTACGTTTCAACTTTATTCGCTTTAAAGTCAATTATTTAACTATTATCCTAATCACAACTAACATGTGTGACGCAGAAGGAGTAAACACAGAGGTTGGAGGCCGCGACCCAGCAATCTCCGATGAATTACCTAGTGGGATCGACGAAGCTGGCTCCAAGACCTCCGTGGTGGATCCCGATAGGATTTGGCACGAGACTGCCTCTGAAACCCACAAGAATCATCGCTTCAGGTTGGGGAAATTTTTCTCCAGTGGCATCCGCTCCTCTGCGTTGGCGGCTTCCTCTGCGTCTGCCTCTGCCACCAGCCCTGTTGATCCCTAGGAAGTTGTCGACCTGAGGGAGGAGGTGCAGAAGCTAACACAGGAGATTCACCAACAGGTAGAGCAGATGTATCAAAAGATTCTTGCACGCATTATCGTCAGCTCCGACCTGACGGAGAAGCTGGAGCAGCTCGATTGGTTGCGACAGCAAATGGAAAAGTACAGCTAGCAGATGCACGTTAGAGGTAGCGGTGCTGCTGGTAGGGCACCGACAACAGCACCTCCTCTGCCGCCACAATAGGGGGACCACGATGCCAACGATGACGACGATGAAGATTACCGGGATATGTAGGATTTAAGGTTGTATTCATTTTTGTTTGTTTACTTCACTGTATTCTACATTTGTGACATTTTATTTCATTCATACCATTTATTTTTTGATAAAATAATTTCTTGATTTCTGCCAACGTTAAATTTTTGTTAACAATTTTTTTAGTAAGAGTCTCCTAATTGTGGCTTAACTGTACCAAAAAAATTTAGGTTTATAAAATTAATATACCGTCGTATAACATGGTGCCTAAACAAGTGAAACGGCACCAAAGTTATTGTTGGATTTATCTGACAATAACCATCAACACAATCTCACAAAATCTATTGAAAAGATCGAAGGAAAATCCGTCGATAATTTACATCGAACAAAATAAATTCAACAGTAAGCAGTTTCCGACGGTGTTTATACCGTCAACCCAAGGACGACGGTAAATCTGACGGTAATCTATTTAGAAATGGATTTATTTTATATATCTGACGGTAAATCTGATGGTACTCAGTTTTTTTTTTGTAGTGCATTACCACCATAATGATGGACCTTGGAATTTTTATAGGGCTGTCTTGCTCAATAGACACCCCAGCTACTTCACAGAGACGATGGATGAGGCCCGAGAATCCAAGCCTTGACCTTGAATATGAGCTTTAGACCATGGTTCTTATATGTGAGGGAATGAGGTTTTCCACTCTAATTTCTTCCCCAATCATGGTAGAGTGGATAAGGATAGCTCGATCTGCTATCACCTCAGAATGATTGGAGGTAGGGACAAGTGAATGTTAGACGAAATCCAACCACCCCTTAGCGATAGGGACGAGGTCCGACCTTCTCAATTGATTCGGCACACCATAGCATCAAGCTTTCACTGTGTCCTAGGGACACAGATGCATGGAGCACCTCTAGCTCCCTTCTATTATTCATCATTCTTGTGGCATACTTACAATAATTCGGGTCGGAAGAACGAGATGGAGGAGGAAGGTGGAGAACCCTTTGGCATTTTGAGGTCGATAGTCAACGGGTTAGCCTCAGACATAACTCAAGAAAGTTGGTTCCTTGGGTTCTTGAACCTCCTCCTCATGAGTCAGCTAAGCATTAACATAGAACTCATTGACCAAAGTAAGGCCCATATTCCTCAGTGAACTTGCCAAGACACTCCACTTCTGTCGGGATATTTTGGCTTGAATGACTAGATATTCTTCCGGTTTTGAGTCGAACTTCACATCGGGAATCATTGCCTTCCCTTTTGAAATTTTTTTTATTGGACCTCGTGTAATTTGGATTAGAACCAGATTATGTCAAAGGATGGAGTAGCCAGTTTCTTTTCCTTTTTCTTTTTGAATAGAGGCATTTTGAGTTTTTTAACACTTGCAATAGTACACAGCACAACCACAATACCAAACTTAATGTTTGGTCATATGAAAAAATGGAATGTTAAGTGAAGAGAATAAGAAGATGTTTGAATGTGTATGTGTTATGGTATGAATGAAGAATGCATGTGAATTTATAATGTAGTGGAGTATAAATCGTATGGCTGTGAATCCAAGATATTATACGTGGTATGCATGTGTGCAGAAGCCATAAGTGAAAAACAAAAACTAAATACCAAATTTAAACATTGAAAGTTGAGACTAAGGTGTATAGAGGTAACATGCTAATACAAGCTTTCATGTATATATGTGAATTATGATATGATCAGAGCTAGCTTGAGAAGAGTGATATGCCTACTAGGTGTGTGATTGAAGTGATGTGTCGTGCATGCATAATAACGAAATTTTTGAAAAATAATTCATGGTGGCAGTGAAGAAGATAAAAACAACTAGTAACTACGCATGCAATGGTTTTGAAAAACTTTTTACTTAAGTTAAAAGATCAAAAACATAAAACAATAAAAAAACAACGATTAAATTCTTTTTGAAGAGGATGCTTGACCCAGAGAGTCACCTGATAAACCCATATTTTATGATATATTTTGTGCTTAGTTTGAGTGATTTATTCAATCCTTCACCCACTTATTCATATTAATTGCATGGTTTTACTTTCCTTTCCTTATTATGTGATGTATGTGAAAAACATGTTTCCTATGCTTTAAAATTAATTATTTTAATTACTTTTATTTCCATTCGATGCCGTGATTAGTGTGTTGAGTAGTTTTAGATCTTCTAAGGCAGGAATGACTCAAAGGATGGAAATGAAACATACAAAAAATGGAAGGAAAGCATAAAACGGAGTTTTTGGAGAAACTGGCATCCACGCGATCACATGGACGGCGCGGCCGCATGCCAAGCGCAAAGAAGCAGCGACGCGGCCGCATGACTGATGCGACCGCGCGCCTTAAGCAGAACACATATGACGCGGTCGCATGACTGACGCGACCGCGTGACAAGGAAAACTCCGAATGACGCGACCGCGTGACCCACGCGGACGCGTGACCCACGCGGACGCGTGACAGAGGCCACGCATCAAAAATTGCAGAAAATGCTCCCAGCGAATTCTGAAGCCCTTTTTGGCCCAAATCCAAGTCCAGAAGGCATAGACCAGAGGTTATGAAGTGGGGGAATGCATCCATTCAAAGAGAGTCTCCACTTTAGTTAGTTTTCATGATTTAGATTTAGTTTTGAGAGGGATATTCTCTCCTCTCGCTTCTCTCTTTAGGATTAGGATTTAGAATTAGGATTTTATTCGCTTTCAGGATTATCTCTTTATCAGGTTCAATATTCCTTTTTATTTACTTTCGCAATTTAATTTATGAATTCTTCCATGTTATAGATTACATCTTTGAATTAATGTTATTTGAGGTATTTCAGTTTAATATTGCTTTCTCTTATTTACATTATTGTTATTCCCATCTGAAGACATTTTTATTCCAGTAAATTTATTTTTCTCCTTTTGGTCTTGGTTAAGAAATCAGTAACTCAGGAGTTATCAAACTCAAACATGATTGATAATTGTTATCTTGTTAATTAAATTGAACTTCAATAATCCCAATCTTTTCTTAGGAAATAAATAGGATTCGAAGATCAAACCAATTAATCCCTTGGTCTTTCTTTATCTTAGTAAAGGTTAACAAAGTGGAATTAAGATTCAATTCTCATCATCATTGATAAGGATAACTAGGATAGGACCTCTAATTTCTCATACCTTGCCAAAAGTATTTACAGTCATTTGTTTATCTTACTTGCCATTTAAATTGCTTGTTCTTCATTTACTTTATTTGCTAATTAGACTATTCGCTCCTCATTCTCAAAACCCCAATTTACAATCTCCATAACCAATAATAAGAACATACTTCCCTGCAGTTCCTTGAGAAGACGACCCGAGGTTTGAATACTTCAGTTATCAATTTATTTAGGGGTTTGTTACTTGTGACAACCAAATGTTTGTACGAAGGGATTTCTGTTGGTTTAGAGACTATATCTAGAACGCGACTGTTTTTATGAAATTCTTTACTGGCAAAAATTCCAACGTCAAAATGGCGCCGTTGCTGGGGAACTGCAATCGTCTGCCTTATTATTGGTTATTGTAAATATTTTTTCTTTTACTTGTTTATTTGTCTTTATTTTCCCCTCTTTATTTCTTTTTAGCTACTATGAATTCTCACCCCTTCCGCTTTGAGTTTGGTTCTAATGTTATTGAAAGGAATGGAAGTTATAACAGGAACATGCATCAAGGTCAGAGCAACCAAAGATGGATGGAGCCAAGAGGATCTGATCAACCCTTTAGGCAACAATACCCTCCAAGATATCATGGGCAAAGACCATTCTACAATGCATACCAAGCAAATAGACATGGTGGACAACCTTGTAATTACCAACAAGCCCCACCCTATGCTTATAGACCATCCTCTCAACACAACTTCAAACCACCACACTCACAAGCTCCTTTTCACCATTCACCACCGTATGATCCTCATTTACCCTAATTCCAATCCAATCAATCCCAAACACCACCGCTTCCCTCTGTGCCATATCCAAATCTATCACCCCGAGAATCAGAGGTTCGCCTCAAGGAAACAGTAAATCGACGTCAAACAACCCTTCATCAACTGGAGCAAGCAGTAAGTCAATTATCTTCTAGACGTTCGAACATTCAAGGACATCCCACAGCCCTATGTGGACAATCTAACGAAGAGCGTAGTATGAAGGAGATACTAGAAACTCCAGTGGACAAGACAGAGCATGGTTTCGTACTGGAACAAGTAGAGGAAGCTGTCATTATTGAAGAAGAAGAGTTGGTTGAAGACCTAGGAGACGCTGAACCTCCATGGGAATCCAAAGTTGTGGAGCATTCTGTCCAGGATGTTACAATTGATGCTAAGGAGGATTGTGCGCAATCCCCAGAGCAAGTCTTTCATGAAGAACTAGACAGAATAACCCAAGAAGCAAATTTCCTTAATGATGATAGTCACAAGTCAAGTTCTCCTAGTAATGAACTTGCATCCGCAAGCAAATTCTCTGAGATCGAAGAATCTTCCCCAAGTGAATACGAAGATGATACGGAGGTAGATTTCTCTCAACCTCCAGTCTATGACTTAAGTGATGAGGAAGACATAGATGGCTTTGATCAGGACATGGATACATTTGAAGAATCTTGCAAGGAAGTGGAGAATTTCACAGAAGAACACAAGGGAGTAGAACTCACAGAACCATTGGAACCACCTATCCCAAGGCCATTACCACCCAATACAAGCTTCAAGTGGGTACAATCCTTAACCTTTAACTGTGTTTTTTCATTTGAATATGGTTTGCTTGAAACAGATGGCCAGCTTAGAGCTCTCTGCGGCTTTAAGAGTAAAAGGGAAATGGCTCATACTCAGAGCTGGTGCACAAGGTTCAATAAGGTTCCACGCTTCAACTCGAAGTGCATGGATTGGCATCATGATCAATCGGATGGATCTCGGAAAATGTTTGGTTATCCTGGTGAGAATCTAATTTCTAAACTGCCTAGATGGAAAAGTATAGATCAAGATGAAGGCGGATTTAAAAGCAAAGTTTGGGATCCTAGAATCTATGCTGACAATCATCACCCTGGGAGCCTGACAATCTGTTTGAAGCTCCTCAGAAGCTTCACATGCCTAGTTTGGGAACCCAGAGGCTATTGGCATTCCAAGAATTGGTGGAGATTTCTGGATGAATTTAAGCATAAGCAGCCATAACAGGAAGCTCATCCAATGTCCAACTTAAGGACTTTAACTAAAAGTGCTAGGTTGGAGACAACCCACCATGATATGATCGTTCCTTTTTCAATATTTTTTATTTAGTTTTATTTTTTTCAAGTTTTATTTTATTTTATTATATTGAACCTGGAAGTTTTGCTTCTCATTCATATTCATCATTGCATTCTGTATACTGCATAAAAAAAGGGGTGCGCGACGCGATCGCATCATTCATGCGATCGCGTCAAGTTGCGAAAAACACTTCCCACGCGACCGCGTCATTAACACGACCGCGTGCCCTGGAGATCGGCGTAAAGATCCAACGTCCAGAAAGTTAGGCTGGAATCGTGCGGCCATTGTGCGTTTTGCACAAAATGCCCACGCGATCGCGTCCCTGACACGATCGCGTCACTTGCACAACACACATCCCACGCGACAGCGTGAGCGATGCGGTCGCATCGCATAGGATTACACAACACCGCAAAAGGAGACAGAGAGTTGCGCTAAAACGACGCTGGAATTGTGCGTTTCGCACAAATGCCAGCGACGCGATCGCATGCCCCAGGCGATCGCGTCATTTACTCTTTTTGCCCTCCACGCGATCGTGCCACTCATGCGATCGCGTCAACCCTCATTTCACCCCAATCATGTGACCGCGTGTCCCACGCGATCGCGTGGATTCAAATTGTAAAACCCCAGTCACGTGAACCCTATCAGTCGCACCCCCTCCCCAAACCCCTCCACTCCCTCTCTTCTTCTCCAACCCCCAACCACCACCCAGCCACCATCACCGCCACCGCCAGACGCCACCGTCACCGCCCAGCGCCACCCACGCCCCCTTCCTTCCCCTATTACCCCCTACCCCCATTACATCCCTTCTTTCCCTCCCTTCCTCCGAACAGCAGCCACCGCCGCCGCGCCACCCTCCTCTGCCGTGCCGGACGCCACCGCCGTCATCCCTGGCCACCTCTCTGCCCCACTCTCTTTCTTATGCCTACCAGGTTCCGACGAACTTCACCCTTCTATCCTTCATAGTTAATTCATATTTTTCTATTTATGTTCGTCATTAGGCTAGTTAGATATGCATGTTGTAGTGGATTTTAGGTTGTTAGGTAGCCTAGGATGTGGTTAGTGGATTTAAGTCTGTTTAATTATGCTGTTCATGTTTCTTGTTTCATTATTTTCGCAATTCTGCTGTTGCTGTGATGTTAGTTTTGTTCATATTCCTTAATTTCTTGTTTTATGCTGCTCTTTACTCTGATTTTTCATGTTCTTATTCCTTATATGTAATTGCAACTGTATTTTTGATTCATATGAACTATTCTGTTGTTGTTTATTTTCTGGGACAATCCAATTTTAGCCGGAATGCTGCCCAAATTTTTGTAAAATGTTTCCTTTCATGTCTTATTTTGGCATTTTCAACTGTGCTTTCCTTAGATTTAACCAAAACAATTCATGAATACCAAGGCAAGTTTTCTTATTCTTTTTGATTTCCTGGTTCATAATTTGCATTTTTGATGTTTGATTCCAATTTTTGCTATTTCTATATCTATTTGAATCATCATCAACCTGTTTTCCTTATTTGGATATGAGTTACTTATAGTTTCTAACTGTGAATACTTGTACTTGGAATATTTTCATTATGCCACTTACTTTAACCCACTTTTTACTAACTCACTTATGTTAACTTCCGAACCTCTTTTTCAATTCTAACCAACCTAACCTTTCAAAACTTCTCTTCTGATTTCTTTCACTTTCTTTTAACATTCTAACCATGGCATGATGTTAATTTTTCCATTTAAACATGAATTCAATTACATTTTGGATTGTGAATTCTCCTTTTCGGACTTTTAACTCCTATACAATCCTTAATGCACATTTACTTAACTCATTTTCCTTATCCTTTTGCTCCTTTGCCACTTTGTGTTTCTTTTGATTATTTGCCTATTTGTTTTCTTGTTTTCACTATATCCTGGTTTTCTGTTTTTCAGGATGTCTGCCAGCCAGAGAAAAGGAAAAGGAAAGGCTACTACTGGCAAACGGAAAAGAGGAGAATCCTCCATGTCCATTATGGATATTATGCACGATGACTCCTTGCGGGAGAAAAATTTTACCCCACAGGAGAAGGCCGACCAGCTAATACCTGCCACTGATCCAATAAAGTTTGCAAACCGATACTGTGAGCTGAAGTATCCGGTGTTTGCAAACTCCAGGAACCTATACCTGGAGAGAACTTTGAAGATCCCAGAAGAACTCCAGCAATACACCTCTGACCAGATCAATCAAAAAGGCTGGTTCTTCCTGGAGAGAAACCTGACTGAGGTCAATGCATCTTGGGTTAGGGAATTCTACTGCAATTACTTCAAAACCTCCCTAGATGCAGTGAACCTTAGAGGAAAGCATATTCTGGTCACTGAAGAGGCCATTGAAGATGTTCTGAAGCTTCTGTCTAAAACTGATCAGCTGGATGGTTATCAGAAAGCTGAGGAAGATATGCGCTTCATGCGATTTGATTGGGATGCAGTCAAGGCCTGGATAGCCCTTGACCCGACCGTTCCTTGGATTATGGGTCAGAACACCACCATGCCAAAGGGAATCAAGCAGATTTACCTAAATGATGAGGCTCGGCTATGGCACCAGATACTTAGCAACTTCATTATGCCGAGTACTCACAAGACTAAGATACCAGCCGCTATGATCACCCTCCTTTAGTGTGTGATGGAGGGTAAGGACCTGTACCTGCCACGCTTTATCCGGTACCACATGGCCAGGGTCCACGTCCGAGACACTCTTCCCTTTCCTTATCTGGTTACACAGCTAGGCCGTCGAGCTGACGTGCCTTGGGAGGATGCTGATGAAAAGTCACTTGCTGCAGAATGCAAGAAGATTATCCTTCACAGCAGGAACTTTCTGGCTTTGGGCTACAGACCTCCATTCCTCACTACTATTGCTGACACAGCCACACCATCTGCCGGCCCCTCTTCTTCCACAGCTACCCTTGCCACCACCACTGCACCTCCACCTGCCCCAGAGTCCATCTATCATCTAGTACACCGCCTGTTTCGACGGCTTGACCAGATGGAGCGTCGCAACAAGCGACGCTATGAGCACCTGAAGCTGATGATACGCTCTGGCGACATCCCCTCTGAGCCTGGCACACCATCCGATGCATCTGAGGAGGAGGCAGATGATCACGAGGCAGAGACCCATCCCCACAGCGAGGCTGCGCAGGCAGGCACAGAGCAGGCCGCATCACATCAGGAGGCTCCGCCTCAGATTCAGGCTGTAGACCCCGAGATCCCTATCCAGTCAGCACCTCCTCTGCAGCAGGCTGATCCTCAGACCACCACCACAGAGACCCCAGCTACCCGTCCTTCCAGTGATGACACCCCTTCATACCCTGCTTGAGTGAGCATCGGGGATGATGCTACATTTTAAGTGTGGGGAGGTCGCCATCTCTGGCGTTCCTTTTTTTGGTGAACCACTACATACTCTTTTTATTTATTTTGCTACTTTTCTGTATTTTTTATTTTTAATTTTATTTTTCTCAGTACTTATATATATTGCTATTTTTATGTATTTTCACTCTATTTTCTACATTTTGCATTTTAGTTCATATTTTAGCCATTTAGTTTTAGTTGCAATTCTAACTTATTAGTTATAGAAATTGTGGATTAATTAGTATAGTTTACCCTTTTTAGCATAAGATAGCTTAGTTTAAATTGAAAAATATAAAAAGGAAGTAAACTAGGAACTTGAACATAATAGAAACAATCCACACACCTTGTATATATAGCATTACATGTTAGTTAGTTAACAACATTTCATCAAGAAGAAACACTAGAACTTTAAAGCCATTCAATATAAGTTTTACATTGAGAATAATAGGAATTTTTAACTAAACCTGCATGACATACATAAGTGATAAATGATTTTTGAGCTAGAGAATACACAGCCTGTGAGTTTTGAGCATAATTGTATGGTTACATTCAAACTATAAATTTTATTCCTGTGTGTTCCACCCTTCTTTTTTATTCTAATGTTCTTTACTTTGTTTTAATCTATATGTCCGATTATAGAATAGAAATACATACCAAGAGAGTGATTGAGGCCATTATTTGATTTTAGCTCACTTACCCAAAAATAGCCTATCCTTTACATCACCCTTGTTAGCCCCCTTGAGCCTTTAAATCCCCTTTTATTCTATCAGCCACATTACTAGCCTTAAGCAGAAAGACAAAATAAAAATCCCAAGTTGAATCCTTGGTTAGCTTAAGATAGGAAATTATGTATGGTTTAAATGTGGGAAAACCTATTGGGAACATGGATGATAAAAACAAAAGGTAGAAAAGTTGAAAAGAATAAAATAATTCAAAATAGAAGTTTTGGGAAGCATGCTCATGTGGAATCAAAATAATTGAATTACCATGTGCATTCAAAAAATAAAAAATAAAAAAATAAAAAATAAAAAAGTGTTATTTTTCAATAGTTGAATAAAGGGAACATAAAAAAATTCCCCAAATGTGAAACAAAGCAATGCACATGGGATAGAAATAATAAACATTAAGGCATGAGCATGTAACATCAAAAGTGGAAAAATGTGGGAGAATAGGTAAAAGAAGCTTTGCTTTACAAAGTATGTACGTTAGGTGAGATCTTAGACTAATTAAGGATTCACTTATTAGCTCACTTAGCCTTATACATATACCCTTACCTTTACCTTGGCCCCATTACAACCTTAATTAAAGACCTCATGACTTTTGTATATCTATATTCTATAATTGTTGATTGGTTAGATGAAGAACAAAGTTATAGAAAGTAAGAATAAAAAGAAGAATAGAGTGATTAACCCAATAAACACTGAGTGACTAGAGAGTAAACACAACATCCAGTGAGGGTTCAATAGCTCATTAACATATATCTCTGTTTGAATTATTAATTGTCTTGCAAGTTTATAAAATATTTTTCTCTCCCATCTCAACTGTAAAAGTGCTTTATCACTATCTAAGGCTTGGCTATATATATATATGACTCCTTGAAAATGTGAATTAATTCAACTACATGCAAGCTTTATATTCAAGTGAATAAAAATTAGAATTGCATGATGCATCATTCATCTAGGTAGTTGCATTTAGATTAGATTGCATTGCATGGCATTCCACCACTTTAACCTAACATTACTCTTGGACTTAGCATGAGGACATGCTATTGTTTAAGTGTAGGGAGGTTGATAAACCCATATTTTATGATATATTTTGTGCTTACCTTGAGTGATTTATTCAATCCTTTACCCACTTATTCATATTAATTGCATGGTTTTACTTTCCCTTCCTTATTATGTGATGTATGTGAAAAACATGTTTCCTATGCTTTAAAATTAATTATTTTAATTACCTTTATTTCCATTCGATGCCGTGATTAGTGTGTTAAGTAGTTTTAGATCTTCTAAGGCAGGAATGACTCAAAGGATGGAAAGGAAACATACAAAAATGGAAGGAAAGCATAAAACGGAGTTTTTAGAGAAACTGGCATCCACGCGATCGCATGGACGGCGTGGCCACATGCCAAGCGCAAAGAAGCAGTGACGCGGCCGCATGACTGACGCGACCGCGCGCCTTAAGCAGAACACATATGACGCGGTCATATGACTGACGCGACGGCGTGACAAGGAAAACTCCGAATGACGCGACCGCGTGACTCACGCGGACGCGTGACAGAGGCCACGCACCAGAAATTGCAGAAAACGCTCCCAGCGAATTCTGAAACCCTTTTTGGCCCAAATCCAAGTCCAGAAGGCATAGACCAGAGGTTATGAAGTGGGGGAATGCATCCATTCAAAGAGAGTCTCCACTTTAGTTAGTTTTCATGATTTAGATTTAGTTTTGAGAGGGAGATTCTCTCCTCTCTCTTCTCTCTTTAGGATTAGGATTTAGAATTAGGATTTTATTCGCTTTCAGGATTATCTCTTTATCAGGTTCAATATTCCTTTTTATTTACTTTCGCAATTTAATTTATGAATTCTTCCATGTTATAGATTACATCTTTGAATTAATGTTATTTGAGGTATTTCAGTTTAATATTGCTTTCTCTTATTTACATTATTGTTATTCCCATCTGAAGACATTTTTATTCCAGTAAATTTATTTTTCTCCTTTTGGTCTTGGTTAAGAAATCAGTAACTCAGGAGTTATCAAACTCAAACATGATTGATAATTGTTATCTTGTTAATTAAATTGAACTTCAATAATCCCAATCTTTTCTTAGGAAATAAATAGGATTCGAAGATCAAACCAATTAATCCCTTGGTCTTCCTTTATCTTAGTAAAGGTTAACAAAGTGGAATTAAGATTCAATTCTCATCATCATTGATAAGGATAACTAGGATATGACCTCTAATTTCTCATACCTTGCCAAAAGTATTTACAGTCATTTGTTTATCTTACTTGCCATTTAAATTGCTTGTTCTTCATTTACTTTATTTGCTAATTAGACTATTCGCTCCTCATTCTCAAAACCCCAATTTACAATCTCCATAACCAATAATAAGAACATACTTCCTTGCAGTTCCTTGAGAAGACGACCCGAGGTTTGAATACTTCAGTTATCAATTTATTTAGGGGTTTGTTACTTGTGACAACCAAACGTTTGTACGAAGGGATTTCTGTTGGTTTAGAGACTATATCTACAACGCGACTATTTTTATGAAATTCTTTACCGGCAAAAATCTCAACGTCATCACCCAAGGTATAATTTGCTTGGCGTTAGGCTCCAGATTGTGAAGTCGGGCTTCACCCTTCAAAGAGCAATTGAAGGCGCCAGTCTTGTGTCCCAGGCACTGGGCTTGAGCACCTGGCGCCGACCTTGGGTGTTGGGCGCTGGGCGCCACACAAAAAATTGCTCCTAGGGAGCTTTCCTTGCTTGGGCACTGTGCGCCACCTTCAATTCATAATCGAAGGAGCTCGGCTCCTTCCTTGGACGTCGGGCTTCACACATCCCCCCCTTTTTTTTTGAAAAACTGAAAAGCACCATAAGCAAAAAAAGAGGGAGAAGAAAAAGAAAAATGCAAAAGAACAGAGAAGAAGAGGAATTCAACATACTCTAATGAAATACTTAAATGAAAAAAAAAAGAAAAGACACTAACCGGGATTGAGTTGCCTCCTAATATACGCTCTTTTAAGGTCACTTGCTTGACATATGATTATGCTAAGTTGGGAGTCTAATTGTTTCATAGCACCTTCCAATGTCGTCCTCCATTGAATGTGCATTCTCCAGCTCTTCTTCCTCATCCATTTTAGAATTCATGTGCTATAGAGGATCTTCAAGAGCTCCTTTATCCACAATCTCTTAGACCAAGGAGTCAATTATTTCAATCCTCATACAGCTTTCTGATTCACTAGGGTGTTGCACGATTTTAAAAATATTAAAAACCATTTGCTCATCATGCACTCTTAGTGTTAGCTCACCCTTTTGGACATTTATAAGTGCTCGTCCGGTAGCTAAAAATGGTCTTCCTAAGATGATGGAGGCATCCTCATCTTCTTCCATGTCAAGGATCACGCAGTTAGTGGAAAAATTAAACTTTTCGATCTTGACCAATGCGTTTTCCACTATCCCATGTGAAATTTTCATTGATCGGTCGGCTAGTTGCAATGAAATTCTTATTGGCTTCACTTTCCCAATTCGTAGCCTCCTCATCATGGACATGGACATCAAATTGATGCTAGCCCCTAAGTCACAAAGAGCCTTGCCAATAGTAAAATCCCCAATAGTGCAAGAGATTTGGAAACTATTGATGAGCGAATTCTTGTTGATATAGAATTTCCTCAATTGAATGAATTCTCATTGCAAGTATAGTTCTACACCAACAAAGAGTCCTCACATACAAAAATTTAGGTTGTCACATGTACAAACCCCAAATAAGAATTAACCGGAGTATTTAGACTCCAGATCGTCTCCCTAGGAATTGCAATAAAGTGCCTTGTTATTGGTTATGGGGTATGTTTTGGGGTTTTTGGATAAGAAACATGAAAAGTAAATGGAAATAAAATTAAAGTAACAACTAGAAAGGCCTTGGCAAGGGTTGGTGCTCAAGGATCTCTATCCTAATCACTAACCACAACATGAGAATTGGCAAGGATCAACCCTACTAAATCATCCTCTAACCAATAGTAAAGGAAAGTCAAGTGAGCTACGTCAATCTAAGTCCATAAGTCCTAGTTCTCCATTAAATCAATTAATGAGATCTAGAGATAATGGCTCCCAATCGTCAATCACTCGGACATTAGTAACTCAAGAGTTCCTAAGTTACCTTCCCAAGCCAAGAGCACTAAAATCTACTCTAAAATCCAACCAAGCATTTTATCAAACACTTGGAAGGCATAAAAAGAAAGCATAATAAATGTGCAAGATTAGTAAAATCTACCAACTACAAATTGCAAGGAAACAAGATCCACAACCCAAATCAACAATAAAAGAACATCAAACATTAAATTGCATTAAAAGGGATCCAAATCCAATAAGAGTTTATTAACATAAAAGAGAAATTAACATGAAAACTAAGAGAATCAAGTAGTAGGAACAAGAAATCATAAAAGAAACAAGATGAAAACATGTAATTGAACCTAAATCTAGAAGGGATTAACCTAACCTAATTCTAGAGAGAAGAGGGAGTTTCTCTCTCTAGAAACTAACCTACATGATGCTATACTACCAAACAATTGCTTCCCCCTTTTCCAAACTTGAATTCTGCATGAAATAGCATTAGAAATAAGTTGGATTGGGGCCCAAAGTGCTTTAGAAATTGCTGGGGGCGATTTCACTTTAGTGGGCCACGAGCAGCATTAGCGCGCACGCGTACATGGCACGTGCGCGCCCCTGAACGCGAAGCAACATATAGAAGATTTTATATCATTTTGAAGCCCCGGATGTTAGATTTCCAACGCAACTAAAACCGTCTCATTTGGACCTCTGTAGCTCAAGTTATGGTCGATTGAGTGCGAAGAGGTCGGGCTTGACAGCTTTACGGTTTCTTCATTTCTTCATGAGTTCTCCCACTTTGCATGCTTTTCTCCTCATTTCTTCCATCCAATACTTGCCTTATGAACCTGAACTCACTCAACAAACACATCAAGGCATCGAATGGAATTAAAGTGAATTAAAATCACCAATTTAAGGGCCTAAAAAGCATGCTTTTGCACTTAAGCACAATTCAAGGGAGAATTACAAAACCATGCTATTTCATTGAATAAATGTGGGAAAATGTGATAAAATCCCCCAAATTAAGCACAAGATAAACCACAAAATTGGGGTTTATCAAATTTCCCCACACTTAAACTAAGCATGTCCTCATGCTAAAATCAAGAAATAAGCAAAGGGGTATCAACATTTATTCAATGCAAACTAACTAAATGCAATCTATCTATATGCAATCTATCTACATGAATGCATCCACTTGGTCAAAACAAGTCAACTTCCAAGAAAACATATTTAAGTACAAGAGCTAAAGCCATAGCAGTCAAATCAAACCCACAATTGAATTGAATCATTGAAAGATTTTACAAACTTGCAAGAAAAGATGATCATGGGTGGAAACATATAATTGAGCGATCGATCCCTCGCCAGATATGTATCCGCTCTATGCACTCAAGTGTATGGGGTTGATTCACTCAATTCTCCCCTAATCATGCTTTTCAAGATTTGTTTTTCATCTAACAATCAACAATTATTTCATGCATGCATACAAATATCATGAGGACTTCCCATATGTTGTAATGGGGTTAGGGTCAAGGTAGGATGCATATGGTCAAGTGAGCTTGAAATTCGAATCTTTGATTAACTTAAACTTCCCACCTAACCTATGACAATCTATACAATTCTAAACAAACCTAACTACCCATTCTTCACTTTTTCACACACTCATGCATTCTATTTTTGGTCACCACACATATGCATTGACTTTTATTGAACCTTGCTTTGGGGCATTTTGTCCCCTTTTTATTGCAATTCTTTGTCTTTCTTTTTTTTTCTATTTCTATTATTTATTTTCTCTTTTTTTTATGTATATATATTTTTTTCTTTTTGTTTTTCTCATTCATTTTTTTTTCAAACTAAAATATATACAAAGACATCAATGCATATGGTTTACACATGATTAATACATGAGTATGTACCCAATTTCCAAGATTCTCAACACAAATACAAAGACACACTTTTATCTCTACCCAATGTTCCCAACTCTCCCAAAATCAAATGATAAACACTCTCACTAGCCTAAGCTAATCAAAGATCCAAATTAAGGGATATTTATTGTTTTTCACTTAGGCTTGTAATGTGCTACAATTAAGAACAAATGGGTTAAGCATAGGCTCAAAATTGGCTAACAATGGAAGATAAAAGGTAGGCTATTTGGGTAAGTGAGCTATTTGAACAATGGCCTTAATCATATAAATGTATGTATACACAAAATAATAGACATATAGAATTAAACAAATCAAAGATTACAATCATAGGAAGAGAATAATGCACACAAGAATGAAAATAAGTGGTTATATATGATGTAACCACATAATTAGGCTCAAATCTCACATGTTTGTGTTCTTAGCTCAAAACATGATCCACAAGTGTATAATTCAAGCAAGTTCTAAAAATTTTTTTTTTCAATCAATTAGGTGCCTTATAGATAAAATCCTTGAAAAATATCATGATTTTCACTAAGCTTATTATATACATATGCAAAATAAGAAAATGCAACTAAGAATCATAAAATGAAATGCAAAAGTGTTGGGATTAGAAACTTGTCACCCAAAAAACGCCGAATGGTCGGACGACCTCCCCACACTTAAAAGTTTGCACCGTCCTCGGTGCACTCAAAGATGAGCAAGGGGGTACGGCGACTTTCCGAGTTGCTACCTTCAGCTGGTAGGTCAACCGGTGCTGCGTGTTCTTCCTTCCGCTTCCATTTTTGCTTGTGGTGCATTGATCATGAAAAACAAAATAAACACCGTAAGATGAAAACATACAAAAGCTAGGAAGCGTGAATTGTTGGAATGAGGTGAATCACTAGAATTGAGTGAGTAAATTGGTGTGACATTGATGAAAAATAGTTGTATGGGTTCTAACTTGCATGCGGTTTAGAACTCACGCTCTAGTATTTAAAAATCATGTCACAATTATACAAAATAAAACATGCACTTCACTCATTCTAGTGTATTTGAGATACTTTAAAAGACTTGTAGGCTAAAACAACCTAAGAAGTAGTGAAGAAGTATAAAAGCATTCAAGCAAAAATCAAGCAATTGTGAAATTGGATAATGCATGAACATTGATTGGTGTGTAAGTAAATTTGGTGAACAAAATGGTTTAAAGAGCTCACACATCAAACAATGACACTTATTGAAGTTGTTGCAATACCTAAGTGACATAGAGGTGGAACACATGGATGCTATGGAACTTAGGAAAAAGGATATAGAAGTCAAAAATCAATCACATAGCAAGCATGGTCCACAAAGCTTAGAAAGCTCAAAAATATGGTGCTAGGTAAGCTTTCGATCCAATTTCACAATTTCAAAAATTTCAATGCATGAAATAGGTGATGATCAATTAGAACAAGCATCCTAAAAAAAATGCATTGATAATGTACAATTGCCTAACAATGGATGATGAAAATGGTGGAAAAAACATAAAATTCAAAGGGGTAAGATACATGAAGGCAATGTAACAAGTACTTGGTATTCAAAAGTGTTAAACATGAAAAATTCCAAACCAAGTAATAAATTGCAACCTCAACAAAGGAATCCAACAATGACAATAACGACAATGATGTTAAACTAACATCCCATTAGTAATAAGCAGTAGTAAATGGTAAACAAGATTAGTAATCCAACACTTATAATGGAAAACAAAAGTTAAACTAACTAAAAAAAATGGTGTTACATGATGCTTAGTAGTGTTGGATGATGTTTTAAGAGTGGAAAGAAAAGAAGAGAAAAGAGAAGAAGGAAAGAAATAGAAAGAAGAGAAGAAAGGAAGGTGAGTGAAACAGGGCAATCCACGCGTGCGCGTCATGTGCGTGTAAGCGTGGATTGATGAAAATGGAAGCGACGCGTACGCGTGCAGTGCGCGTTCGCGTGCATGGCAAAGCCGAGAGTCGACGCGGACGCGCAAGGTATGCGTTCGCGTGCCCTGGGGCACAAAGTTGGCACACTTCAGACACAACTCTCGGGTGAATGTATGGGAAGTGGAAAAATTCAATCCACGCGTACGCGTACATGGCGCGTCCACGTGGATGGCCGAAATTGCTTGATTCACGCGTACGCGTAGAGTGCGCGTGCACGTGGGTGGTGCTCTGTTTTTCAAAATTTTTCTATGTTTTTGTGCCAAACCAAGCATTTCAAACCTCCAAACAACTACCAAAACATCATAAAACCTTATTTAACCTACTAGACTACCAAACAAACTTAACAAATCAATCAAAACATGAGATTAAACCTATTTTACCAATATGTACAAAAGGAAAAATGAAAAGATGTTATCATGGTGGGGTGTCTTCCACCTAGCACTTTTGTTTATTGTCCTTAAGTTGGACTTATGAGGAGCTCCTCATCAAGGTGGCTTGTGCTTGAATCCATCCTTGAACATCCACCAATGCTTGGACTTCCATTGTGCTTCATCAATCAAAGTTAGTAACTCCAAGCTTTGATGGAGTTCTTCACAAACCATGGGCTCCCAAAGTTGATCTTCCTTGTGCGATCCGGGATCCCACACTTTGTTTTTACACCCGTCTTGAAGTTGACTCTCATTATTAGCCCATCCGGGTGGTGAACATGGTGAATTCTCTATAAAGTGACCAACAATCCTTCTAGACCCATCTAGGTGAGCACTACTCCAACCTTTATATCTCATGTTGGATGCATCAACCATAATGAGCCTTGATTTGTAACACCAACCACAAAACATCTTTCTTTTATGCTTCATCCCACAAAGCATCCTAAGTTGACCATCCGTTTCAAGCAAGCCATATTCGAGTGAGATAATAAAGGTAATAGAAATGAATTTTACCCACTCAAATGTAGGAGTAGATGGTAACCTAGGCAAAGAAGCTCCTAAGGGTCTTGACAAAGCGTATTCAATTCCCATCCTCCTTTTTCTAAGGACTTCCACCTCTTCACAAGTTTTCTCAAATGTAATCCTTTGTTCAACAATTTTATCTAAGCCTTTTCTCTTACTCAAGTCATAATTGGGAGGGTGAGAAAAATTTACCTCCATAACGCTTCCAAACCCAATGGGAGAAGGTTCTTCATGCTCAAAGGATTCTTCACCACTAAGACTTGATGCTTGATTTTTATCGCCAAGGGGACTCAATTCTTGCTCTATCCCATCCGATTCTTCATAAGGGATATGCCCCGGAGGTTGTGCACATTCCTCCTTAGCATCAAATTCAACCATTTTGGAGGGGTTTTCTTCAATCCTAGACTCCCAAGGTGGTTCCGCATCTCCTAAGTCTTCAACCACTTCTTCCTCTTCTTCAATAATCTCTACCTCCTCCTCTTGTTGCATTTCTTGCTTTAACTCCTCTTCTTTACCTTGGAACTTCAAGTTCACTCCCTCAGTAAGCTCCTTCGTTGCTTCTCCACATTCCACAATGGAAGTGCCTTGATCGCATAGGCTTAGGCGGGATGAGACTATGTTGCCAATGGCTTCTACCATGATAGCCGTTTTTGCTCTTAACTCCTCAAATTTCTTTTCATCCTTCTTGTGTTGCCTTAAGATATGAGATTCAAGATCCCTTAATTCTATCATAGAGGCTTCATCGGGAGGTGATGGTGGAAGAGAGGGTTCATTATTTGAGAGAAAGGTATTATAGTCGGAAGGTGGTTCTTTTAGGTAGAGTTGTGGTGGTTCAATATTTCCCATTCTTTCCATTTGTTGCACAACACACTCTATGGTTGCTTGAAATTGATCCAATGCTTCCTTGAGACGATCCCTTGACTCTTGTTCCTTTTGGATATCACGAGTAGGATCATATGGCTCTTGGATTGAAGGACATGAGTATTCTTCCATAGGAGGTTGTGGTGGAAAGTAGAGTGCATCTTGTGGTTGAAAGTTTTCATGTATTGGAGGTGGTTCATCTTGGTAATAATATTAAGGGGGTGGCTCTTGAAAATGTTGATGTTGGGGTAGTGGTGGCTCTATGTGTAGTTGAAAGAACCGAAGATTGATGGTTTAGAAGTTATAGTAAACTCTCGTTGCGAGTATAGTTACTAAACTAAGCACTCAACCTTTCTTACAAACGTTTTGGTTGTCACAAGTAACGAACCCCTAAATAAATTGATAACCGAAGTATTCAAACCTCGGGTCGTCTTCTTAAGGAACTGCAGGGAAGTATGTTCTTATTATTGGTTATGAAGTTTGTAAATTGGGGTTTCGAAGGTAAGGAACAAGTAATTTAAATTGCAATTAAAGTGAGTAAAAGACTGTAATTTAAATAAATAACTGTAAAAAACACTTTTGGCAAGGTATGAGAAATTAGAAGTCCTATCCTAGTTATCCTTATCAATGATGATGAAAATTAAATCTTAATTCCACTTAGTTAACCTTTGCTAGAGCAAGGGAAGGTCAAGTGACTAATTAGTTAGATCCTCAAATCCTAGTTAATCCCTAAGGAAAGATTGGGATTATTGAAGTTCAATTCAATTAGCAAAGATAACGATTATTAATCATGTTTGAGTTTCATAACTCCTGAGTTACTGATTTCTTAACCAAGACCGAAAGGGGAAAAGTAAATCTGCTGGAATAAAAATGTCTTCAGATTGGGGATAAAAGTAACATAAATAAAAGAAAGCAATATTAAACTGAAATACCTCAATTAACATTAATTCAAAGAGTAATCTGTAACATAGAAGAATTCATAATTAAATTGAGAACATAATAAAAAGGAATATTGAACCTGGTAAAGAGATAATCTGAAAAGCGAATAAAATCCTAAATCTAAATCCTAATCCTAAAGAGAGAGGAGAAAACCTCCCTCAAAGCTACATCTAATTCATGAATACTAACTAATTGGAGAGTCTCCCTGAATGGATGCATTCTCCCACTTCATAACCTCTGGTCTATGCCTTCTGGACTTGGATTTGGGCCAAAAAGGGCTTCAGAATTTGCTATGAGCATTTTCTGCAATTTCTGGTGCGTGGCCTCTGTCACGCGTCTGCGTGGGTCATGCGGTCGCGTCATTGGGAGTTTTTCCTTGTCACGCGGTCGCGCCAGTCATGCATCCGCGTCATATGCGTTTTGCTCAAGGCGCGCGGTCGCGTCAGTCATGCGACCGCGTTAATGTCTTTTCGCGCTGGCATGCGGCCGCGTCGCCCATGCGATCGCGTGGCTGCCAGTTTCTTCAAAAACTCTGTTTTATGCTTTCCTTCCAATTTTGTATGTTTTCTTTCCATCCTTTAAGTCATTCCTGCCTTAGAAGATCTGAAACTACTCAACACACGAATCACGGCATCGAATGGAAATAAAGGGTAATCAAAATAATTATTTTTAAGCATAGGAAACATGTTTTTCACATACATCACATAATAAGGAAGGGAAAGTAAAACCATGCAATTAATATGAATAAGTGGGTGAAGGATTGAATAAATCACTCATATTAAGCACAAAATATATCATAAAATATGGGTTTATCAACCTCCCCACACTTAAACAATAGCATGTCCTCATGCTAAGTCCAAGATAAAGAGTAAGTTAAGGTTAAAGTGGTGGAATCTCATGCAATGCAATCTACTTTAAATGCAACTACCTACATGCATCATGCAATTCTTAATTGTTATTCACTTGTATATAAAGCTTACATGTAGTTGAATTAATTCACATTCTCAAGGAGTCATATATATATATTTATATATATATATATATATATATATATATATATATATATATATATATATATATATAGCCAAACCTTAGATAATGATAAAGCACTTTTACAGTTGAGATGGGAGAGAAAAACATTTTATAAACTTGCAAGACAATTAATAATTCAAGCAGAGATATATGTTAATGAGCTATTGAAACCTCCCTGAATTTTGTGTTTACTCTCTAGTCACTCAATGTTTATTGGGTTAATCACTCTATTCTTCTTTTTATCCTTCCTTTCTATAACTTTGTTCTTCATCTAACCAATCAACAATTATAGAATATAGGCATACAAAAGTCATGAGGTCTTTAATTAAAGTTGTAATAGGGCCAAGGTAAAGATAAAGGTATATGTATAAGGCTAAGTGAGCTAATTAAGTGAATCCTTGATTAGTCTAAGATCTCACCTAACATACATACTTTGTAAAGCAAAACTTCTTTACCTATTTTCTCACTTTTTCCCACTTTTGATGTTACATGCTCATACTTTAACTTTTGTCCCATGTGCATTTATTTTGCATTTGGAGATTTCTTTTGTATCCCCTTTATTCAAATACTGAAAAATAACATTTTTTTTATTGCACATGGTAATTTGATTATTTGATTTTACATAAGCATGTTTCCCAAAATTTTTATTTGAATAATTTTATTCTTTTCAACTTTTCTACCTTTTCTTTTTATCATCCATGTTCCCAATAGGTTTCCCACACTTAAACAATTACACACTTTCTATCTTAAGCTAACCAAGGATTCAACTTGGGATTTTTATTTTGTTTTTCTGCTTAAGGCTAGTATTGTGGTTTATAGAATAAGAGGGGGTTTAAAGGTTCAAGGGGGTTGACAAGGGTGATGTAAAAGGTAGGCTAATTTGGGATAAGTGAGCTAAAATCAAACAATGGCCTCAATCACTCTCTTGGTATGTATTTTTATTCTATAATTGGACATATAGATTAAAACAAAGTAAAGAACATCAGAATAAATAAGAAGGGCGGAACACACAGGAATAAAAATTATGGTTTGAATGTAACCATACAATTAAGCTCAAAACTTACAGGCTGTGTGTTCTCTAACTCAAAAATCATATATCAGTTATGTATGTCATGCAAGTAAAATTAAAAGTTTCCATTATTCTCAATGTAAAATTTATTTTGAATGGCTTTAAAGTTTGTGTTTCTCCTTGATGAAATGTTGTTAACTAGCTAACATAGAATGCTATATATACAAGGTGTGGGTTGTTTCTATTATGTTCAAGTCTCTAGTTTACTTCCTTTTTTTTATATTTTCAAATTAAACTAAGTTATCTTATGCTAAAAAAAAAAGGGTAAACTATACTAATCAATCCACAATTTCTATAACTAATAAGTTGGAATTGCAACTAGTCTAAATGGTTAAAATATGAACTAAAAATACAAAATGCAGAAATAGAGTAGAAATACATGAAAATAGCAATGTATAAGTACTGAGAAAATAATAATAAAAATAAAGAGAAAAATACAAAAAAATAGCGAAATAAAATGAAAGAGTCTGTAGTGGTTCACCAAAAAATACGCCAGAGATGGCGACCTCCCCACACTTAAAATGAAGCATCGTCCCTGATGCTCACTCAAGCAGGGTGTGAAGGGGTGTCATCACTGGAAGGGTGGGTAGCTGGAGTCTCTGTGGTGGTGGTCTGAGGATCTGCCTGCTGCAGAGGAGGTGCTGACTGGATAGGGATCTCTGGGTCTACAGCCTGAATCTGAGGCGGAGCCTCCTGATGTGATGCAGCATGCTCTGTGCCTACATGCGCAGCCTCATTCTGTGGATGGGTCTCTGCCTCGTGATCATCCGCCTCCTCCTCAGATGGTGTGTCAGGCTCTGAGGGAATGTCACCGCCAGATCGGATCATTAGCTTCAGGTGCTCATAGCGTCGCTTGTTGCGACGATCCATCTGGTCGAGCCGCCAAAACAGGTGGTGCACTAGGTGATAAACTGGCTCTGAGGCAGGTGGAGGTGCAGTGGTGGTAGCAGGGGTGGCTGGGGTAGCTGTGGAGGAAGAGGGGCCGGTAGATGGTGTGGCTGTCTTAGCAGTAGCAGTGAGGAATGGAGGTCTGTAGCCCAAAGCCAGAAAGTTCCTGCTGTGATGGATAATTTTCTTGCATTCTGCAGCAGGTGGCTTCTCATTAGCATCCTCCCAAGGCACGTCAGCTCAACGGCCTAGCTGTGTAATCAGATAAGGAAAGGGTAGAGTGCCTCGGACGTGGACCCTGGCCATATAGTACCGGATAAAGCGTGGCAGGTACAGGTCCTTACCCTCCATCACACACCATAGGAGGGAGATCATAGCGGCAGGGATCTCTGTCTCATGGGTACTCGGCATGACAAAATTGCTCAGGATCTGGTGCCATAGCCGAGCCTCATCATTTAAGTAAATCCGCTTGATTCCCTTAGGCATGGTGGTGTTCTGACCCATGATCCATAGAACGGTCGGGTCAAGTGCTATCTTGGCCTTGACTGCATCCCAGTCAAATCTCATGAAGCGCATGTCGTCCTCAGCCTTTTGATAACCATCCAGCTGATCGGTTTTAGGCAGAAGCTTCAGAACATCCTCTATGGCCTCTTCAGTGACTAGAATCTGCTTCCCTCTTAGGTTCACTGCATCTAGGGAAGTCTTGAAGTAATTGCAGTAAAATTCCCTTACCCAAGATGCATTGACCTCAGTCAGGTTTCTTTTCAGGAAGAACCAGCCTCTTTGTTTGATTTGATCAGAGGTGTATTGCTGGAGTTCTTCTGGAATTTTCAAAGTCCTCTCCAGGTACAGGTTCCTGGAGGTTGCAAACACCGGATACTTCAGCTCACAGTATCGGTTTGCAAACTTTACTGGATCAGTAGCAGGGAGTAGCTGGTCGGCCTTCTCCTGCGGGGTAAAGTTTTTCTCCCGCCAGGAGTCATCGTGCATGATATCCATGATGGACATGGAGGATTCTCCTCTTTTACGTTTGCCAGTAGTTGCCTTTGCTTTTCCTTTTCTTTGGCTGACAGACATCCTGAAAAACAGAAAACCAGGATATAATAAAAACAGAAAAACAAATAGGCAAATAATCAAAAGAAACACAAAGTTGCAAAGGAGGAATAGAATTAGGAAAATGAGTTAAGTAAATTTGCATTAAGGATTGTATAAGATTTAGAATACTGAGACAAAAATGGTACAATCCATGTAATTGAATTCATGTTAATTAAAAAAAATTATCATCAAGCCTAGGGTAGAAGGTCAAAAGAAAGTGAAAAAAAAAATAGAAGAGATGTTTGGAAAGGTTAGGTTGGTTAGAATTGAAAAAGAGTTTAGGAAGTTAAAATAGTGAGGTAGTAAAAAGTGGTTTAAAATAAGTGGCATAATGATAATATTCCAAGTAACAGGCATTCACAAATAGAAGCTATAGGTAACTCATATCCAAACAAGGAAATTAAGTTGATGATGATTCAGATAGATATAGAAATAGCAAAAATTGGAATCTAAACATCAAAAATGCAGATTAAGAACCAGGAAATCAAAAAGGATAAGAAAGCTTGCCCTGGCATTCATGAATTGGTTTGGTAAAAGCAGAGTGAAGCAGAATTTAAAAGTGCTAAAACCAAAACATGAATGAAAGCAGAACATTTTTACAGAAAATTGGGCAGCATTCCGGCTAAAATTGGATTGTCTCGGAAAATAAACAGCAGTCATAAGAGTTCATATGAGTTAAAAATATAACTACAGTTACATATAAGGAATATGAACATGGAAAAGTAGTGTAAAGAGCAGCATGAAATAGGAAATTACAGCATATGAACAATACTAACAGTAATAGCAGAATTACGAAAAGTAGAAAACAAGAAAAACGAACAGCGCAATTAATCAGGCCTAAATCCACTAACCACATCCTAGGCTACCTAACAACCTAAAATCCACTACAACATGCATCTCTAACTAGCCTAATGATGAACAAAATCAGAAAAAATATGGAGTTAACTACGAATGATAGAAGGGTGGCGTTAAGCAGAACCTGGAAAGTGCAGGAAAGAAAAGTGGGGTAGAGAGGTGGCTGGGGGATGGTTGTGGCGGCGTCCGGCGCGGCGGTTGGTGGTGGCGCGGCGGCGGCGAGTATTGTTCGGAGGCAGGGGCTTCGGGAAGGGTCATGGGGGTAGGGGAAAGGGAAGGAAGGGAAGGGGGGCGTGGGTGGAGGGAGGAGGAAGAAGGAAGAAGGAGAAAGAAGGGGAAGGAGGAAGGGGGTGGCGTGGCGGCGGGGTTTGGGTGGTCGGCGGGATGGCAGCGGTTGGTGATGATGGCTTGGTGGTGGTTGGGTGGTTGGAGAAGAAGAGAGGAAGGAGAAGGTGTTGGGGACGGGCGCGAATGGTAGGGTTCGCGTGACTGGGGGTTATGGAATTTGAATCCACGCGATCGCGTGGGGCACGCGGTCACGTGGTTAGGTTGAAATGCTACTTGATGCGATCGCGTGTGGTACGCGGTCGTATCGAATGGATTTGAGGAGTGAATGACGCGATCGCCTGAGGCATGCAATCGCGTCGCTGGAAATTATGCTAAACGCACGATTCCAGCGTCGTTTCAGCGTAACTCTCTGTCTCCTTTTGGGGGTGTTGTGCAATCCATGCGACGCGATCGCGTCGCTCACGCTATCACGTGGGATTGATGTTGTGCAAGTGACGCGATCGCGTCAGAGACGCGACCACGTGGGTCGTTTTGTGCGAAACGCACAGTAGCCGCACGATTCCAGCTTAACTTTCTGGACGTTGGATGTTTATGCCAATCTCCATATCACGCGGCTGCGTGAATGATGCGGACGCGTGGGGAGTGTTTTCGCAACTTGACGCGATCGCATGAATGATGCAGTCGCGTTGCGCACCCTTTTTTTTTTTTGCAGTATGCAGAATGCAATGCTTAATATGAATGCTATGCAAACTCCAGGTTCAATATAATAAAATAAAATAAACTTGAAAACAAGTAAAACCAAATAAAAAAAATGAAAAAAAGTAACGATCATACCATGGTGGGTTGTCTCCGACCTAGCACTTTTAGTTAAAGTCCTTAAGTTGGACATTGGATGAGCTTCCTGTTATGGTGGCTTATGCTTAAATTCATCCAGAAATCTCCACCAATGCTTGGAATGCCAATAGCCTCTAGGGTCCTAAACTAGGCATGTAAAGCTTCTGAGTAGCTTCAAATAGATTCTCAGGCTCCCGGGGTGACGAGTGTCAGAATAGATTCCAGGATCCCAAACTTGGCTTTTAATCTGTCTTCGTCTTGATCTATATTTTTCCATCTGGGCGGTTTAGAAATTAGATTCTTACCAGAATAACCAAACATTTTCCGAGATCCATTCGATTGATTATGATGCCAATCCGTGCACTTCAAGTTGAAGCGTGGAACCTTGTTGAACCTTGTGCACCAGCTCTGAGTACGAGCCATTTTCCGTTTACTCTTAAAGCCGCAGAGAGCTCTAAGCTGGCCATCTGTTTCAAGCAAACCATATTCAAGTAGAAAAATAAAGCTAAAGGTTAAGGATTGTACCCACTTGAAGCTTGTATTGGGTGGTAATGGCCTTGGGATAGGTGTTTCCAGTGGTTCTGTGAGCTCTACTCCCTTGTGCTCTTCTGTGAATTTCTCCACTTCTTTGCAGAATTCTTCAAATGCAACTTCTTCCTGATCAAAGTCTTCTATGTCTTCCTCATCACTCAAATCATAAGCGGGAGGTTGGGAGAAATCTACCTCCGTATCATCTTCGTATTCACTTGGGGAAGGTTCTTCGATCTCAGAGAATTCACTTGCGGATGCAAGTTCATTACTAGAAGAACTTGACTTGTGACTGTCATCATCAAGGAAACTTGCTTCTTGGATTATTCCGTCTAGTTCTTCATAAAAGACTTGCTCTGGGAGTTGTGTACTATCCTCCTTAGCATCAGTTGTAACGTCCTTGACAGAGTTCTCCACAACTCTGGATTCCCATGAAAGTTCAGCGTCTCCTAAGTCTTCAACCAACTCTTCTTCTTGTATAATGACAGCTTCCTCTACTTGTTCTAGTACGAAGTCATGCTCTGTCTTGTCCACTGGAGTTTCTAATATCTCCTTCATGCTACGCTCTTCGTTAGATTGTCCACATGGGGCTGTGGAGGGTCCTTGAATGTTCGAACATCTAGAAGATAATTGACTTATTGCTTGCTCCAGTTGATGAAGGGTTGTTTGAAGTTGATCTACTGTTTCCTTGAGGCGAACTTCTGATTCTCGGGGTGATGGATTTGGACGTAGTACATTGGGAAGTGGTGGTGTTTGGGAGTAATTGGATTGGGATTGGGGTAAATGAGGATCATATGGTGGCGAATGGTGAAAAGGGGCTTGTGAGTGTGGTGGTTCAAAGTTGTGTTGAGAGGATGGCTTATAAGCATAGGGTGGGGCTTGTTGGTAACTACGAGGTTGTCCACCATGTCTATTGCCTTGGTATGCACTGTGGAATGGTCTTTGTCCATGATGTCTTGGAGGGTATTGCTACCTAAAGGGTTGATCAGATCCTCTTGGCTCCATCCATCTTTGATTGCTCTGACCTTGATGCATGTTCCTGTTATAACTTTCATTCCTTTCAACAATATTAGAACCAAACTCAAAGCGAGAGAGGTGAGAATTCATAGTAGCTAATGAAGATAAAAGAAGAAAATAAAAACAAATAAACACGTAAAAGAAAAATATTTACAATAACCAATAATAAGGCACACGATTGCAATTTCCCGACAACGGCGCCATTTTGAAAGAACCGAAGATTGATGGTTTAGAAGTTATAGTAAACTCTCGTTGTGAGTATAGTTACTAAACCAAGCACTCAACCTTTCTTACAAACGTTTTGGTTGTCACAAGTAACAAACCCCTAAATAAATTGATAACCGAAGTATTCAAACCTCGGGTCATCTTCTCAAGGAACTGCAGGGAAGTATGTTCTTATTATTGGTTATGAAGATTGTAAATTGGGGTTTCGAAGGTGAAGAACAAGTAATTTAAATTTCAATTAAAATGAGTAAAAGACTGTAATTTAAATAAATAACTGTAAAACACACTTTTGACAAGGTATGAGAAATTAGAAGTCCTATCCTAGTTATCCTTAACAATGATGATGAAAATTGAATCTTAATTCCACTTAGTTAACCTTTGCTAGAGCAAGGGAAGGTCAAGTGACTAATTAGTTAAATCCTCAAATCCTAGTTAATCCCTAAGGAAAGATTGAGATTATTGAAGTTCAATTCAATTAGCAAAGATAACGATTATCATTCATGTTTGAGTTTGATAACTCCTGAGTTACTGATTTCTTAACTAAGACCGAAAGGGGAAAAGTAAATCTACTGGAATAAAAATGTCTTCAGATTGGGGATAAAAATAACATAAATAAAAGAAAGCAATATTAAACTGAAATACCTCAATTAACATTAATTCAAAGAGTAATCTGTAACATAGAAGAATTCATAATTAAATTGAGAACATAATAAAAAGGAATATTGAACCTGGTAAAGAGATAATCCGGAAAGCGAATAAAATCCTAAATCTAAATCCTAATCCTAAAGAGAAAGGAGAGAACCTCCCTCAAAGCTACATCTAATTCATGAATACTAACTAATTGGAGAGTCTCCCTGAATGGATGCATTTTCCCACTTCATAACCTCTGGTCTATGCCTTCTGGACTTGGATTTGGGCCAAAAAGGGCTTCAGAATTCGCTATGAGCGTTTTCTGCAATTTCTGGTGCGTGGCCTCTGTCACGCGTCCGCGTGGGTCACGCAGTCGCGTCATTGGGAGTTTTTCCTTGTCACGCAGTCGCGTCAGTCATGCGTCCGTGTCATATGCATTTCGCTCAAGGTGCGCGGTCGCGTCAGTCATGCAGCCGCGTTAATGTCTTTTCGCGCTGGCATGCAGCCGCGTCGCCCATGCGATCGCGTGGCTGCCAGTTTCTTCAAAAACTCCGTTTTATGCTTTCCTTCCAATTTTGTATGTTTCCTTTCCATCCTTTAAGTCATTCCTGCCTTAGAAGATCTGAAACTACTCAACACACGAATCACGTCATCGAATAGAAATAAAGGGTAATCAAAATAATTATTTTTAAGCATAGGAAACATGTTTTTCACATACATCACATAATAAGGAAGGGAAAGTAAAACCATGCAATTAATATGAATAAATGGGTGAAGGATTGAATAAATCACTCAGATTAAGCACAAAATATATCATAAAATATGGGTTTATCAGTGGTTCATATGGCTCATATGATTGTTGGTAGGATGGATATGGATTAGGGTCATATGAAGATGGTTGGTAAGAAGGGGCTTGTGAGTATGGTTGAGGGTTATGTTAGGGATATGGCTCATAGGCATATGGTGGTGGTTCTTGAAAGTCACAAGGGGATTCACCATAGTCATTGGATTGATATGCATCATAGAATGGCTCTTCTTCATAGTGTATTGGTGGAGGTTGTTGCCATGAGGATTGATCATATGCATATGGCTCCTCCCACCTTTGGTTATCCCATTCTTGATACACATCTTCATTGTAGCCCTCATTTTCTACAACATAATTAGAACCAAACTCATAGCCAAAGTGAGAATTCATAATGAAAAGAGAAAATAAAATTCAAAAGCTAATAGAAAAATAATGAAATAAAATCCTAAACTTAGCAAAAACCAACAAGAAATCCAAAAATCAAGCTATTCACAATATTCACATATATACAATAACTAATAACATAACACCATTGCAACTCCTCGGCAACGGCGCCATTTTGATGAGCAAATTCTTGTTGATATAGAATTTCCTCAATTGAATAAATTCTTGTTGCAAGTATAGTTCTACACCAACAAAGAGTCCTCACATACAAAAATTTAGGTTGTCACATGTACAAACCCCAAATAAGAATTAACCGGAGTATTTGGACTCCGGGTCGTCTCCCTAGGAATTGCAACAAAGTGCCTTGTTATTGGTTATGGGGTATGTTTTGGGGTTTTTGGATAAGAAACATGAAAAGTAAATGGAAATGAAATTAAACTAACAACTAGAAAGGCCTTGGCAAGGGTTGGTGCTCAAGGATCTCTATCCTAATCACTAACCACAACATGAGAATTGGCAAGGATCAACCCCACTAAATCATCCTCTAACCAATAGTAAAGGAAAGTCAAGTGAGCTATATCAATCCAAGTCTATAAGTCCTAGTTCTCCACTAAATCAATTAATGAGATCTAGAGTTAATGGCTCCCAATCGTCAATCACTCGGACATTAGTAACTCAAGAGTTCCTAAGTTACCTTCCCAAGCCAAGAGCACTAAAATCTACTCTAAAATCCAACCAAGAATTTTATCAAACACTTGGAAGGCATAAAAAGAAAGAATAATAAATGTGCAAGATTAGTAAAATCTACTAACTACAAATCGCAAGAAAACAAGATCCACAACCCAAATCAACAATAAAAGAACATCAAACATTAAATTCTATTAAAAGGGATCCAAATCCAACAAGAGTTCATTAACATAAAAGAGAAATTAAAATGAAAACTAAGAGAATCAAGTAGTAGGAACAAGAAATCATAAAAGAAACAAGATGAAAACATGTAATTGAACCTAAATCTAGAAGGGATTAACCTAACCTAATTCTAGAGAGAAGAGGGAGCTTCTCTCTCTAGAAACTAACCTACATGATGCTATACTACCAAACAATTGCCCCCCTTTGCCCAAGCTTGAATTCTGCATGAAATAGCATTAGAAATGAGTTGGGTTGGGCCCAAAGTGCTTCAGAAATCGTTGGGGGCGATTTCACTTTAGTGGGCCACAAGCAGCATCGGCGCACACGTGTACATGGTGCATGCGCGCCCCTGAACGCGAAGCAACATATAGAAAATTTTATATCATTTCAAAGCCTCGGATGTTAGCTTTCCAACGCAACTAGAACCGCCTCATTTGGACCTTTGTAGCTCAAGTTATGGTCGATTGAGGACGAAAAGGTCGAGCTTGACAGCTTTACGGTTCCTTCATTTCTTCATGAGTTCTCCCACTTTGCATGCTTCTCTCCTCACTTCTTCCATCCAATACTTGCCTTATGAACCTGAAATCACTCAACAAACACATCAAGGCATCGAATGGAATTAAAGTGAATTAAAATCACCAATTTAAGGGCCTAAAAAGCATGTTTTTGCACTTAAGCACAATTCAAGGGAGAATTACAAAACCATGCTATTTCATTGAATAAATGTGGGAAAATATGATAAAATCATCCAAATTAATCACAAGATAAACCACAAAATTGGGGTTTATCAACTATCGGAATCTTTTAACTTCTATGACAATTTCTTTTGAATAATGACACTACACTCTTGGGTAAAAATTATCGTTTCATCTTCTTTGAGGGTTCTCTTTTTGGACAATAGAGTGACATTTGTTTTAGGGCTTCGGCGAAAGGGATATTGATTTTTAGCTTTTTGAACACATCTAAGAACTTGAAAAAGTACTTCTCTTGATTTTGCTTCCGAAGCCTTTGAGGATATGGAATCCTCAGTTCATAAGCCTTCACCTTTTTCTTCTTAGTCTATGTTGGTGCAGAAATTTTTTTCTTCCTTTAGGTTCTCCTCCTTTGTCACTAGGGAAGGAATTTGCAGGCTTCCCTACTAATTGCTTGGTAATTTATCCTACTTGCACCTCTAGGTTTATGATGGAAGGTTCTTAAAATTTGCTCTCGTTTCTTACATGAAGGTTTGGGTTCATTGCATGAAGGAAGCAGTGGATTGGAAAAGTTTCTCAATAGCAAGCTCAAGAGATAGATGGTTTTTTATGGTTGGCTTGCTGTTGATATGGAACATTGAAGTTCTTTTGTCCTTGATTTTTCCAACCAAAATTAGGATAATTTCTCCAATAGAATTGTAAGTTTTTGAGAGTGGGTCATTCTCTGGCCTTGAGAAATGCCCCACAAAATTCACTTGCTCAGTGAATGAATGGTCTTCCTTGCTCAATTCACACTCTTCACTCGGGTGTGCTCCTCCACACAAGTCACATATTGAGTTTCAATGGCTGAAACTTGCCTATGTCTGAGTTGTTTTGTAAGTGAGGAGAGTTGTTGAGTCATGAGTCTATTTTAAACTATAATTGTATCCATGGTGTCTAATACCATCACACCCTTTTTAGTGGGCCTTGTGGATGAATACATGAAATTATTAGCTGCCACTATTTCTATCAATTCCAATGCCTCTTCAAGGGTCTTTCTATGTAAAGAACCTCCAGCCGATGAATCAATCATCGCTGTTGAGGCTTGAGAGACTCCATCATAGAAGGTTTAGATCTGAAGCCACTCGAAAAAGACATAGTGTAGACATTTTCTAAACATCTCTTTATACCTTTTCCAAACTTCACAAAGCGATTCTCCATCCTTTTGAGAAAAGGATTTAATATCATTCCTCAAACGAGCTAATTTTGGAGAGGGAAGTACTTAGTTATGAATTTGCTAACTAAATTCTCCCAAGAAGTAATGCTGCCCAAGTGTTGAGCTTGGAGCCATTGTGTGGCTCTATCTCTTAAAGAAAATGGGAATAGCCTTAGCCAGATGGCTTCGGAGCTAACACCATTACTCTTCACTGTGTCACATAGCTACAGAAAACTAGCTATGTGTATGTTCGAATCTTCTTGCTGGCTACCACCGAATTGGTCTCGTTGTACCAATTGAATTAGTGATGACTTTAGTTCAAAGTTATTTGCTTGAACTGTGGGTCTCACTATGTGGTGCGCAAAATTGAACTCCACAAGTTTTGCACAGATGAACCGACAAGTGTACCGGGTCATCCAAGTAATACCTCAAGTGAGTGAGTGTAACACCCTACCACACAAAGCTTTACGCTTAAGTCGTAAAACAGAGGTGATGTGGTATTACGACCTCTAAAATAAAATAAGTACATATAATAGCAGAAGAGTTATAATATGCTAGGAGCCTTGAAGAATAGGGGAAATAAAAAATCGCGAGATAAAAGCGCAACGCTCAAGGAACGAGTTAACTTGCATGCTAAGAAAACCGTAACTGTCAAACATAAGATAACAGAAGTAGGAATAGAGTGCCAAAGATACAAAATAACAAGCTCCTAACTCAGCCTGCGAAGTCAAGACTGGCCGGAGAATATTTACACATATATACATACATATCCAAAATCCAAAAGTACATACACACAATCCTGCCTCTCCATAAACCTCTAAGAGGATCAAAAAGGACAAGTTATGCGGAGAGAAAGCTAAGTACATATATATACATCACTGTACAGCAAAACTATACAACAACACTATCCAGTAACCCCTCCGCTTTAAGAGTCCAGACGACTAACGAGATGGCTCCCGACCTGCATCTGAAAATCAACAACATAGTATGGAATGAGAACCGGAGGTTCTCAGTATGGTAAAGGTGCCACACACATAATATATAAGGTCCTGGGAATGCCAGAGGCAATCCTAGAACGCCGACACTCAGATTGTAGAGCTTAAAGTATTAAACAGAAGCCATAAAAGGTGGTTTCCTAAAAATATTTAATCCTAACTTAACTTAACCTTAAATCTAAGTCCTATACTGCCATTCCTCCATACCTCCAATTCCATCATGCATTTTCACAGACAAATAAACAGATAAAGGCAAACACAAGAAGGTTACAACTACTGCAGGTAACAAATACACATTTAGCATGGCAAATACAAATAGGCACACCCAATTAGAGCACAAGCAAGTAATTCAAGTAATATGCATATGATGCATGCCTGTCCTATGGCTGATGAGGCTCATCTGTCGGTTATCCAGCCAACCCGACAAGTCTGAATTGTCCTTAGACTGTCCCCCGACGTGCATCCCCAAGAGTCTATGCATAGATTTTTCTCAAATAATCAATATTGCTCAATGGGGGTAACATTCCCGGGAATTTATATAGTGCCCGGTCACACTTACGTCGTAGGGTCAACAGAGTATCGAGTTTTCAACCTGGTACACGTGGTGGCAAGCCACGACACTTAATCCAGGGAATCTCGTATCTCAGATTATTCAAATTCATAAGCCATATAAATAATTCAATTATAATTCATCAACATCCACATCATTCTCAATTGCATCTCATTCATCATCATACATTAAACATATTCAATCCTTATCCTTCATTATATCACACCTCCCATTCCGTCCATCAATAGTTCCAATTCAAAACATAAGTCATTCTTTTCTAAATGAATCAAACTTAAAACATGCTCATTTTCTTAATAACTCAAAATCAAACCATATAACCTTTGAATCTAAATCTTTCTAAATAATCATATAACAAAATCTCTAATCTCTAATTTTTATAAAATTTCGGCAGCATCTCCTCTAAAACTCGGACTTTGCCACCCTGTTCGGGTCCAAACCTGTATTCTTTTCAATTCAACATTTCCTTCCTTATTATCATAACAATCTCCACAAAAATCTACCTCAGATCAACAATTAAACTCATACAAAATTCAAATCCAACAACCAAAATTCAACTAAGAGTCATAGTTCACAAATCCTAGGCTTTTAACACAAAATACCTCAAATCAATAATTCATCGAATCGTTAATTAATCAACAAGCACCAAACCAACCATGTTCATCAACAATAACATTCAACTATAATTCTCTCCAAATTAACATAACAACATTCACCATCCAAAATTAATAACTAATTATCCAATAAACTTCAACCAATTATATTCATCGACAAATTACTAAATATTAAATATACACCTGCATTCCAACTTATCCTATGGTCATCTAGCCTAAGTTTTCACAGAACATTATATATTAAATGCAAGAAACCTAAACCATACCTTAGCTGATTTCCACATAACGACCAAAGCTATTTATTCAAAACCAAGACAACCCCTCAAAACTCAACTAATCCGCTTCCTCCAAGTTCCAGTATTCACAATTTCAAGCTCCAATTATTTATTTTCAACCTAATACACATTCATAATACATATATACCCAATTTAATACTCAAAGCTCGAATTTAATGAAAATAAAATAGAATTATCGTATCCTCACCTTACCCAAGCTTCACATAAGCAAGAGTGAACGTTTCTCTCAAGCTAATTGGATCCTAAAACATCAGAAATCAAAGAAATTCAATATTCCCACTTAAAATTCGAAAATTGGGGGAAAAGAGGGCTGAGAATGATTAAACAAATTACCAGTGAAATTGTTCCGGTAGAAATGTAGAGCTCGACGCGGTGGACGCGTGGCCGCAAACGGTGCGGCGATTGGAGCTCGGACGGAGAAGTTACGGGGATCGGAAATTAACGTGAGGGTTACGGGAATGTTTCTCGTTTCTCTTCTCCCTGGAAGCTGAAAGCTTCGTTGCTGCAGTAATGAGGGAGAAGACAAAGCTGGGTTCATTTAATAGGGCTGGTCCGGTTGAACCGACAGCCTAGTTCGGGTCCGGTTCAACCGGTTCGGTACTTTCGGTCCAATCTTGGACCGTTTTCTTCAAAATTAGTGTCAAAATTCTCATTTCAATGAGCTCTACCCTAATTTAATATAATATTCACATTTCTAGTCCTCCTTATTAAAAATTAATTTATTGACTAATTATCTACTAATTTAATCGGGGTTTACATTCTACCCACCTAACAAAGAATTTTGCCCTCAAAATTCAAATCTAGTTACCTGAAAAGAGATGTGGATAGTCCTGTCGCATATCTGATTCGAGCTCCCAGGTATGTTCCTCGATACCAGCTCGACTCCAAGCTACTTTTACCAATGATACTTCCCTTCCTCGTAATCGTTTAACGCTGGTGTCATCAATTCTTTCCGGAATTACCGGAAGTGTTAGATCTTCTCTTACTTGGATTGGTTCTGGTTCCAGAACATGACTTGCGTCAGGAGTATACTTTCGAAGCTGTGATACATGAAATACATCGTGCAAATTCGAAAGGTACGGCGGTAAGGCAATTCTATAAGCCACTGGTCCAATTCTCTTCAGAATCTCAAATGGTCCAATATAACGGGGATTCAGTTTCTTGGTCTTAATAGCTCTTCCCACTCCAGTGGTTGGTGTAACTTTCAAAAAGGCATGTTCTCCTTCTTCAAATTCCAAAGGCTTTCGCCTCTGGTCAGCATAGCTCTTTTGGCGGCTTTGGGCTATAAGCATTCGACTACGAATCTTCTTTATCTGCTCAGTCGTTTCAGCTATCATCTCAGGCCCTAATAAACTCCTTTCTCCAGTTTCATACCAACACAGTGGAGATTGACATTTTCTGCCATACAGAGCTTCATATGGAGCCATTCTGATGCTCGCATGATAGCTATTATTATAAGCAAACTCTACTAATGGCATATATCGATCCCAGCTCGCCGGCTGGTCCAAAACACAAGCCCTTAGCATATCCTCCAAGGTCTGAATAGTTCTCTCTGACTGACCATCTGTCTGAGGGTGATATGCAGTACTCAAACTTAACTGAGTCCCGAATGCACGCTGAAAAGCTCCCCAGAACCTTGATGTGAAACGAGGATCCCTATCAGATATAATGGTAGTAGGCACGCCATGTAACCTGACAATCTCTTTAATATACATTCGAGCCAATTCCTCCATTGTGCAACTTATTCGGATAGGAAAAAAGTGAGCTGATTTTGTTAGTTGATCCACAACCACCCAAATAGCGTCACAACCAGATCGGGTTCTAGGCAAACCTATTATAAAATCCATTGCGATACTCTCCCATTTCCATTGTGGAATCTCCAAAGGCTGAAGGGTCCCTGATGGTCTCTGATGCTCAATCTTAACCTTCTGACACGTTAAACATTTAGATACATACAATGCCACATCATTCTTCATACCTGGCCACCAGAACATCGCTTTCAGATCTTGATACATTTTAGTGCTCCCTGGGTGAATTGAAAACCCGCTCTTATGAGCTTCCTTTAAGATTCTCTGTCGCATGTCTCCAATATCTGGCACAATAATCCGATTCTTGAATCTCCATAAACCATCCTGACCTTCTAACACTCTCCACTGTTTCCCCTGTTCGACTGCTGGTAATACCTTACGTAACGCTTCACTGTCTCGATGAGCCCTCAGAAGTTCTGATTTAAAATCACTTGAAATTTGCAACTGACTCAAACACAGGATTCCAGATTCTTCTCTAACTCCCAAATTCAAACCTTGGAATGCCTTCAGTAACTCTTCCTCCCGTAGCATCATCCAAGCTGCATATAAAGACTTCCGACTCAAAGCGTCTGCCACAACGTTCGCTTTTCCTGGATGATAATTCAATTCAAAATCATAATCTTTCAGAAGTTCCATCCATCTCCTCTGACGCATATTCAATTCTTTCTGCTCAAAAAGATACTTCAAACTCTTATGGTCTGAGAAAACATGAAACTTAACACCATAGAGATAGTGCCTCCAAATCTTTAAAGCAAACACAACAGCAGCAAGTTCCAAATCATGTGTCGGATAGTTCATTTCATGCGGTCTTAATTGCCGTGAGGCGTATGCTATAACATTCTGGTGCTGCATCAGAACACACCCCAAACCTTTCAGAGATGCATCACAATACACTTCAAACGGTTCACTTGGTTCAGGTAATACCAATAAAGGTGCAGTAGTCAACCTGTGCTTCAATGCCTGGAAACTCTCTTCACATTCCGGAGTCCAGATAAAAGGTGTATCCTTCCTAGTCAACTTAGTTAAAGGTAAGGCGAGTTGTGAAAATCCTTTAATGAATCTGCGATAATACCCCGCCAAACCTAGGAAACTCCTGATTTCTGTCACTGAAGTTGGTCGCTCCCAATTCATCATTGCTTCCACCTTAGCAGGATCCACAGCTATCCCCTGCTTACTCACCACGTGGCCGAGAAACTTCACTTCACTCTTCCAGAACTCACATTTAGATAACTTAGCATATAACTTCCTGTCTCTCAGAATTTGCAGCACAGTTCGCAAGTGATCAGCATGTTCCTCTTCAGACTTAGAATAAACGAGAATATCATCAATGAAGACAATAACAAACTTGTCCAGATACGGACAGAAAATCCTGTTCATATAATCCATAAATACTGCCGGGGCATTAGTTAACCCAAAAGACATCACTGTATACTCATAATGACCATAACGCGTCCTGAAAGCAGTTTTCGGAATATCCTCGTCTCTAACCCTTATCTGATGATATCCGGATCGCAGGTCAATCTTAGAAAACACACCAGCACCCTGTAACTGATCCATTAGATCATCGATTCTAGGCAACGGATATTTATTCTTCACAGTGATCTTATTCAATTGCCGATAATCGACACACAGCCGCATACTCCCATCCTTCTTCTTTACCAGTAACACTGGTGCTCCCCACGGAGAAACACTTGGTCGGATAAAATGCTTACCCAACAGATCTTCCAGCTGAGCCTTCAGTTCAGCCATTTCTAAAGGCGACATCCTATAAGGAGTAATTGAAATTGGACCGGATCCAGGTACCAACTCAATTGCGAATTCCACTTCCCGGTTAGGTGGAAATTCATTAATATCATCCGGAAACACATCTGGAAATTCACATACAACAGGAATCTGCTCTAAACTCTGATCATCACCTGATACTCCCGCAGTTAATAACATAATACCCTGACATTCAGTTCCAGAACAGTTTACTATCATAGAATTCAAATAGTAACTATTCACCACAACCGGTGCTTCTGACCCTTCTGGCATAAACTGTACTGACTTCTCAGAACAATCAAGCAAAACATGATTCTTGGATAACCAATCCAATCCCAAAATGAGATCAAGACCAGTCATAGGCAAACAAATCAAATCATGCACAAATTCACGCTGTTGCACTCGAAAAGGAACTTGTGGACATTCTATCCTAGTCACCATAACTTCATGAGTAGCATTATATACTTTCAAATCATAACCTAAAACCACCATTCTCAATCCTAATTCATGGGCCTTTTCAAATGCAATAAATGAATGAGACGCTCCTGAATCAAATAAAGCATTTAAGATTTTACCAGCCATTTCACAATTACCTCTAATCAGTGTCTCAGATCCCTCAGCACCAATGGTAGAAGTGGTGTATACTCTCCCCGCCGGCTGCTGCACCCTACCAGTCTCATACTTCTTCTTCTCAGGGCAATTACTGGCTATATGCCCGGGCTGTCCACAGGAATAGCACACTCCAAGTCCTAGTCTGCACGGAACTCCAGGATGATACTTTCCGCACTTCTGACAATTCAGATCTTGCTGTGGCTGCTTCCCAAACCTTTTTCCTTGACTAGCATTAGTATTCAGCCTTCTGTAATTACCTTGACCCTGAGTCTGCTGCGAAACAAAACCTCCACGTTTGAAATTCCTACCTCTCGGAGCAAAGTTCCTCCCTGAAGGCCTCTGAAAAGGCACCCTCAAACTCCCTTTCTTTGCTGCCGCCTTCCTCACACAATCCTCAGCCACCTTACTCTTATTCACCAATTCAGAAAATACCCTGATCTCCATTGGGGCAACGAAGCTCAGAATATCGCTCCGAAGACCTCCCTCATATTTAATACACTTCCATTCAGCAAAATCTTCAGGCGCACCTTGACAGATACGAGAAAAGCGACATAACTCCTCAAATTTACTGGTATACTCAGCAACAGTCATCTGTCCCTGCTTTAACTGCATCAATTCAAGTTCCTTGGCATTTCTGGCTGAATTAGGAAAATATTTCTTATAGAACTCTGTCCGGAAAACCTCCCAAGGAATCGCAGCACCATCAGGCTGCAGGATACGTCGTGTTCCCTGCCACCAATACTGAGCTTCACCTTGCAGCTGATAAGTTCCAAATTCAACCCATTGCTCTTCAAGAACCTGTTGGGCCTGCAACGCCCTTTCCATAGCCTGAATCCAGTTATCTGCATCAGTGGGATTTGAGGTTCCCCTAAAAGTCGGAGGGCGAACTTTCAGAAATGTGGCAAGTGTCATAGGACCATCCTCATCATTATTATTCCCATGATTACCCTGATTTATCTGATTACCCAATGCCTCGGCTGTTGCCTGCATAGCTGCAGCCATATTTCCCAGGACAGCCATAAAGTCTACTGGATCAGTCCCTATGGGAGCAGGAGTAACGGTGCCTCTCCTACCTCTACCTCGCCCGCGATCGCGTCCGCGAGTCGACATCTGGTCCCTATACACACCAAACAAGTGATATTAAGTTGATCAGTCTCAATATCGTAGGTCTAATGCTTTAAGTTCCAAATGCATGCTCACAAACGTTTATGCCATATATATCAATCAGATATCCTAATAGCACATAAACACATATACAGAGAATGCACAGAAGCACAATCAGTCCGTCTTTCAGGCTCTATAGGAACGAACTGCTCTGATACCATAATGTAACACCCTACCACACAAAGCTTTACGCTTAAGTCGTAAAACAGAGGTGATGTGGTATTACGACCTCTAAAATAAAATAAGTACATATAATAGCAAAAGAGTTATAATATGCTAGGAGCCTTGAAGAATAGGGGAAATAAAAAATCGCGAGATAAAAGCGCAACGCTCAAGGAACGAGTTAACTTGCATGCTAAGAAAACCGTAACTGTCAAACATAAGATAACAGAAGTAGGAATAGAGTGCCAAAGATACAAAATAACAAGCTCCTAACTCAGCCTGCGAAGTCAAGACTGGCCGGAGAATATTTACACATATATACATACATATCCAAACTCCAAAAGTACATACACACAATCCTGCCTCTCCATAAACCTCTAAGAGGATCAAAAAGGACAAGTTATGCGGAGAGAAAGCTAAGTACATATATATACATCACTGTACAGCAAAACTATACAACAACACTATCCAGTAACCCTTCCGCTTTAAGAGTCCAGAAGACTAACGAGATGGCTCCCGACCTGCATCTGAAAATCAACAACATAGTATGGAATGAGAACCGGAGGTTCTCAGTATGGTAAAGGTGCCACACACATAATATATAAGGTCCTGGGAATGCCAGAGGCAATCCTAGAACGCCGACACTCAGATTGTAGAGCTTAAAGTATTAAACAGAAGCCATAAAAGGTGGTTTCCTAAAAATATTTAATCCTAACTTAACTTAACCTTAAATCTAAGTCCTATACTGCCATTCCTCCATACCTCCAATTCCATCATGCATTTTCACAGACAAATAAACAGATAAAGGCAAACACAAGAAGGTTACAACTACTGCAGGTAACAAATACACATTTAGCATGGCAAATACAAATAGGCACACCCAATTAGAGCACAAGCAAGTAATTCAAGTAATATGCATATGATGCATGCCTGTCCTATGGCTGATGAGGCTCATCTGTCGGTTATCCAGCCAACCCGACAAGTCTGAATTGTCCTTAGACTGTCCCCCGACGTGCATCCCCAAGAGTCTATGCATAGATTTTTCTCAAATAATCAATATTGCTCAATGGGGGTAACATTCCCGGGAATTTATATAGTGCCCGGTCACACTTACGTCGTAAGGTCAACAGAGTATCGAGTTTTCAACCTGGTACACGTGGTGGCAAGCCACGGCACTTAATCCAGGGAATCTCGTATCTCAGATTATTCAAATTCATAAGCCATATAAATAATTCAATTATAATTCATCAACATCCACATCATTCTCAATTGCATCTCATTCATCATCATACATTAAACATATTCAATCCTTATCCTTCATTATATCACACCTCCCATTCCGTCCATCAATAGTTCCAATTCAAAACATAAGTCATTCTTTTCTAAATGAATCAAACTTAAAACATGCTCATTTTCTTAATAACTCAAAATCAAACCATATAACCTTTGAATCTAAATCTTTCTAAATAATCATATAACAAAATCTCTAATCTCTAATTTTTATAAAATTTCGGCAGCATCTCCTCTAAAACTCGGACTTTGCCACCCTGTTCGGGTCCAAACCTGTATTCTTTTCAATTCAACATTTCCTTCCTCATTATCATAACAATCTCCACAAAAATCTACCTCAGATCAACAATTAAACTCATACAAAATTCAAATCCAACAACCAAAATTCAACTAAGAGTCATAGTTCACAAATCCTAGGCTTTTAACACAAAATACCTCAAATCAATAATTCATCGAATCGTTAATTAATCAACAAGCACCAAACCAATCATGTTCATCAACAATAACATTCAACTATAATTCTCTCCAAATTAACATAACAACATTCACCATCCAAAATTAATAACTAATTATCCAATAAACTTCAACCAATTATATTCATCGACAAATTACTAAATATTAAATATACACCTGCATTCCAACTTATCCTATGGTCATCTAGCCTAAGTTTTCACAGAACATTATATATTAAATGCAAGAAACCTAAACCATACCTTAGCTGATTTCCACATAACGACCAAAGCTATTTATTCAAAACCAAGACAACCCCTCAAAACTCAACTAATCCGCTTCCTCCAAGTTCCAGTATTCACAATTTCAAGCTCCAATTATTTATTTTCAACCTAATACACATTCATAATACATATATACCCAATTTAATACTCAAAGCTCGAATTTAATGATAATAAAATAGAATTATCGTATCCTCACCTTACCCAAGCTTCACATAAGCAAGAGTGAACGTTTCTCTTAAGCTAATTGGATCCTAAAACATCAGAAATCAAAGAAATTCAATATTCCCACTTAAAATTCGAAAATTGGGGGAAAAGAGGGCTGAGAGTGATTAAACAAATTACCAGTGAAATTGTTCCGGTAGAAATGTAGAGCTCGACGCGGTGGACGCGTGGCCGCAAACGGTGCGGCGATTGGAGCTCGGACGGAGAAGTTACGGGGATCGGAAATTAACGTGAGGGTTACGGGAATGTTTCTCATTTCTCTTCTCCCTGGAAGCTGAAAGCTTCGTTGCTGCAGTAATGAGGGAGAAGACAAAGCTGGGTTCATTTAATAGGGCTGGTCCGGTTGAACCGACAGCCTGGTTCGGGTCCGGTTCAACCGGTTCGGTACTTTCGGTCCAATCTTGGACCGTTTTCTTCAAAATTAGTGTCAAAATTCTCGTTTCGATGAGCTCTATCCTAATTTAATATAATATTCACATTTCTAATCCTCCTTATTAAAAATTAATTTATTGACTAATTATCTACTAATTTAATCGGGGTTTACAGTGAGGGTCAAATCCCACGAAGATTATTGGATTGAGAAAACAATGACTATCTTGTAAATCTTAGTCAGACGATTAGAAAAGGTAGTTGTTCGTTTGAAAGCATAAACAAAATAGTAAAGAACAAAATACCAGATTGATTATGAAAATAGTAATAGAGATTCAGTTAAGGCTTCTGAGATGCATATTCTTTCCGGATTAACTTTTCTTACTGTCTACTTCAATAACGAATGATTCATTCAATGGCAGTTGTAATTGACTAACTCATGTAGCATCCTCATTAAGTTAGCCTCTTCTAAACCATAGCAGTCCACCATATCCGAGCAACTCATGTAGCATCCTCATCAAGTTAGCTCATGGCTTCCCACTATAGCCGAAGGTGAAGACCTAAGCAATCCACTCCCCTTTGCGATCCTACTCAAACATGTATTGAAATAGAAACACTTCATGAGATGAAGAATGAAAATTCACAAGAGAATGGAATCAAACATGTATTGAAATAGAAACAGTAATCTTATTAATCCATGAGAATCAGCAGAGCTCCTAACCCTAACTTAGGAGGTTAAGTAGCTCATAGCTTACAGAAAGTAATAGTAAAATGTAAAAGGGGCAAAGTTTCGGCCGAAGATTCTAAACAAGGGTGATCTTCTCCTATATATAATAACCTAATAACTAAGAAGTACAAAATTATGATAGACTAGACTAGAGGTGCGAGAATCCACTCTTGGGGATGATTGGCGTTGCCTTGTGCCTCTTGGTGGCGTTGAATGCCAGGAATAGGGTGGAATGTGGCGTTCAACGCTGGCTTAGGTTCCTTTGGGGCGTTGAACGCCAGAAAGGGGGTGACTCCTTGGCGGTCAACGCCCAATATGGGCAGACTCCTTCGAAGAAAAGTGTAGACCATTATATATTTCTGGAAAGCTCTAAAAGTTAACTTTCCAAAGCCATTAAGAGCGTGTCATTTAGACCTCTGTAGCTCCAGAAATGCCTATTTGAGTGCATAGAGGTTAAAATCTGACAACATCTGCTACGCTTTCCATGCCTCTGAATCGGACTTTGTCAAAACTCCTCAATTTTAGCCAGAAATTACTCAAAATCATCAGAAAACACAACAACTCAAAGTAGAATCTAAAAATGTGAATTTAGCACCAAAACCTATGAAAATATAATAAAACTTAAACAAAATATAACTAAAACAATATGAAAATGATGCCAAAAAACGTATAAAATATCCACTCATCACTTGCGACTTTTGCAGCTATCAAGGATAGGTGTAGTGTAATCACCAAGGGTCCGTCTCACATTATTATTTTCCTCTACCATAATTTTTACCTCTTCTCTCCTAGCCCTTGATTCTTTTTTTATTTGTGCAAGCGTCTTCTTAATTTTCAGATCGAAGATAATGCAATCTTCTTTTTCTTTTCATGTATAAAAACAAAAAATCAAATGCACTGTGTGGAATAAAAAAGAAGAATAAAGAAGAAAAAAAGAATTAAACTAAATAAAGAAAAGAAAATAAACAACATAAAATAAAATAAAACAAGATCTAATTTAGTGATTTAACCAGATATATGTTGCCAATATCAATTAATCCCTGACAACAGTGCCAAAAACTTGATGATCTAAAATTGATACGCTCGAATATTGGCAGGTGCACCAAATCGCTCCATGTAATACCACAGTGAGTGGATATCATTCCCACGAGAATTAACGGATTGAATCAAGCAACTCTAATTGAATATCTAATTAGATCGATCAAACATTGGCAAGAGGATTGTGAATCTTAAAGTAGAAGCAAAGAACAGTGAAAAAGATTGTTGATTGTGAATAAGAGAAGGATTAGAAATTTTGGTAAAGTAATCAGGGAATGGGATGCTAAAGACTTCGGAGGTGTTTAACTCTTAGAAAAAATAATACTTGTATTTTCCTACTTTGACTCATGCAAAAAAATTTTCACAGCAAATTATTTATAATCAAATTCCAATTCCTTGGCCGTTTAATTTCTCTTAACTTAATTAATTGCTAATTCCTTGGTTAACTAATTAAGAGAAGTGGTTAAGCATGGTTTTGATTTTAAAGCCACACAACTTTCAAAATACTCTTCCTATTCAAGTTGAAAATTATGAGAAAGAGTTTCAAGCTAATTCTAATATTAAATTTTCTAAAATAATAACAAAATCCAAGACAAAATTAGAATATTTTTCAATACTTCTAACCATTAAAGATGAAGAACGAGACTCAATTTTAAAAAAGTAGAAAAGCATGAATCAAAATAAAGAAAACACTAATTCATAAAATCAAATAGAACTCCTAACGTTTAACAAAAGGAGGTTTAGTTACTCATGATAGAAAAGAAAATAACCTAAAACTAATGAGTTCCTTGATCTGTGGATTCCTCTCTATCTGTGAATCTTGTTCACTTATTTATATTCTAGCTTCCTAACTATTTGAAATTCAAAAACTAATCTTATCTTCCGAAGAGTAACACAACAACTTATTCAAATTCAAAATAATAATTCAAATATAATCTAATATAAATTTTAACAACCAAATCTTATCTTTCTAGAAGAAGTTAATGCTAACTAATCCTTTAAATCTTGAATCTTCGTTTGAATTTAGAGCTTCCTGGGAGTGGATTTTTGGACTTAGCGCTTTCCTTTGATGAATTCTGGGCCACTGGGAGTTGGAAATATACTTAAAGCCAGGCTCCAAGATTGAGCATTGGGTGCCCAACACTTTGATTTAAGTGGCCTCTTGGAGTTGGGTGCCAGCCCGTTTTGGCATCTCCCAAGCACAAAGGTGGCCGGGCTTGGATTGCAGGAATTGGGTGCCCGGCTTGGGAGGATCGGCGCCCGGCTTGGAAGTTGAGGAGTTGGGCTTGGTGCAAGCTATTCCTGGCGCTGGGCTTAGTCTCTTCAAGCCTGGTGCCAGCCTTGTGTTTTCTCCTACTTGTGTTTTCTTGTCATTTTTTTTATTTCTTGAAAATAAATTTTGAAAATACAATAGTTCTAAAACAACTCCAAACATATGATTACTCATAAAAAATTTTCTAATAACAAAAGAATTTTAATTCAAATTTAAAAAAACTAATTAACAAGAAACCTAAAAATAACTAAAGATGTCTATACATCAATAATATATAAATTTATTATATAACAAAATAGAAAGAACATGTATATTAATATATAGTATACGAATGATAAGAATTATATATTATTAAGTTATGATAAGTGCATTAAAGTTTTAAATCAATTAATTGAAGTAAAGTATATTATTTCATCACTAGAAAAAAAAGGATAATATTTTAATTTATTACTAATTGTATGCATTAAACGTGATTTATATAAATTTTACTACAATCATACATAATTTTTAAAAATGAGAATACATTATTATATCATTAATTAATTATTAATTATTAAATATTAAATTGATAATTAAATTATAACAATTGCCTTGATTATTAAGTTATCTTCTAACATTCAGTTAATATATTGTTAAATAAAGTATTATCTAAAATTTTTACACATATATATTTTTTGTTTTTTTTGTAGTTATGATCTTATTAGTAATGTCAAGATAACATTCGAGCATAAGATTTGAAAACATAAAGTTAGAATACTTTGATTGTAGAGTATAAAATAATTTAAAATGCATACAATAAAAATCTCCAATTGAAATAGTTTTAATTGATGAAGAATTAAAATCTGATATAATTAATTAGCCTTGGTACATACAATTCTAGATATGGCTTCATTTTGCAGGATATTAGGAAGAGTTAATAATCTGATAGAGATTTCATCTAAATTGGTAATAACATATCTATTAATATATAATGGTTAATAATGAGCGGATATTTTAGTATACGTTTTTTGGCATCACTTTCATATAGTTTTTAGCATGTTTTATTTAAATTTTATTATATTTTCATAGGTTTTAGTGCAAAATTCATATTTTTGGATTCTACTTTGAGTTTGTGTGTTTTATGATGATTTCAGGTATTTTCTAGTTGAAATTGAGGAGCTTTGGAAAAAGTCTGATTTAGAGACAGAGAAAGGACTGCAGATGCTGTCAGATTCTGACCTCCATGAACTCGAAAGCGCATTTCTAGAGCTACAGAAGTCCAAATAGTGCGCTCTCAACAGCTATAGAAAGCTAACATCCAGGGATTTCCAGAAACATATAATAGTCCATACATTGCTTTGGAAATGAAGGCCCAAAATTTGCATTCAACGCCAGCCACCAACCCTATTCCTGGCGTCCAACGCCCAGAAGGGGGCAGCTGGTGTCCAACGCCCAAAAGGGAGCACCAACTCGTAGCTTCACTCAAGCTCAGCCCAAACACTCACCAAGTGGGCCCAAAAAGTAGATTTTTGCACTACAAGACTAGTTTATCTTATTTCTGTAATTCTTAGTTATCAGATTAGTATATATAGGAGGAGATCACCCTTGTTTAGGATCTTCTTCCCCCATTTTTACATTTGAACATTATTCTATGTACAGTATGAGTCACTAACCTCCTAGGTTAAGGTTAGGAGCTCTGCTGATTTTTATGGATTAATAATATCACTATTCTATTTCAATCCATACTTGATTCTATTCTAAGATGGATCTTCGTTTTTCATCCTAATGGATTGGGAGTGTAACTTGACCATCATCCCTATTCACATGGGTTCTTGTGAGTCCTTGACGGGATAGTATTGAACAACAAGCTTGATTACACATCTCTTAAACGGCTAATCCATGACTTCGTTGGGTACTTGGAGACATCAGTGCAGCCGAGGTACGGGGCGATTAGGGCCTTTGTGGTTGATGAGCGGATAATTTATATGCTTTTTGGCACTATTTTTAGGTAGTTTTTAGTATGTTTTAGTTAGTTTTTATTATATTTTTATTAGTTTTTAAATAAAAATCACATTTCTGGACTTTACTATGAGTTTGTGTATTTTTCTGTGATTTCAGGTATTTTCTGGCTGAAATTGAGGGACCTGAGCAAAAATCTGATTCAGAGGCTGAAAAAGGACTACAGATGCTGTTGGATTCTGACCTCCCTGCACTCTAAGTGGATTTTCTGGAGTTACACAAACGCAATTGGCGCGCTCTCAATTGCTTTAAAAAGTAGACATCCTGGGCTTTTCAGCAATATATAATAGTCTATACTTTTCCCGAGATTTGATGGCCCAAACTGGCGTTCCAAGTCAGTATAAAAATTCTGGTGTCAAAACTCCAGAACTGGCATAAAAGCTGGAGTTAAACACCCAAACTGGCACAAAAGCTGGCGTTTAACTCCAAGAATAGTCTCTACATGTGAAAGCTTCAATGCTCAGCTTAAGCACACACCAAGTGGGCCCGGAAGTGGATTCTGCATCATTTACTCATCTCTATAAACCCTAGGCTACTAGTTTTCTATAAATAGGACCTTTTGCTATTGTATTTACACACCTCATGACATTTTACATCTGAATTTTGTATCTCCTATAGCATGAGTCTCTAAACCCCATGGTTGGGGGTGAGGAGCTCTGCTGTGTTTTGATGAATTAATGCAATTACTACTATTTTCCATTCAATCACGCTTGTTTCTATTCTAAGATATTCACTCGCACTTCAACTTGATGAATGTGATGATCCGTGACACTTATCACCATTCTCAACCTATGAACGCGTGTCTGACAACCACCTCCATTCTACCTTAGACTGAGTGCATATCTCTTAGTCTCCTAATTCAGATCAGAGTCTTCGTGGTATAGGCTAGAATTATTAGCAGCCATTCCTAAGATCTGGAAAGTCTAAACCTTGTCTGTGGTATTCCGAGTAGGATCTGGGAAGGGATGACTGTGACGAGCTTCAAACTCACGAGTGCTGGGCATAGTGACAGACGCAAAAGGATCAATGGATCCTATTCCAACATGAGTGAGAACCGACAGATGATTAGCCGTGCGGTGACAGCGCATTTGGACCATTTTCACTGAGAGGACAGATGGTAGCCATTGACAATGGTGATCCACCAACATACAGCTTGCCATGGAAGGAGCCTTGCGTGTGTGAAGAAGAAGACAGTAGGAAAGCAGAGATTCAGAAGACAGAACATCTCCAAAACCTCAACCTGTTCTCCATTACTGCATAACAAGTATTTATTTCATGTTCTTTTACTTTTTACAATTAAAACTAAGAATCATTACTGATATCCTGACTAAGAATTACAAGGTAACCATAGCTTTCTTCAAGCCGACAATCTCCGTGGGATCGACCCTTACTCACGTAAGGTATTACTTGGACGACCCAGTGCACTTGCTGGTTAGTTGTGCGGAATTGCAAAAGTGTGATTGTAATTTTGTGCACCAAGTTTTTGGCGCTGTTGCCGGGGAATGTTCGAGTTTGGATAACTGACGGTTTATTTTGTTGCTTAGATTAGGAATAATTTATTTTTGTTGGTTTAGAGTCACTAAATTTGAGTCTTTTATTTGAGTTTAGTTTCATATTTTAAGTTTGGTGTCAATTGCATACTTTTATTTTCTTTCAATTTTTTGAATTTGCATGTTCTTAGTTCTTTCTTGATCTTTAAAAATTCTAAGTTTGGTGTCTTCTTTGTGTTTTCCTTTAAATTTTTGAAAATTTGTGTTTGATTTTCTAAAAATTTTAAGTTTGGTGTCCCTTGTGCTTTTATTTACTTAAAAGTTTTTTCAAAAATTTGTTCTTGGTGTTCATCTTGATCTTCAAAGTGTTCTTGGTGTTCTTCTTGACATTCAAAGTTTTCTTGTTTGTTCTCTTTGTTTTGATCTAAAATTTCTAAGTTTAGTGTCATTTTGTTGTTTTTCTCTTTCCTCATTAAAATTCAAAAATAAAAAAATATCTTTTCCTTATTTTACTCATAAATTTAGAAATTTTGCATTAAATTAGTCAAAGATTTTCAAAATCATATCTTTTTTTAGTCAAGTCAAAATTCTAATTTCAAAAATTGATCTTTTCAAATCTTTTTCAAAAATCAAATCTTTTTAATTTCTTCAATCATATCTTTTCAATCATATCTTTTTTTAATAAACTGCAATCATATCTTCTCAATCATATCTTTTTCAAAATAATCTTCAATCATATCTTTTTGATTGCTAATTTCAAAATCTTTTTCAAAAAAATCACCTAACTACTTTTCTCTTTCATATTTCGAAATTAACTAAGCATTCTTTTTCCAAAATCTTTTTAATTAATTAATTAATTTAGTTTTCAATTTGCTTTTATTTCATTTTCTTATAATTTTCGAAATTTTTATTTTGTCTTCCATTTATTTTGTTTTATTTTATTCGGTTACTTTTAATTAAATAAAATAAAAAAAATTTAAAAATATAATTTATTTGTAATTCATATCAATTCTCTTTTCTCCATCATGGACATAAGTGGAAATGAACAGTCCAGAAGGACTCTGGGGTCATATGCTAACCCCATTACAGCTGCATATGGGAGTAGCATCTGTATACCTCCCATCAAAGCAAGCAGTTTTGAGCTAAATCCTCAGCTCATTATCATGGTGCAGCAAAATTGCCAGTATTCCGGTCTTCCACAGGAAGAACCTACTGAGTTTCTGGCACAGTTCTTACAAATTGCTGACACAGTACGTGATAAAGAGGTGGATCAGGATGTCTACAGGTTATTACTGTTTCCATTTGCTGTAAAAGATCAAGCTAAAATATGGTTAAATAACCAACCCACAGCAAGCATAAAAACATGGAGACAGTTATCAAACAAATTCCTGAATCAATTTTACCCTCCAAAAAGGATGACACAGCTAAGGCTGGACATCCAAGGCTTTAAACAAGAGGATCATGAATCCGTTTATAATGTCTGGGAGAGGTACAGAGGGATGCTAAGGAAATGCCCCTCTGAAATGTTTTCAGAGTGGGTACAGTTAGACATCTTCTACTATGGGCTTACAGAAAAAGCTCAGATGTCTCTAGACCACTCAGCTGGTAGATCTATACACATGAGGAAGACGATTGAAGTGGCTCAAGAACTCATAGATACGGTTGCTAGAAATCAACATTTGTACTCTAGCAGTGAGTCCTCCATAAAGGAAGAGGCTAGGGTAGTAACTACTGATCCTAATCCTCAAGAACAGATTATTGAGCTTAATCAACAATTACTCCTTATGACAAAACAATTAGCAGAATTTAAAGAGATTCTCCAAGACACTAAAAATGCTAACAAGAATATGGAAGTACAATTGAATAAGACAAGACAGCAGCTATCTAAACAGATAACAGAAGAATACCAAGCTGTTCAACTAAGGAGCGGGAAGACATTGAATAAATCAGCTCAAAGTAGCAGAAAGCCAAGAAAGGAACAACTGGCAGAGGATGACCAACCCACTGCCCAAAATCCCTCTGAGGACAGCAAAAGCCCAGAGAGGAATAATTTTGGCGTTCAAACGCCAGAAAAGGGTGAAAGATTGGCGTCAAACGCCCAGTGGATGCCCACTTCTGGCGTTCAAACGCCAGAAAAGGGAGAAAAGTTGGCGTTGAACTCCCATTCCTTGCCCAGTTCTGGCATTCAAACGCCAGAAAAGGGTGGGAAGCTGGCGTTAAACGCCCATCCAGCACCCAATCCTGGCGTTCAAACGCCAATGAGGGATCAGACACCTGCAAGTGCTGATAGTAACCCCTCTAAGAAGGCTTCTCCAACCACCTCTGTAGGGAATAAACCTGCAACAACTAAGGTTGAAGAATATAAAGCCAAGATGCCTTATCCTCTAAAACTCCGCCAAGCGGAACAGGATAAACAATTTACCCGCTTTGCAGACTATCTCAGGACTCCTGAGATAAAGATCCCATTTGCAGAGGCACTTGAGCAAATACCCTCTTATGCTAAGTTCATGAAAGAGATCTTAAGTCATAAGAAGGATTGGAGAGAAACTGAAAAGGTGTTTCTCACTGAAGAATGCAGTGTAGTCATTCTGAAAAGCATACCAGAGAAGCTTACAGATCCGGGAAGCTTTATGATACCTTGCACATTAGAGGATGCTTGTACCAAGACAGTTCTATGTGACCTTGGAGCAAGTATCAACCTAATACTTGCATCCACTATCAGAAAGCTTGGCTTAACTGAAGAAGTCAAACCAACCCGGATATGTCTTCAACTTGCTGATGGCTCCATTAAATACCCATCACGCATAATTGAGGACATGATTGTCAAGGTTGGGCCATTTGTCTTTCCCACTGATTTTGTAGTGTTGGAAATGGAGGAGCACAAGAGTGTAACTCTCATCCTAGGAAGACCCTTCCTAGCAACTGGACGAACCCTCATTGATGTACAAAAAGGGGAAGTGACCCTGAGAGTCAATGAGGATGAGTTCAAGTTAAATGCTGTCAAAGCTATGCAGCATCCAGACACATCAAATGACTGCATGAGCGCTGATATTATTGACTCTTTGGTGGAAGAGATCAATATGACTGAAAGTCTCAAATCAGAGCTAGAGGACATCTTTAAAGATGTTCAGCTTGATATGGAAGAATCAGAGGAAATAAAAGAACCTCTGAAAATTCCTCAGGAAGAGGAGAAACCTCCTAAACTTGAGCTCAAACCATTACCACCATCCCTGAAATATGCATTTCTGGGAGATGGTGACACTTTTCCAGTAATAATAAGCTCTGCTTTAAATCCATAGGAAGAGAAAGCACTAATTCAAGTGCTAAGGACACACAAGACAGCTCTTGGGTGGTCCATAAGTGATCTTAAGGGCATTAGCCCAGCAAGATGTATGCACAAGATCCTATTGGAGGATGATGCTAAGCCAGTGGTTCAACCACAGAGGCGGCTAAATCCAGCCATGAAGGAAGTGGTGCAGAAAGAGGTCACTAAGTTACTAGAGGCTGGGATTATTTATCCTATTTCTGATAGCCCCTGGGTGAGCCCTGTCCATGTTGTCCCTAAGAAGGGAGAAATGACAGTGGTTCATAATGAAAAGAATGAACTGGTTCCTACAAGAAGAGTTACAGGGTGGCGTATGTGTATTGACTATAGAAGGCTCAATACAGCCACCAGAAAGGATCATTTTCCTTTACCATTCATAAACCAGATGCTAGAGAGACTAGCAGGTCATGAATACTACTACTTTTTGGATGGCTATTCAGGATACAACCAAATTGCAGTAGATCCTCAGGACCAAGAGAAAACAGCATTCACATGTCCTTCTGGAGTATTTGCCTACAGAAGGATGCCCTTTGGTCTATGCAATGCACCTGCAACCTTTCAGAGGTGCATGCTCTCTATCTTCTCTGATATGGTAGAAAAATTTTTGGAAGTCTTCATGGATGACTTTTCAGTATTTGGAGACTCATTCAGCTCCTATCTTGACCATTTAGCACTTATTCTGAAAATATGCCAAGAGACCAACCTAGTTTTAAACTGGGAAAAATGTCACTTTATGGTGACTGAAGGAATTGTCCTTGGGCATAAAATTTCAAACAAGGAAATAAAGGTGGATCAAGTTAAAGTGGAAGTAATTGAAAAATTACCACACCCTGCCAACGTTAAGGCAATTAGAAGCTTTCTGGGGCATGCAGGATTCTATAGGAGGTTTATAAAGAATTTTTTGAAAATTGCAAAATCTCTGAGCAATCTGCTAGCTGCTGACATGCCATTTGTGTTTGACACAGAGTGTCTGTAGGCGTTTGAAACTTTGAAAGCTAAGCTGGTCACAGCACCAGTTATTTCTGCACCAGACTGGAGATTACCATTCGAACTAATGTGTGATGCTAGTGACCATGCCATTGGTGCAGTATTAGGACAGAGACATAACAAGCTTTTGCACATCATTTACTATGCCAGCCGTGTTCTAAATGACGCACAGAAAAACTACACAACCACAGAAAAAGAGTTGCTTGCAGTGGTTTATGCCATTGACAAGTTTAGATCCTATTTAGTAGGTTCAAAAGTGATTGTGTATACTGACCATGCTGCTCTTAAATATCTACTCACAAAGCAGGATTCCAAACCCAGGCTCATAAGATGGGTATTGCTTCTGCAAGAGTTTGATATAGAAATAAGAGACAGAAAAGGAACAGAGAACGAGGGAGCTGATCACCTGTCCCGGATAGAACCAGTAGCAGGGGCGTCCCTCCCTCCTACTGAGATCTCTGAGACCTTTCTGGATGAGCAACTCTTCGCCATTCAGGAAGCACCATGGTTTGCAGACATTGCAAATTATAAAGCTGTGAGGTTCATACCCAAGGAGTACTGCATGGTGCAAACGAAAAAACTAATCTCTGATGCAAAGTACTACTTGTGGGATGAACCATATCTCTTTAAGAGATATGTAGACGGAATGATCCACAGATGCGTACCTAGAGAGGAGGCACAGAAGATCCTATGGCATTGCCATGGATCACAGTATGGAGGACATTTCGAAGGTGAGCGAACAGCCACTAAGGTCCTCCAATGTGGGTTCTACTGGCCTACTCTCCATAGAGATGCCCGAGAGTTTGTGCGTAACTGTGACAGTTGCCAGAGAGCTGGTAACTTACCTCATGGTTATGCCATGCCTCAACAAGGGATCTTAGAGATTGAGTTATTTGATGTATGGGGTATTGACTTCATGGGTCCTTTTCCACCATCATACTCAAACACTTACATTCTGGTGGCAGTAGACTACATATCTAAATGGGTAGAAGCAATTGCCACACCCAGTAATGATACTATGACAGTGCTGAAGTTCCTCCAGAAACATATCTTCAACAGATTTGGTGTTCCCAGAGTGCTAATCAGTGACGGGGGTACTCATTTCTGCAATAAACAGCTTTACTCTGCTATGGTCCGATATGGAATTAGCCACAAAGTAGCAACTCCATATCATCCACAGATAAATGGGCAGGCTGAAGTCTCTAATAGAGAACTAAAAAGAATCCTGGAACAGACTGTAATTGCCCGTAGAAAGGATTGGGCAAAAAGCTTGGATGATGCTCTGTGGGCATACAGAACAGTATTCAAGACTCCTATAGGAACCTCTCCATACCAGCCTGTGTATGGCAAGGCCTGTCATCTGCCCGTGGAACTGGAACATAAAGCCTACTGGGCAACCAGATTCCTAAACCTAGATGCTAAGTTGGCTGGAGAGAAAAGATTGCTCCAGCTCAATGAGGTAGAGGAATTCAGACTCAATGCTTTTGAAAATGCAAAAATTTATAAGGAGAAAATAAAAAGGTGGCATGACAAAAAACTGTCATCTAGAGTCTTTGAACTAGGACAGAAGGTTCTGCTGTTTAACTCTAGGCTCAGATTATTCCCCGGAAAATTGAAATCCCGGTGGAAGGGACCATATGTGATTACAAGTGTGTCACCATATGGATATGTTGAGCTTCAGGATATTGACTCTGACAAAAAGTTCATTGTTAATGGACAGAGAATCAAACATTATCTTGAAAGCAATTTTAAGCAAGAATGCTCAAAATTGAGACTAAAATAAAAGCTCAGTCAAGGTCCAGCTAAAGACAATAAAGAAGCGCTTATTGGGAGGCAACCCAATGTTCTTTAATTATATATATTTATTTTCCATTGTTATTTTATATTTTCTTTAGGTTGATGATCATGTGGAGTCACAAAAACAACTGAAAAAAGCAAAAATAGAATGAAAAGCAGCATTAAAAATAGCACACCCTGGAGGGTAGCAGAATGGGCGTTAAACGCCAGTCTGGCACTATTCTGGGCATTTAACGCCAGAAAAGGGCACCAGACTGGCGTTTAACGCCAGAAAAGGGCACAAAGCTGGCGTTTAAACGCCAAAAAGGGAAGAAAAGCTGGCGTTAAATGCCAGAAATGGGCAGGAACCTGGTGTTTAACGCCAAGATTGGCACTCCAAGGGGCGTTTACACACCAACATGGTGCAGGGATGAAAACTCCTTGGCACCTCAAGATCTGTGGATCCCACAGGATCCTCACCTACCTCAACTCAATCTCTCTCTTCTTCACACATTCCAATAACACCCTTCCCCAAATACTCTTCCCCATCACCTCTTAACCACTCACACCTCTTCACCTCCCCCATTTTCTTCTTCTTCTCCTCCCTTCTTTCTTCTTTTGCTCGAGGACGAGCAAACCTTCTAAGTTTGGTATGGAAAAAGCATTGCTTTTTGTGTTTTCATAACCATTTATGGCACCTAAGGCCGGAGAAACCTCTAGAAAGAGGAAAAGGAAGGCAAAAGCTTCCACCTCCGAGTCATGGGAAATGGAGAGATTCATCTCAAAAGCCCATCACTAAGAAAAGGATGGAGCAAACAAGAGAGCCCACTCATGGACCTCAACAAGAGCATTCCACTATCCTCCATGAAATTAGAGAGGACCAAAAGGCCATGAGAGAGAAGCAACAAAGGCAAGGAAGAGACATAGAGGAGCTAAAGCACTTTATAAGATCTTCAAGAGGAAGAACAAGCCGCCATCACTAAGGTGGACCCGTTCTTTAATCTCCTTGCTCCTATTTTTCTGTTTTTCGAAAATTATGCTTTATGTTCTATCTATGTTTGTGTCTTTATCATATGATCATTAGTGTCTTAGTGTCTATGAGTTAAAGCTATGAATGTCCTATGAATCCATCACCTTTCTTAAAATGAAAAATGTTTTCTAAAAAAAAAAAAGAAGTACATGAATTTCGAATTTTAAAACAGTTTAATTATTTTGATGTGGTGGTAATGCTTTTTGTCTTTCTGAATGAATGCTTGAACAGTGCATATTTTTGAATTTGTTGTTTATGGATGTTAAAATTGTTGGCTCTTTAAAGAATAATGGAAAAGGAGAAATGTTATTAATAATCTGAAAAATCATAAAAATGATTCTTGAAGCAAGAAAAAGCAGTGAATACAAAGCTTGCGAAAAAAAAGAAAGAAAAAGAAAGAAAAAGAAAAAGCAAGCAGAAAAAGCAAGCAGAAAAAGCCAATAGCCCTTTAAACCAAAAGTCAAGGGTAAAATAAAAAGGATCCAAGGCTTTGAGCATCAGTGGATAGGAGGGCCTACAGGAATAAAATCCTAGCCTAAGCGGCTAAACCAAGCTGTCCCTAACCATGTGCTTGTGGCATGAAGGTGTCAAGTGAGAAGCCTGAGACTGAGCGGTTAAAGTCGTGGTCCAAAGCAAAAAGAGTGTGCTTAAGAGTTCTGGACACCTCTAATTGGGGACTCTAGCAAAGCTGAGTCACAATCTGAAAAGGTTCACCCAGTTATGTGTCTGTGGCATTTATGTATCCGGTGGTAATACTGGAAAACAAAATGCTTAGGGTCACGGCCAAGACTCATAAAGTAGCTGTGTTCAAGAATCAACATACTGAACTAGGAGAATCAAGAACACTATCTGAATTCTGAGTTCTTATAGATGCCAATCATTCTGAACTTCTAAGGATAAAGTGAGATGCCAAAACTGTTTAGAAGCAAAAAGCTAATAGCCCCGCTCATCTAATTAAGACTGATCTTCATAGATGTTTTTGGAATTCATTGTATATTCTATTCTTTTTATCCTACTTTGTTTTTAGTTGCTTGGGGACAAGAAACAATTTAAGTTTGGTGTTGTGATGAACGGATAATTTATACACTTTTTGGTATTGTTTTTAGGTAGTTTTTAGTATGTTTTAGTTAGTTTTTATTATATTTTTATTAGTTTTTAAATAAAAATCACATTTCTAGACTTTATCATGAGTTTGTGTGTTATTCCGTGATTTTAGGTATTTTCTGGCTGAAATTGAGGGACCTGAGCAAAAATCTGATTTAGAGGCTGAAAAATGACTGCAGATGCTGTTGGATTCTGACCTCCCTGCACTCTAAGTAGATTTTCTGGAGTTACAGAAGCCCAATTAGTGCGCTCTCAATTACGTTAAAAAGAAGACATCCTGGGCTTTCCATCAATATATAATAGTCCATACTTTGCTCGAGATTTGATGGCCCAAATCGGTGTTACAAGTCAGCATAAAAATTCTGGCGTCAAAACGCCAGAACTGGCATAAAAGATGGAGTTAAACGCCCAAACTGGCACAAAAGCTGGCGTTTAACTCTAAGAAAAGTCTCTACATGTGAAAGCTTCAATGCTCAGCCCAAGCACACACCAAGTGGGCCCGGAAGTGGATTCTGCATCATTTACTCATTTCTGTAAATACTAGGCTACTAGTTTTCTATAAATAGGACCTTTTGCTATTGTATTTACACACCTCATGACATTTTACATCTGAATTTTGTATCTCCTACGACATGAGTCTCTAAACCCCATGGTTGGGGGTGAGGAGCTCTGCTGTGTTTTGATGAATTAATGCAATTACTACTGTTTTCTATTCAATCACGCTTGTTTCTATTCTGAGATATTCACTCGCACTTCAACTTGATGAATGTGATGATCCGTGACACTCATCACCATTCTCAACCTATGAACGCGTGCCTGACAACCACCTCCGTTCTACCTTAGACTGAGTGCATATCTCTTAGTCTCCTGATTCAGATCAGAGTCTTTGTGGTATAGGCTAGAATTATTGGCAGCCATTCCTGAGATCCGGAAAGTCTAAACCTTGTCTGTGGTATTCCGAGTAGGATCTGGGAAGGGATGACTGTGACGAGCTTCAAACTCACGAGTGCTGGGCGTAGTGACAGATGCAAAAAGATCAATGGATCCTATTCCAACATGAGTGAGAACTGACAGATGATTAGCCGTGCGGTCACAGCGCATTTGGACCATTTTCACTGAGAGGACGGATGGTAGCCATTGACAACGGTGATCCACCAACATACAGCTTGCCATGGAAGGAGCCTTGCGTGTGTGAAGAAGAAGACAGTAGAAAAGCAGAGATTCAGAAGACAGAACATCTCCAAAACCTCAACTTGTTCTCCATTGCTGCATAACAAGTATTTATTTCATGTTCTTTTACTTTTTACAATTAAAACTAAGAATCATTACTGATATCCTGACTAAGTATTACAAGTTAACCATAGTTTGTTTCAAGCCGACAATCTCTGTGGGATTGACCTTTACTCACGTAAGGTATCACTTGGACGACCCAGTGCACTTGCTGGTTAGTTGTGTGGAATTGCAAAAGTGTGATTGTAATTTCATGCACCAGTGGTATAGGCTAGAATTAATGGAGTAGCGTTCTCTGATCCAGAAGATCTGACCTTGTCTGTGGCGTTTTGAGTAGGATCACCAAGGGAATAGACTGCTAGAGCTTCACCCCCGTTCAGATTGGATGACCGCTGACCCGGCGTTAATCATTTGCAGCTTGTCATGGAATGAATTAATCAGAAGTTCGAGTAGATTGTGAGAAAAGTTGATCCAGAAGGAAGAAGCATCTCCGAAGCCTCAACCGTTCTCATACTATTGATTTCACACCTATCTAGTAACGTTTTATTTATTTCTCTGTTTTATGCGATTTTCATAACAACTATCATATTTTCTATCTGTTTGACTAAGATTTACAAGGTATCAATTGCTTGCTCAAACTAACAATCCTTGTGGGATCGACCCCCACTCACCTGAGGTATTATTTGGACGACCCGGTGCATGTGCCGGTCTATCTGTGTGAATATTGCGGAGCCAGTTTCGCACACTAAGGTTTTGACGCCGTTGCCGGCGATTGTTTGGATTTGACAAACTACTGGATTATTTTGTTGTTTAGATTAGATACTTTTTACCTTTGTTTGTGTCTTTTGTTTTTTTTTCAAAAACTTTTTCAAAATCTATCTTTTCTTTGTCTTATGTTTGAGTAAGTGTCAATTCTTAGGTTTGGTGTCCTTATTGTATTCTTTATTTTTTCTTTAAATTTTCGAATTGTTCTTGAGTATTCTTCTTGGTATTCAAGTTGTTCTTGTTTCTTTTCTTGTTTTGATCTTAAAATTTTTAAGTTTGATATCTTTTAGTTGTTTTTCTTTAAAATTTCGAAAAAGCTAGTGTCTTTGATCTAAAATTTTTAAGTTTAGTGTCTTTTAGTTGTTTTTCTCTTTCTTTATTAATTTGAAAAATAAAAAAAATATCTTTTTTATCTTTATTCAAAAAAAAATTTCGAAAATCTTGCTTTCTTTATTTTTATTTTAATTTAAAAAATTTTAAAATTTGGTGTTTTCTTGTTAGTAAAGTCAAATTTCAAATCTTATCTTTTTAAATCTTTTCTTTTAAATTTGATTCTTTCCTATCTTATCTTTCTTTTAAAATTTTAAAATACAAAACTTTTTCAAATCTTTATCTTATCTTTGGTTTATCTTTCTTTAAATTTCAATTCTTTATCTTATCTTATCTTAATTTTAAATTTCAAAATTAGATCATTTTCAAATTTTTTCAATTCTTATCTTATCTTGTTGACTTTTCGTTTCCAATTTTAAATTTTAAAAATTTTAAAATCAAATATTTTTCAAATCTCCTATCTTATCTTATTGTCAAATCTTTCTTAATTAGTTACTTGTTTTTTTCCCTCTTTTTCAAAAACCTCCTAACTAATTCCTCTCTCTTCTATTTTCGAAAACTTCTTATCTATTTCTCTTTCTTCTTTTTCGAAAATCACCTATTTAATTTTCAAATCTTTGTAATCAATTAGTTATCTTAGTCTTTAATTTTCTTTTTCTTTTCGAATTTAATCAAGAAATAAAAAGGAAAACAAAAAAATATTTTGATTCTAGTTTTTTCTTTTATCCAAATTCTCCTACCTTTCTTCACTATGAACCCAATTGAGAATGAACAGTTCAGAAGAACTTTAGGGTCCTATATGGCCCCACTCCTAACTTCTATGGGAGAAGTATCAGTATACCCCCATTAGAGCAAATAATTTTGAGCTAAACCCTTAGCTCATTACTCTGGTGCAGCAAAACTGTCAGTACTCCGGACTTTCATAGGAAGAGCCTATTGAGTTCTTGGCAAACTTTTTACAAATTGCTGATACAGTACATACTGAGGGAGTAGATTAAGATGTCTACTGACTGTTACTCTTTTCCTTTGCTGTAAGAGAACAAGCAAAGAGGTGGTTAGATAATCAACACAAATCCAGCTTGAAAACATGGAAATAGCTAGTAGACAAGTTTCTAAATCAATACTTTCCCCCAAGGAAGTTGACCCAGTTAAGGCTGGACATCCAAGGCTTCAAGAAAGAGAATAATGAATCTCTTCATGATGCCTGGGGGAGGTATAGAAGAATGCTATGAAAATGCTCCACTGAAATATTTTCAGAATGGGTGTAATTAGACATCTTTTATTACAACCTCATAGACATGGCTAGGATGTCTCTAGACCACTCTGCTGGTGGTTCTATACCTAAGAGGAAAACAATTGAAGAGACTCACGAACTTATTGAGACAGTTGCCATGAACCAGCATCTGTACTCGGTTGATGAGACTTCCATAAAAGGAGAGGTTAAGGCAATATCTACTGAATCTAACCCTCCAGAACAAAATGGCCCATTGACTCAGCAGCTACATGATGAGCGAATATTTTATATGCTTTTTGGCATCATTTTTATATAATTTTTAGTAGTCTTTATTTAGTTTTTATTAAGTTTTTATAGGTTTTAGTGTTAAATTTACATTTTTGGATTCTACTATGAGTTTTTGTGTTTTTGTACAATTTCAGGTATTTTCTGGCTGAAATTGAGGAGCTGGAGCAGAAGTCTGATTCAGAGACAAAGAAAGCACTGCAGATGTTGTTTGGATCTGACCTACCTGCATTTGGAAGAGTTTTTCTAGAGCTACAGAAGTCCAAATGGAGCGCTCTTAACGGCTATGGAAAGCTGACTTCCAGATCTTTCTAGCAATATATAATAGTCCATACTTTTCTTCAGAGGCGTCCAGTGCCCAAAGAGCAGAGACCAATGTACAAACGCCCAAAGAAGACCCCCTAGCTGGCGTTCCACGCCCAAGAGACCTCATAGCACGTGGATCTCATCAAAGCTTAGCCCAAACACTCACCAAGTGGGCCCCAGAAGTAGATTTTAGCACTAGATAGACTGTTTTACCCTTACTAGTCATCTGTTTAGTATTTAAAGTGTATTTTACATAATCATTCGAAGAACATCAAGACTTTTGATCATTATCACGCATAATATACACGTTTTACTTTGTTTTTTTACTTCAGTATGAGTTTTTAAACCTCCTAGGTTGAGGGGAGGAGCCCTGCTGAGTCCTATGAATTAATAAAAGTACTATTATTTCTTCTTTGATCCGTGTTTGATCTATCTCTAAGATGTATATCCGATCTTCATCATGGTGAATAGGATGATCTGACAAATTAGCTCTGTTCATTACATTAAGATGAATGTGCCTGACAAACACCCAAGTCTACTTGGGTTCGTGTGAATACTTGGCCGGAAAGTGTAATAACCGCGACTAATTAATCGCCTAATTAGTTAATTAATATTGCCCAAATTAGATTCCGAAAATTTAGAGTGAGAATTTGAGGATGTAAATATGATTTTTGGACTCAATGGTTTTTTTTGAGTTAGAAAATGTGTTTTCTGTAAAAAACCGTGAAAAACCGTGAACCGACAGTCAAACCGGTTGAACCAGTTCAAGTTTGCCCGGTGCTGCACGAGAAAAAGTTAAAATAGTCAAAAAATTTAGAAAAATATTATAAATAGAAAACCGGCGTTAATTTTAAAGGTTTGGCCCAAAGTTGGGCCAAACAGGCTAAAAACGCTAACGGGTTGGATTGGGCCCAAGCCCAACATAAATAAGGGTTCATTTAATGAACCCATTTCAGCAACAACACTCAAAACACAACACCACCAGCTGAAAGAGAAAGGGGAGAAGAGGAAGAAGAAAATACTATTCATCCCCATCTTCACAAGCTCATATCTTGAGCTATAGAGCTCCGATCGCCGCACCGTTTGCGGCTACGCATTTTTTGCAAAGAGCTCTATAAAATCCACCCAAGAAATAAGTGAGGTAACCACGAAATCCTTTCAGTTATTCTCTCCAAAATTTCGAATCCTAGGGTTTTTGGTTAAGTGGGATTTTGTAATTTTGGGTGTTTAGGTTCACTCTAACTCTTGCTTAGCCTTGGATTTTGGCTACCAAAACTATTGAACAAGATAAGAGGCATTGAACATTTGTAAAATTTTATTTATGATGAGCTCTAGGTTGATTAGTGTGTATATAGCTTGATTATTGTGAGTTTGGAAGCTATTGGAACTTGTTGGTGCTTGTTGAAGTGGAATTGGAGGCTTGCTTGTGGTTGAAAGTATAGATTGTGCTCAATTTTAAGTTTTGGCATATTGAAAATTGGCCAAGGTATGGTTTCGGTTTCCTCTATGTAGTATATAATATTCATGGACGCTTAGGCTAGTGACCCATAGGATAGGTTTGGATTTATATGGTTGATTGATAATGTATGTTGAATTGATATTGTTATGTTGAGAATTAATGATGTTAAGGTATGATGCTTGATGTCTTTGCATGATTGTATATTGTTGGATATTGATATAGTGTATGAATGAGATTGATGATGAGAATTGATAGTGGTAAAATGATTATTGGTGAATGTGTTGGTGGAGGATTGACTTTGGTATCATATATTTGAGGTTTGATAGTTGAGAATGGTGTAATATGTTATAAAGGGTGGATTTTGATGGAAGATGGAGCTTAGAAAGGTTTTATTTGGTTTGAGTTGTGAAAATGAGGAAATTGGTAAATTGTGAACTTGTGGTAAAAGTTAGTTTTTGGTGAAATTTGTCTGATCATAACTTATGTCTCAATTTTCAAAATTAGTTGAATTTGTTTGAAATTAAAGCTTACTGAAAACTCTTTACATCGATATAAAGTTTGTAAAATTTGGATTTTTGTAGAGGAAGTTATGATCATTCAAAGTTGGTGTTGAAAATCTGAAATTCTGCAAAGTTGCATAATTTTGTGATTTCTGGTATGTGCGCACGCACAGCCTTGTGCGCACGCACAAACCTGCGAAATTTTAAACCTGTGCGCACGCACAGACCTGTGCATACGCACAGGCAGGTAAAGGCTTTCTATTTACAGCACTAGCACAGCTTGTGCATGCATATACCAATGAGGATTTACAACCTGTGCGCACACACAAGTTGGGAAGGGCAGTCTGTTGAGGGTACTAGCACACCTTGTGCGAGCGAACGGACCTTGAAAAATTTGGTACCTGTGCGTACGCACACTTCTATGTGTACGCACACTTTCAAAATCTTCCTGGGCGTGCGTGCGCACACCCCTGTGCGTACGCACACACCCTGTTTCTCAAATTTAAAATTTGTTTTCAACTATTTCACCTTCCCAACAAGATTGTAAGCTTCTATGATACCATTTTAAGACTTTTGGACATAATTTTGGATATGAGAACATGGGAAAGAACTTTAGAGATTTAGTTGATGTCATTTTGAAAAATTAGAAAATGGAGGCTTAGGTTTCGGGTGTACTGAGGATGGTTTGACAGCGTGTGAAGGTGGACTGGTATGTGAAATGAGAACTGATGAACTGTTGAGTTTGGAACAAAAATGTTACATTGACAGTAGTTGAGATGAGTCGAGGACTCGGAATGGAAATATTGATATGACAGTGGTTGAGATGAGTCGAAAACTCGAATGTGCAATGATGAATTATTGAGGTATTGAAATATTTTCTGAAAAAGCACTGAACTACTATTTTACATTGAGATTATGAGACGCTATGCGCCCGGCAGGGACGGTGGTTAATCCCGCTTACGTTGAGATGTGAGGTCTGAGGCAAGAGTATCCCGCTCGCATCCCTTCGGATCAATAGAGTTTGCAGGCACAAAATCCTAGACGGTGATCCGAGCACCATATCTCGGGGGTTCCCAAACGATGATTCCAAAGGGCGACGTCTCCATGGAGATGTGTCGGGTTGGCAGTTGAACCGACAATGTGATATGACAGCCAATAGGACAGGCATTCATCATGTGTATTTTCTATCTGTTTGTTTGCTTTGCCGACTTGTAATTGTATGCCTAATTGAATAACATGCCTATTTGCTTACTTGAATTACCTGCCTTATATGCTTCTACTTGTGTTTTACTTGCGTTGTAATAATTAATTGTGATTTCTACTGGGTTTGAGGAGGTTCAGAAGGCGGTGGTGATGGGATCGCATGGAGGATAGGTTGGTGAAGGCTGTGAGACAGCGGTGTTTGGTTAGAATAGAAATTTCCTAAGATAGAGTACCCTATTTATTTATGTTAAGATTTATATAATTATGCTTCATTGTTTTAGTATGCCTAAGATGAATCTTGTGATGGATATGGAGTCTAGGATTGCCTTTAGCATCCCGGGGTCTTATATCCTACATCACTGGGCACTGTTACCATACTAAGAACCTGTGGTTCTTATACCATATTTCTGTTGTATTTTTCAGATGCAGGTCGCAACCCACTTCAGTGAGTTGCTGGGATGGTGACAGAAGCGGAGGATCCTGTTACTCTTGGAGTCTTTTTGATTTATTTTGTTTTACATCTCTCACTTTTGTATTTTGCTTTTGCCTAGAGGCTTGTATTGAGAGAGAAAAACTTGTATAAGCTGATTTTACTGTTTGGTTTCTGTTTGTCTGTATATATGACTAGCCGGTTTAAACTCCGCGAGCCCTGGCTAGATTCTCATGATATTATACTATTATCTTTTGTTATATTATTACCCATATCTTGTGGTTTAAGTTGGAAGCTTTGTTAGTACATTTTACGCTTTTCAAATCCTATTTTTGAGCTATATCCTTCATCGGGCTTCTAGATTATATTAATTCTTTCTATATATTATATGTATGAGCTTAGAACTGCCGTAACCTTTGATTAACCTTCGCTTTACAATGCGAGGTAAGGCTTAGGGTAATTAGGGTATTACATAAAGCACGAACCAATAGCTATGTTTATACATCTCTCAGACGGCTAATCCATGACTTCATTGGGGACTTCTCGAGACACCAGTTCAGCCGATTTCCAGGGAGATTAGGGTCTCCGTGGTATAGGCTAGAATCCAAAGAAGCAGCATTCTCTGATCAGGAAGATTCGACCTTGTCTGTGGCATTTTGAGTAGGATCGCTAAGAGAATGAACGTCTAGAGCTTCACCCTCCGTCAGATTGAATGACCACGGGCAATGGCATCTAATCTGGAGTAGAGAAGATCAATGACCATGGGCAATGGCTTTGATCACATACAGCCTGCCATAGAAGAAGATCACTCACAAGCAAAGAAGACAGTAGTACCAGAGTTAATTCAGAAAGACAAAGCAACTCTAATCCTTAACCCTATTCCTATCAGTATTTCTACTCTTTTTGCTTTCATAGTTTCATGATCATCATAGTTCAACAACCTTTTGATCTGCCTGACTAAGACCTGTAAGATAACCATAGCTTGCTTCAAACCACAATCTCCTGGGATTGACCCTGACACGCTCATGTATTACTTGGACGACCCATTGCACTTATTGGTACAACAGTACGAAAGTGTGGAGATTTGTGCTACCACTACACCGCCCTTACACAGCAGTTACTGGAATTGCAAGAGGCTTTGTGAGAAACTCAGACTTCTAACAGGAATGTAGAAGCATAGCTGAGTCAAACTTGGCAGCAATTATCTAAGCAGATAAAAGAAGAGTGTCAGGCTATTCAACTGAGGAGTGAGAAAACATTAAACATCCAACCTCAGAAAAACAGGAGACCAGGAGAAGAAAAGTTGACAGAAGGTAACCAGATTGCAGTCCAAGACACCTCTGAGGGCATTGAACACCCAGAGAGGAATGTCATTGGCGTTCAACGCCAAGAAGGGGGCAGCACTCCTGCGTTGAATGCCCAAGAGGGGACAATATTCCTAGCATTGAACGCCAGGAAGGGGGCAGCAACCTGGCGTTGAACACCCAAAAGAGAACAGTGTTCCTGGAATTGAACGCCAGGAAAGGGGTAACAAGGGTGTTGAACGCCCAAACAGGAATGATCAGATACATACAAGTGCTGATAAGACCCCTCCCAAGCAGGCCAATAAACCCCCTTTTAATCATTTAGGCATTCAACCTACATCAACTAAAGTTGATGAATACAGGGCTAAGATGCCATATTCTCAGAAGCTCTGCCAAGCGAAAAAAGATAAACAATTTGCCTACTTTGTGGATTATCTCAAGACACTTGAGATCAAGATCCCTTTTGCAGGGGCTCTTGAGTAGATACCTTCTTATGCTAAGTTCATGAAAGACATCTTAAGTCATAAGAAGGATTGAGAGAGGCAGAAACAGTCCTCCTCACTGAAGAGTGCAATGCAATAATTCAAAAGAGCTTACCATAGAAACTCAAACATCCTGGGAGCTTTATGATACCCTGCACCTAAAGGGATGCCTGCACAAAGATAGCCCTATGTGATCTCAGAGCGAGTATTAACTTAATACCTGCATCATTAATAAAGAGTCTCTGTTTGACTCACAAAGTTAAACCTACCCGCATATGTCTTCAACTTGCTGATGGTTTTGTTAAGCTTCCATCAGGCGTGATTGAGGATATGATTGTTAGGGTTGGACCCTTTGCTTTCCCCATAAATTTTGTGGTGCTAGAAATGGATGAGAACAATAGTACAATCCTCATTCTAGGAAGATCCTTCCTAGCTACAGGACGGACCCTCATTGACATTCAGAAAGCGGAAGTAACCCTGAGAGTCAATGAGGATGAGTTTGTGCTAAATGCTGTCAAAGTCATGCAGCATCCAGACACTCTAGATGAGTGCATGAGTATTAATATCATTGACTCCCTGGTGGAAGAAGTGAATATGGCTGAGAGATTCGAAGAAGATCTGAACGACATCTTTTATAACCAAAGGAAATAAAGGAGCCTTTGAAAACTCCTAAGCAAGAGGATAAGCCTCCTAAACCCGAGCTCAAGCCATTACTATCCTCCTTCAAATATGCATTTCTTGGGGATGGGGATACTTATCATGTGATTATAAGCTTTGCCTTAAAACCACAGGAAGAAAAAGCACTAATCCAAGTGCTAAAAACACACAAGACAGCTCTTGGGTGGGCAATAAGTGACCTTTAGGGCATTAGCCCAACCCGATGCATGCACAAGATCCTGCTGGAAGATGACACCAAACCAGTGGTTCAACCACAAAGGCGACTGAATCCAGCCATGAAGGAAGTGGTGCAAAAGGAAGTCACAAAATTATGGGAGGTTAGGATTGTTTATCCCATCTCTGACAGCCCCTGGGTAAGCCCTGTCTAAGTTGTTTCCAAAAAGGGAGGCATGACAGTGGTTCATAATGAAAAAAATGAACTGATTCCCACAAGGACAGTTACAGGGTGGCGTATGTGCATTGACTACAGGAGGCTCAATAACGCCACCAGAAAGGATCATTTTCCTTTGCCATTTATAGACCAAATGCTGGAGAGACTAGCAGGTCATGCATTCTACTACTTTTTGGATGGCTATTCAGGTTATAATCAAATTGCAATAGATCCTCAGGATTAAGAAAAGACAGCATTTACATGCCCATATGGCGTGTTTGCTTATAGGCGGATGCCATTTGGCCTATGCAATGCACCTGCCACCTTTCAAAGGTGTATGCTCTCCATTTTCTCTAATATGGTGGAGAAATTCCTTGAAGTGTTCATGGATGACTTCTCCGTCTTTGGGGACTCATTTGACTCCTGCCTTGATCATCTGGCCCTAGTTCTCAAACGATGCCAAGAGACAAACCTGGTTTTAAACTGGGAAAAATGTCATTTCATGGTGACTGAAGGAATTGTTCTTGGGCATCGGATTTCGAATAAGGAAATAGAAATGGATCAAGCTAAGGTGGAGGTAATTGAGCGGTTACCACTACCAACTAATGTTAAGGCAATCAGAAGCTTTCTAGGCCATGCAGGATTTTTCCAAACTCACAAAACCCTTGTGCAACTTACTAGCTACCGACACTCCATTTGTCTTTGACCAAGAGTGTCTGCAGGCCTTTGAGACTCTGAAAGCTAAGCTTATCACTGCGCCTATCATCTCTGCACCCAACTGGGACTTACCATTCGAACTAATGTGTGACACCAGTGACCATGCCATTGGCGCAGCTCTAGGACAGAGACATGACAAGCTTTTGTATGTCGTTTATTATGCCAGACGAATTCTAAATGACGCACAGAAGAACTACACTACCACAGAAAAGGAATTGTTTGTAGTGGTTTATTCTATTGACAAGTTCAGATCCTATTTAATAGGATCTAAGGTCATTATCTATACTGACCATGCTGCTCTTAAATATCTACTCACCCAAGCAGGATTTTAAGCCCATGCTGATAAGATGAGTATTACTCCTGCAAGAGTTTGATATAGAAATCAGAGACAAAAAAGGGTCAGAAAATCAAGTGGCTGACCACTTGTCTCGAATTGAACCAGTAGAAGAAAAATCTCATCCCTCTACTGAGGTGTCTGAAACCTTCCCAAATGAGCAACTCTTTGCCATTCAGACGACACCTTGATTTGAAGATATTGCAAATTACAAGGCTATAAGATTCATCTCCAAGGAATACAGTAGGCAGCAAGCCCGAAAAAACATTTGTGATGTTAGATACTACTTGTGGGATGAACCATATCTCTTTAAGAGATGCTCAGATGGGATAATCCGCCGCTGTGTGTCTGAAGAAGAGGCACATAAAATCCTATGGCAGTGCCATGGCTCGGATTATGGAGGACACACTAGAAGAGAGCGAACAGCCACTAAAGCCCTCCAAAGTGGTTTCTACTGGCCTACACTCTTTAAGGATTCCTGAGAGTTTGTCCATCGCTATGATAGTTGCCAAAGGTCTAGTAGTCTCCCTTATAGTCACGACATGCCTCAACAAGGAATCCTAGAGATTGAGCTGTTTGATGTTTGGGGTATAGACTTCATGGATCATTTCCCACCTTCATACTCAAACACCTATATCCTCGTGGCAGTGGATTATGTGTCTAAATGGGATGAGGCAGTTGCATCACCCACGAATGACACTAGAGTAGTGATGAAGTTCCTCCAGAAGAATATCTTCAATAGGTTTGGTGTCCCTCGGACACTGATCAGCGATGGAGGAACTCATTTTTACAACAATCAACTTGATTCCGTTCTGAACCGATATGGAGTTCGTCATAAAGTGGCCACCCCATATCATCTACAGACAAATAGGCAAGCTGAGGTCTCCAATAGAGAACTGAAGAGAACCCTAGAAAGGACGGTGAATACTTCTAGAAAGGATTGGCAAGAAAGCTTGATGATGCTCTCTAGGCATACAGAACAGCTTTCAAGACCCCTATAGGAATGTCATCGTATCAATTGGTGTATGGGAAGGTGTGCCACCTGCCAGTGGAGCTGAAACACAAGGCCTACTGGGCAACCAAACTCCTAAACCTTGATACAAAAGCAGTAGGAGAGAAACGGTTGCTCCAGCTAAATGAGTTGGATGAATTCTGACTTGCTGCATTTGAAAATGCAAGGATTTATAAAGAAAGGGCCAAGAAGTGGCATGATAGAAAGATTTCTTCCAGAGTCTTTGAACCTGGATAGAAAGATCTACTCTTCAATTCTAAACTGAAGCTCTTCCTTGGAAAGCTCAAGTCACGTTGGACAGGACCTTTCCTGATCACTAATGTATCACCTTATGGTGTAGAACTCTAGAGTAATTACTCCGATAAAAAATTTACTGTTAATGGCCACAGAGTGAAACATTATTTGGGTGGTGAAGTTGAGCAGAAGAAATCCACTCTATTGTTGACATAAGCACAGTACAGTCCAGTTAAATGACAGTAAAGAAGCGTGATGACAAGTCATCTTAGCCTAGTTTCACTAGTCTTTTTCTCTTGTTTTCATTTAGTTTTATGCACTTTTTTGCATTATAAATTAGCCATTTGAATTGGAATTGCATGGTTTCCTTAAATCAATCAACCACCTTTTAATTGATACAAAATCATGAGGTTCAAGCTAACTTTAGTTGATAATTAATTGATTTATAAACCTTGTGAATTTTGTGATACTTTGATTGGTTGTTTTGATTACTTGTAGGTGAAGAAAGGAAACAAAAGGTGTGCCAACATTATGGAAGAAGGTTGCAAGAATGGGTTTGAGAAAATGGAATTCACGTTTGAGCTAACGTTTGCCTCAAACGTCAACTCAAACGTGAGTAGCAGTTGAAGAACACCCTGGGGAAGGCAATGTTTGCACCAACGTTTGCCACAAACGTGAGGTCAAACGTTGGCGCCAAAAGAGAAGAGAATTGAAGCTCCTGGGAAGGCAACGTTTGCGCCAACGTTTGCCTCAAACGTGAGGTCAAACGTTGGTGCCAAAGAGAAGAGAAATGGCATCCCTGGAGGCAGCAACGTTTGAGCCAACGTTTGCCTCAAACGTGAGGTCAAACGTTGGCTCCAAAAAGAAGAGAGTTGGAGCTCCTGGGCACAGCAACGTTTGAGCCAACGTTTGCCTCAAATGTGAGGTCAAACGTTGGCGCCAAACAGCATGAAGGAGCATACTTCCAACAAGAATAACTTGAGTTGTAGATGTCCAATTGAGGTGATTCCAAGTGGGTTAGAAAGCTGACATTCAGAGCTTTCCAACCATCTATAATAGTCTCTATTGGGCACAAAATTGGCAACGCGACAAGAGGACAAAGTAGCCCCCAAGAAGCATACAAAAAGGGAGGTCCACGTTTGAGCTCACGTTTGACCTCAAACATTGAGCCAAACGTGGAAGACAGCACACGGCCTAGCTGCGTAATGCCTCACTCAAGTAACGTTTGAGTCAAGGTTTGCCTCAAACGTTGGCTCAAACGTGAATGGTTCATGGCCTGGTTCACTAATGGATTTCCTCCCAACACCAAGAGCAATCAACAGAGGCTACTAGCAACCCAATTCCATCAAGGCTAAAGGCCCAATTCAAGGCTTAATGATCATTTGAAGAAAGTGTATAAATAGCTTAGGATTTGAAGTTTTAGGAGGAGTTTTTCGTTTTAGAGTTTTCTTTAAGAGCTTTTCTTTTTAGAATTTTTAATACTTACAGTTGAGAGCTTTTGGGTTTTTGGAGCTATTTGGAGATTCTAAGTCTTGGGTTGGAGAATTGAGGAAATTCTGTCTCAATCTCACCTTGAGATTTTCTTCTGTTTGATTTACTGCATCATTGAGAAGTTGCGATTCCATTTCTTTTCTTCTATTGCTGCATCTTAAATTTTCTTGCAATTAAATTCTGAATTTGGATCTAGGAAGGCATTGAGATCTAGACTTGGTTATCTAGTCTCTTGAGTCCTGAGATCTACATCTTTAAATTTCAATTTCCTTGTTTCATTTCTACACCAAGCTTGTTTTTATTGTCATTTGAGATCCGGTTTAATTGAATCCATCTTTTACTTTTCTGTTCATCGCAAATTTACTTTTCCTGGTCTAACTTCTTCAAATCCAATTCCCACTCCCCTTTATAATTCAAGCCATTTACATTCCTTGCACTTTAAGATTCTGCAATTTACATTTCTTGCGTTCTAAGTTTCTGCCAATTTAATTTCTTGTTCTTTAAGATTCAGCACTTTTATTTTCCGTTCTCTTAAATTTTCTGCAATCTACCCCTCTCCCTTTACTTTTCATGCAATTTAATTTCTGTTAATCACAAATCACTCAAACAACACTTGATTCGCTTGACTAAATCAACCACTAAACTGAAATTGCTCAATCCTTCAATCCCTGTGGGATCGACCTCACTCACGTGAGTTATTATTACTTGATGCGACCCGGTGCACTTGCCGGTGAGTTTTGTGTTGGATCGTTTTCCGCACATCAAGTTTTTGGCGCCGTTGCCGGGGATTGAAATAGATTGACAATGATTACGTGAAGTGGAGATCTAGATCAAGCACTTTTTCTTTTCTGTTTCTCTAATTTTTGACTGACATACTAACTGTTTGAATTTTTGCCTGAGCTAATTGAAACCTCACTTTAGCAATGAAGTGAAGTTCTTTTGGTTTAACTTGCTGAGTATGATTCTCATAGCTTGATAAATCAACGAGAAAAGTGATTTTCGATCATTAATCTCTCAAGTTTACCAACTATTTGACACATTGCATTAACTAACCCTTTAATCATATCCTGGCATAAATGTACTCCATCTTCATTTGAACTGTATGTGATTGTGCAGACCATGGAAGGGAAATCGATGAATGCCAGTAATCATGGGAGCGATATCCCCACCTTAGATGACAAGCAACCACTCATCACCATGAACGACATTGCTCAGTGGTTTGAAGCTTTCCCACAAGGAAACATCATCGGATGGGAAGAACTAATGAGTGAACTCCTAGTCAAGCTGAAGCCACCTCAAAGAACTGTTAAACCAGAGGCAGGAATGCAACCATCCGCACAAGAGAAGGAAATTGAAGGTATTCGTGCAATCATGGCCCAAAGCGAGCAGATATATCAACAGCTTAAGCAATAATTGGAGCTGATTAACCGAAAAGTAGATGAGTTGCAACATGCTGTGGGAAATGCACAGAACTCACCTCAAAATCCCCATTGTTGGAATCAACCTGAAAACGGTTCTGGAGTAATTAACTATGAGCAACAAAGTCATGAGCGATCACACTCTCCAAACAGCTCCTCAAGCATGTCCCAACGTAGGACTCAGAATGACGTGTACAACCCACCCTGGAGAACTCAATCCACTTGGAGGGGGTTGAAAACCAAAATCAAAGACCAAGGGACTTCAACTGCAACAACCCCAATTTCAAAAACCAGCATAAAAACAACCCCCACAACAACAACCATCACGCACCACCCCAATCCACACACTTCCAACCCCATCCTACCTCACAACTCGCCCAAATTGACTTTCGTCAACCATTACAGTTGACACAACCACAACCAATTCCAAACTCTCAAAGACTATATGTTTTAGAAATGATGATGGAAAGATTCATGAAAGTTCAAGAAATGATAACAATAGAGCAGGAAGAAGTAAGGAAAAATCAAGAGATGATAAGCAGGAACCAAGAGGCCTCACTCAGAAGAGTTGAAAAGCAAATGGAACAATTGGTTCAAAACCTTGCTGAATTGGGCGATAGAGAGGCAAATATATCCCTGAGGGCCACTGAAGATGACCCAAAGAACAGTGAAAAAGCTGCTGGGTTGAAAGGAAAAGCAGTTATGGAAAAAAGTGAGAAGGCTACGGGAAAAGAAACAGTCATCAAGGAAAAGCCCATGGTGAGAGGGGGAAACCAAAGGCAACAGAAGCCTCAACTTCCATAATCAGAGGATGAAAGATGTCAAGCTAATGACAATAAAAGAGCGCTTGTTGGGAGGCAACCCAACCAGAGGTAGTTTTCTTTCCATAGTTACTTTAATAAAAAGGTTAATTAACTTCATCTATATTGCAAGAAGCTAAGTTTGGTGTTGCACACCAAAACAATATAAGGGAGAATGAAGGATTCTAAGTTTGGTGTTCCACCAAAATTTCATCATATAACATATTCTCACCTTCTGCATAATGCTAGCTTCAAGCATTTAGACAAACTAGTTAACCATTCTGCTGTTTTCAGTTTAATTGCCTTTGAAAAAGAAAAAGAGTTTCACAGCTGGTTAGTTTGATGAACAAGAATCATTGGCAAGGTACTAAGTTTGGTGTTCCCACACCAAAGTAAGTATAAAGGCCCACAAATAAATCATGCATGCTAACCATTGTTTGTAAGTGCTTGGGAAACAAGCAACTTTCAATATCACTGCAGAGTACCATACAAACTTTTGGGAAGATTAAGCATCATCAACCAAAGAAATGAAAGATGAACGGGAAGGCCAGCACTAATGATGATGAGAAGAAGGAAAGCAAGTGAACTCCAAAAAGGTTGTATTGTTCAGTGATTATTTTGTATCAGATGCTGCTAAATTGAAAGTTACATAATACCCCTGCCTGCCTGCATAATATAGTTTTTCTGTAATTCAATAAGCAAGATGCTTGATCATTCACAACATTTTTCTCTTCAAAACTTGTTTGCACTCAATGTTCAAAAATTGCATCACATGAAAGTTCTTTGAAAAGAAGGATTGAGGAATTAAACAATTTTGAGGCAAGCAAAAGATTAGGAGAAGTGGTGGTTCTAGTTGTATGATTATGCATTGAGGTTGCATGCTTATGAAAACTTACATGGGAGCTCATAAGCGGGACATGAAGTTCAAAGAAGTATTGTGGAGATTCTCAAAAATCTATTGATCCAAGAAGCAGCAAACAAAACAAAAGAAAGAAAAGAAAATACAAAGACAAAAAGAACATGGCCCAAGGCTCTGAGCATCAATTACTAGGCAGAAAAGAAAGAAGAAACAATGACTCAAGGAGTTGTTAGCCTAGTAAAATGCTTGTGGTTGAGTTGTGTCAAAGAAAGAGGCTTGAGCAAGTAAATCCTTAGGGGTGCTTCAACACCTAATACCTTAAAACCAACTGGTTTAGGAGTATTGATTGAAAGCTTATCTAAAGAGCCGCTTTGAGACATGACACTTAGAGTCAAGGCCAAATCAAAGAGACTATAAGCTGCTTCAAGGTGATTACCTATAGAGAGATCTCCATGATATCATTTGGATGAAAGTCCTAGGACCTAAGACTTCCAATATATGAGGACTAGTAAGCACTGAAGCCCTTGTATGAGCATATAATTTAGAGTTCACCCCACTGTTACTTAATCACTTCACTCACAGGACTTTACAAGTTGTTCTTCAATCCGTCTTAATTGAAAGAACTTTGAGCATAATTCTTTTCTTGCTTGGGGACAAGCAAGCTTTAAGTTTGGTATTGTGATGACAAGTCATCTTAGCCTAGTTTCACTAGTCTTTTTCTCTTATTTTCATTTAGTTTTATGCACTTTCTTGCATTATAAATTAGCCATTTGAATTGGAATTGCATGGTTTCCTTAAATCAATCAACCACCTTTTAATTGATACAAAATCATGAGGTTCAAGCTAACTTTAGTTGATAATTAATTGATTTATAAACCTTGTGAATTTTGTGATACTTTGATTGGTTGTTTTGATTACTTGTAGGTGAAGAAAGGAAACAAAAGGTGTGCCAAAATTATGGAAGAAGGTTGCAAGAATGGGTTTGAGAAAATGGAATTCACGTTTGAGCTAACGTTTGCCTCAAACGTCAACTCAAACGTGAGTAGCAGTTGAAGAACACCCTGGGGAAGGCAACGTTTGTGCCAACGTTTGCCTCAAACGTGAGGTCAAATGTTGGCGCCAAAAGAGAAGAGAATTGAAGCTCCTGGGAAGGCAACGTTTGCGCCAACGTTTGCCTCAAACGTGAGGTCAAACGTTGGCGCCAAAGAGAAGAGAAATGGCATCCCTGGAGGCAGCAACGTTTGAGCCAACGTTTGCCTCAAACGTGAGGTCAAACGTTGGCTCCAAAAAGAAGAGAGTTGGAGCTCCTGGGCACAGCAACGTTTGAGCCAACGTTTGCCTCAAACGTGAGGTCAAACGTTGGTGCCAAACAGCATGAAGGAGCATACTTCCAACAAGAATAACTTGAGTTGTAGATGTCCAATTGAGGTGATTTCAAGTGGGTTAGAAAGCTGACATACAGAGCTTTCCAACCATGTATAATAGTCTCTATTGGGCACAAAATTGGCAATGCGACAAGAGGACAAAGTAGCCCCCAAGAAGCATACAAAAAGGGAGATCCACGTTTGAGCTTACGTTTGACCTCAAACGTTGAGCCAAACGTGGAAGACAGCACACGGCCTAGCTGCATAATGCCTCACTCAAGTAACGTTTGAGTCAACGTTTGCCTCAAACGTTGGCTCAAATGTGAATGGTTCATGGCCTGGTTCACTAATGGATTTCCTCCCAACACCAAGAGCAATCAACAGAGGCTACTAGCAACCTAATTCCATCAAGGCTAAAGGCCCAATTCAAGGCTTAATGATCATTTGAAGAAAGTGTATAAATAGCTTAGGATTTGAAGTTTTAGGAGGAGTTTTTCGTTTTAGAGTTTTCTTTAAGAGCTTTTCTTTTTAGAATTTTTAATACTTACAGTTGAGAGCTTTTGGGTTTTTGGAGCTATTTGGAGATTCTAAGTCTTGGGTTGGAGAATTGAGGAAATTCTGTCTCAATCTCACCTTGAGATTTTCTTCTGTTTGATTTACTGCATCATTGAGAAGTTACGATTCCATTTCTTTTCTTCTATTGCTGCATCTTAAATTTTCTTGCAATTAAATTCTGAATTTGGATCTAGGAAGGCATTGAGATCTAGACTTGGTTATCTAGTCTCTTGAGTCCTGAGATCTACATCTTTAAATTTCAATTTCCTTGTTTCATTTCTACACCAAGCTTGTTTTCATTGTCATTTGAGATCCGGTTTAATTGAATCCATCTTTTACTTTTCTGTTCATCACAAATTTACTTTTCCTGGTCTAACTTCTTCAAATCCAATTCCCACTCCCCTTTATAATTCAAGCCATTTACATTCCTTGCACTTTAAGATTCTGCAATTTACATTTCTTGCGTTCTAAGTTTCTGCCAATTTAATTTCTTGTTCTTTAAGATTCAGCACTTTTATTTTCCATTCTCTTAAATTTTCTGCAATCTACCCCTCTCCCTTTACTTTTCATGCAATTTAATTTCTGTTAATCACAAATCACTCAAACAACACTTGATTCGCTTGACTAAATCAACCACTAAACTGAAATTGCTCAATCCTTCAATCCCTGTGGGATCGACCTCACTCACGTGAGTTATTATTACTTGATGCGACCCGGTGCACTTGCCGGTGAGTTTTGTGTCGGATCGTTTTCCGCACATCAAAGCGCTTGTTGGAGGCAACCCAACCATAATTAAAGTTTTTTCTATTTTTCATTAAGTATATTTCAATTATATCAGTTTAATTTTCATAATTGTTTCTTTAGGTTTGTGATCATGTGCAGTAGTTAAAACAGAAGAAGAGACAGTCAGAGCTAAAAATAGAGCACCCTGGGAAAAGCCCCTTGCTGGCATTGAACGCCAGACAAGAGGGAAGGAGGGGCATTGAACGCCCTCAAGAAGTAGCAAGACTGGCATTGAACGCCAGCCAGGGGATACTGGTTGGGTGTTCAATGCCTTCAAGGTGCAGCAAGCCTGGCGTTGAACGCCAGCCAGGGAGCACTGGCTGGGCGTTCAATGCCCTGAACGGGGAAGTAAGAGTGGCGTTGAATACCAGCCAGGGAGCACTAGTTGGGCGTTCAACTCCCAAAGAGGAGTGGCAAGTTAGCATTGAACGCCAGCCAGGAGGCACTGTCTGGGCATTCAACGCCCAGGAGGAGCACACAACTGGCATTGAACGCCAGAATAGGGGCATTCTGGGCGTTCAACGCCCAACAAGGGTTGGGGAAGTCTTTGACTTTTTCAAAACATATTTTTCCAAATCTTATATTTTTAATCATATCTTCTAAATAAGATTCTTTCAACCATCATCTTTTAATTTCATATTCCTTTCAAATTTAAAATCTTTTCAAATCTTTCTCAATTATTTTTCAAATCATTTTCAAAATTTCATATCTTTTGCAATTCTTTTTCAAATCTTTTATCAAACTTTAAATTCTTTTTCATACCTTCTATCTTATCTTTTTATCTTTTCCATAACTTTTGATGATTAAACAAATTTTACAACTTATATGTTTTTTATCTTTTACCAAAGTGTGAATTATATCTTCTTTATCTTTTATCTAATTAATTTCGAAAACTCACCCTCCCCTCCACACTCCTTCATCCACATTCCTTTCGAATCCCTCTCCTCTTCTTTGTCTTCTTTCTTCTCTTTTGCTTGAGAATGAGCAAACTTTTTAAGTTTGGTATGGAAAGAGCCTTGCCTTCTCACTCCATTCGAACTCCATGGCTCCAAAAAGTGGAAAACCCACTTCAAGAAGCAAGAAAGAAGACAACCAAATAGTTATTTTCAAACCTTTCAGATTCTATACCAAGCAGCATGAAGAACATTATTACAAAATAATGTGCAAGAGGACAGTGATCCCGGAAGCCAGATTCGAATTAAAAGAAGATGAGTACCCAGAGATTCAAGAGCAGATTCAAAAGAGAGGCTGGCAAGCCCTGGCCGACCCTGAGACCAATGTTGTATCAGCAATGATCCATGAATTCTATGCGAATTTGTGGATGACAGATAAGCAAAAAAAAGATGGACAAGGGTTCCATACTTTTCACACCATGGTCTGGGAAAAAACTCTCTATTTTCATCTTGGCAAGGTGAGAGAGATCTTTAAATTACCCCCACAAAGGGATGATCCAGAATCCTTTAATAGGAGGGTGGTAGCTAATCCCAAGCTGGATTAGATTCTAGAAGACATATATCTACCTGGAACTCAGTAGATCAATAACACAAAAGGTCAACCAAACCAATTGAGAAGATTAGATCTCAAACCAATTGCAAGAGGATGGATGGATTTCATTGGGTGTTCCATACTCCCTACTAGCAATCGCTCTGAAGTCACCATCAGAAGGGCTGTGATGATTCATTGCATCATGATGGGGAATGAGGTGGAAGTCCACCAAGTAATCCCCATTGAGCTGTACAAGGTTGCAAACAGGATGTCAACTCAAGCCAAGTTAGCCTATCCAAATCTTATCTTTCGCTTGTGTAAAGAGGCTGGAGTCCTGATTAACAGAGACTCATTTATCCCAGCAGAAAGCTCAATCACTAAGCAAGTGATAGAAAGCGCCAGACTACCAGATGACCAACCCAAAAGGAAGATGCCTGAGCCTCTTCAAACACAAGAGATCCCTTCAATTGAATATTGGACCCAGTTGGAAGTATCTATTGCACAATTATAAACTACCTTGGATCAATTAAGAGATGAGCAAAAAGACCAGATTAGCATGCTTTGCAAACTAGTCAAAGAACAAGAGAAGCACGGGCGTGAACTAGAGAGCTGAAGCGTTAGAAATTATCCCCTGAAGAGCCTAACATCAACCATGATTAAGGTGGTTGAGTTCCACCTCCCTATTTTTGTGACTATTTTAATTACTGTTTCTTATGTTTAGATTTACATGATCATTAGTGGCATTTAAGTTTACATTTAAGTTCCTGTCTTTTAATTTAAAAAATTGCATGAGCATTATTAGGATTTAAGTTGCTATTTTCCCTATTTTTTTTTTCGATAAGGTATAAAATGTTCCTCTTATCATCTCATTGAACTTGAATAAAATTTTGATTTTTTTTAGTAGTAGTAATGATACATAAATTTTGAATTATATATTAAGAATAGTTCAATTCTTTGATGTGGTGGCATTGCTTTTACTTTCTAAATGCATGAATAAACAGTGCATATTTGATGTTGGAGTTAAGAATGTTGGCTCTTGAAAGAAGGATGATAAAAGTGAAGTATTATTGGTAATTTGAAAAATCCAAAAATTGATTCTTGAAGCAAGAAAAAGCAGCAAAAAGAAAGGAAAAAAAAGAGCAGGAAAAAAGAAAGAAAAAAAAGCCAATAGCTCTTTAAACCAAAAGGCAAGAGCAAGGATCCAAGGCTTTGAGCATGAATGGTTAGGAGGGCCTAAAAGAAGAAAAATCTTGGCCTAAACAGTTCAAATGAGCTGCCTACCTAACTATATGCTTGTGGTGTGAAGGTGTCAAGTGAAAACCTTGATACTGAGCAGTTAAAGTCGTGATCCAAAGCAAAAAGTGTGCTTAAGAGCTTTGGACACCACTGGCTAGGGAATCTAGCAAAGCTGAATCACAATCCTAAGGGGTTCACCTAGTTAAGTGTCTGTGGCGTTTATGTATCCAGTGGTAATACTGGAAAACAAAGTGCTTAGGGTCACGGCCAAGACTCAAAAGAAGCTGTGTTCAAAAATAAAAGAGAACTGAACTAGGAGAATCAATAATATCATCTGGATTCTGAGTTTCTAAAGATGCCAATTATTCTGACCTTTAATGGAAAGTGAGATGCCAAAACTATTCAGAAGTGAATAGCCACTAGTCCCGCTCATCTAATTGAAACCGAGGTTCATTGACAACTCTAAGATTTATTGTATCCTTATCTTCTTTTTAATCCTACTTTGTTTTTTGGTTGCTTGAGGACAAGCAACAGTTTAAGTTTGGTATTCTGATGAGCGGATATTTTATACGCTTTTGGGCATCACTTTCATATAGTTTTTAGTATGTTTTGTTTAAGTTTTATTATATTTTCATAGGGTTTTAGTGCAAAATTCATATTTTTGGATTCTACTTTGAGTTTGTGTGTTTTATGATGATTTCAGGTATTTTCTGGCTAAAATTGAGGAGCTTTGGAAAAAGTCTGATTTAGAGACAGAAAAAGAACTGCAGATGCTGTCAGATTTTGACCTCCATGCACTCGAAAGAGAATTTCTGGAGCTACAGAAGTCCAAATGGCACGCTCTTAATAGCTATGGAAAGCTAACATCTGGGGCTTTCCAGAAATATATAATAGTCCATATCTTTCTTTGAAAATAAAGGCCCAAAACTGGCATTCAACGCCAGCCACCAACCCCATTCCTAGCGTCCAACGCTCACTCAAGAGTCCCAAGCTAACGTCACAGCCCAAAATGGAGCACCAACTCGTGGCTTCACTCAAACTCAGCCCAAACACTCACCAAGTGGGCCCGAAAAGTGGATTTTTGCACTGCAAGACTAGTTTATCTTATTTCTGTAATTCTTAGTTATCAGATTAGTATATATAGGAGGAGATCACTCTTGTTTAGGATCTTCTTCGCCACTTTTACATTCGAACATTATTCTATGTACAGAATTAGTCACTAACCTCCTAGGTAAAGGTTAGGAGCTCTGCTGATTTTTATGGATAATAATATCACTATTATATTTCAATCCATGCTTGATTCTATTCTAAGATGTATCTTCGTTCTTCATCCTAATGGATTGGGAGTGTAATTTGACCGTCATCCCTATTCACATGGGTTCTCGCGAGTCCTTGATGGGATAGTATTGAACCACAAGCTTGATTATACATCTCTTAGATGGCTAATCCACGACTTCGTTGGGTACTTGGAAACATCAGTGCAGCCGAGATACGGGGCAATTAGGGCCTTTGTGGTATAGGCTAGAATGAATGGAGCAGCATTCTCTGATCCAGAAAATTGGACCTTGTGTGTGGCGTTTTGAGTAGGATCACCAAGGGAATGGACTGCTAGAGCTTCACCCCCGTTCAGATTGGATGACCGCTGATCTGGCGTTTGATCTGTAGTAGAGGAGATTAATGACCGCTGACCCAGCGTTAATCATTTATAGTCTACCATGGAATGAATCAATCAAAAGTCGTAGTAGATGATGAGAAAAGTTGATCCAGAAGGAAGAAGCATCTCTGAAGCCTCAACCATTCTCGTACTATTGATTTCACACCTATCATACTTATTTATTTATCTAGTAACGTTTTATTTATTTATCTGTTTTATGTGTTTTCACAACTATCATACTTTCTATCTACTGACTAAGATGTACAAGGTATCCATTGCTTGCTCAAACCAACAATCATCATAGGATCGGCCCTCACTCACCTGAGGTTTTACTTGGACGACCCAGTGCACTTGCCGGTCTATCTGTGCGAATATTGTGGAGCCAATTTCGCGCACCAGTTAACTAGCCAAACAGTAAATTCACACACTGTTTTGCACTGTGTCCGATTTCTCACATTATGACGTATGGATCCAGACTTTTTAAATAACAAAACCCTACTTTCCTTTGCGAAAACTTCCTTTCAATGATACCTAGGCATTTCAATGATTTTCCCAATGAGTAATACATAATTCTACAATTAGCATCTCTCAAACTGAATCTCCTAATTCGTTTTTTCCTCCTCGATGACAAATTCCCACCTGAAAAGGGAGGAGGGAGTGGTTTGTCTAGTGGGTTGAAGGGAGGTAATGTTGCAACAATCCCAAAACCACGATTTAGAGAAAGAAATCGGAAATGCTAGCTTCTGATTAGTGGATTAAGGTTATCAATGGATTGCCAGCTACGTTCTTTCCTAGTAAATAGGGGTTTAGTTTTGGTGCTGTAATTTGATTTTCAAATTCATGGTTGTACTGCCTGGGTTTCAGTTGTGTTGAACCCATCCAAGAGAATCTCTATTTTCTTTGATTCTCACATTTTAGTAATCCCAAATTTGAGAGGGAATTTTTTCGCCTAAATTTGACTCTACAAATCAAATTTCAGTACTCATTCATATCTCTCCCGTGAGTCTCTCTTCCTCTTCCTTTTACTCTCATGACCACCTTCTTCTATCTGAACTATTTCCCTATTCTCTTCTCATGATCACCCTCTAGAAGCCATGACAACAAGAGTTGTGCACAGCATAAGAAGAGAGATGACGAGAAGATTTAGTGGAAGAGAAAAGGCAAAGGAGCACGGATCAGCTTCGAAGTCGACATAAACGAGGTCAGTATCGAGGTTAGTGACTTAATAGCTACTTAATAGACATTCTGCTGAAATTCTCAATCAAGAACACTACTTCATTCTTTTAACTACTGATTCTTACTTCGTTTGAAAATCAGGTTCAGGTGACGGTTTTACCATCTTTATTGTCAGTGGTGGTTGTTTTAAAGCATCTGGATACTTTTTTTTTGTTATCTTGCAACTCAACTTAATTATCTGAGCTAGAATTTAGTCACTCCCGAATGGTGGTTGATACCTGTAATTGCAACACAGTCTGGATGCCAAGTAAGAACTTTGTCGGCCGTATTGGTGAACCTTCAAGTTACCAAGCTAAAAAAAGTTCACCTCCTGGATCAAAGATTCGCGTCAAGTAACAACATGATCGGGATTGTTTTACCTCCTGTATTTCATGTACTCACATTTTAAGTAGATAAAATTTTTGAAAATTGCTCTTTACATCAAATTTTATAATATTTTATTATTTTGTTTTTGAAAATTTCCCTTTACATCATATTCTATAATATTTTATTATATTTTATTGTATTTTTTAAAAAGCATCTAATTATTTTATTAAAGTTGCATTTTGTTTGCTGTTGCAATAAAAAATTTAAATAATCTTTTTTAAAGCATATTCTCATTCTTGACACATTAAATCCACCATCACTTATGTCTCATTATTAATTCATTCTTATTTCCTATGTTAGATACTTTAATCACTCCTACTAAATTAAAAGAGTAGGGTTAACAACTTTTATGTTACTATTGGCCATATAGCTATTATTATTCTCATGACAAATTTATATACTCAAACAATCTACTTTTGTTTAGTTTTTATTGCCTTGATGAATGAAGCAAGAGAGGTTAGTTATTTCTTCTCTCTTTGTATCTCTTATCAATTTTAGTGTATTATATTTCATGAAAAGGCTTTATGTACATGATGACTTGCATCATTTACCCTTTTTTCTTATCTAAAAAGGACCATAAAAGAGCATAATCTCATTTGATCATTGCAATTCATGAATTAATTGATGAATATTATGGTACATTGCTTTGAAATGGGTTTATACTGAATTTCAGATGAAAAGAGCAACAAAAAGGAAAGAAAACAACAAAATGAAGCTGGCGTGCCACTTGGAACAAACGCCATGAAAGAATATGGGCGTGGCATGTCAGTTAGGTTTTCCAGAAAGGATCCTCAAAGCTTTTACATGGGCGTGGCATGCTAGGAGCTGGGCGTGACACGCCAGTATAGTTTTCCAGAGAGCAATGATGAAGGCCACAAAAGGGGCATGGCACGCCAAGCTGAGCGTGGCACACCAAGTCCATCACACACTATGGGCGTGCCACTTGAACAATTGGGCGTGGCACGCCAGTTCATCAATCCAGAAGGGACAATCACTTTGGCGTGCCACTTGGTATCGAAGGCGTGCCACGCTAGCTCCAAATCATAACTTGGGCATGCCACTTGAAGACCCAGGCGTTCGACGCCAAACTTGCAGGAGTCAACTTAAGATAGGCGTGCCACTTGAACATCAAGGCGTGGCACGCCAGTATAATTTTCCAGAGAAGAAGTTGAAGGTCCAAGCACTTGGGCGTGCCACTTGGTGTCGAAGGCGTGGCACGCCAGCTCTCATCCTCACTTGGGCGTGCCACTTGAAGACCCAGGCTTATCACGCCAACATTAGAGATGGCCAAGCAAAGCTGGGCGTGCCACTTGGTGTTGAAGACGTGGCACGCCAGCTCTTATCCTCACTTGGGTGTGCCACTTGAAGACCCAGGCGTGGCACGCCAACACTAGAGAAGGCCAAGCAAAGCTGGGCGTGCCACTTGAGGTCGAAGGCGTGGCATGCTAACTCTCATTATTCACCTGGGCGTGCCACTTGAATGCTAGGTATGGCACGCCAGCTACTGGAGCAAGGAAGAATACTGGGCGTGGCACGCTACACACTGGGCGTGGGACGCCAGATCTATTTTTCAGAGAAGTAAAGAAGGTTCTCCATGGGCGTGGCACGCCACATGCTGGGCGTGGCACACCAATGATAAATTCCAGAGAAGAAAGTAAAGCAACCACAATGGGCGTGGCACGCCAGACCCTGGGCGTGCCACGCTAGTTCAATTTTCCAGGGAAGAAGAACAAGAAGGGAGAGCATGGGCGTGCCACTTGAGTTCTGGGCATGGCACGCCATCAAAGGAACCAAGAACACATACTGGGCATGGCACACCAGACCCTGGGTGTGCCACGCTAGTTCAAATGTCCAGAGAGAAGAATGAGAAGGAAAAGGCCTGGGCGTGCCACTTGGGCTCGAAGGCGTGGCACGCCAGGCTAACTAAGGCTTAAAAGACCCTGGGCATGCCACTTGGGTTCGAAGGCGTGGCACGCCAGGGAAACCAAAACATGAGGTGTGCCACTTGAAGAGCTGGGCGTGGCGCACCAAGCCAAATTGGAGGCTGGGCGTGGCACGCCACTTAAACGCCAGTCACACGCCAGGCTGGAAGGTCACGTTTATTGAGTTTTCTTTTCCCTCCAAATGTAATTTTCTTTTCCTTTTTGTATTTTCTTAATTTTAGTGATAGGAGTAGTATAAATAACCCCTGAAAGTACTAAGAAGGGGTTGTTAAGTAATAGTTTTGTTAAAGTATAGTTAGATTTACTTTTCACATTATCTTCTTCCATCTCTTGTACTTTTCTCTTAAGCTATAAGTAGCTAAATTTCCTCTCATTGAGAGATGGAGCTCTGTTGTACTTGATGGATTAATGATAGTGAATTTCTTCTTCTCTTCATATTCTCTTTGATTTTCTAGAAGGAATTTCGTTATAATGTTAGTGTTCAATTATCTTGGGAAAGAGGTTGAATGCAAAATGGGTTTCATGGGAACCTTGGAAAAGGAAACATGAAACCATGCTAGAAATCTCTTCTCACACTTGAGTAGAATCTGGGTCTTGGTGATTGGATATGGTGACATATAATCCACCCTCTACTTGGATCTATGAGGATGTGTGGTATAATCAAGGATCAAGCATATCTCTCTTCATGAGCAATTAGACCAAGGAATTGGCTATTGATCAAGATCTGAGAGATTGAATCACCAAGGGATTGGGGTTCAATCAATCATGATTGCCAAGAGGTAAATGAGTTGCATGATTAAAGATGAGATGAGTTAGATTTAATCCAAAGAGAACAACATCTCCTGATCTCAATGAATTCCCCCTTTTCTTATCTTTCACATTCTTTATAGCTTTCCTTACATTCTGTTATTCCCCATTCCCATTTACAATTAAGTCATTTATGTTTCTGCACTTTACATTTTTGCCATTTTCTTTCCTGCACTTTATTGCTTCTCTTTACTTTTGAGCTATTTATATTTCTACTCATTTACAATTCTGCATTCACAATCTACTTTGTTCCGCTTGACTAATTCACCCATTGATTAAAATTGCTCAAATCTACCAATCTCTGTAGATACGATCCCACTCCTAGTGGGTTATTACTTAACAATATCTTTGGTGCGCTTGCCAAAAGAACGGATTCATTATTTTTATATGGGGAGTGAATTCTGGTCATCAAGTTTTATGACGCCGTTACCGGGATTGGTTTGAATTTGACAATGATTAAGTTGATGGGTAACTAGATTAAGCACTTTAACTACCTTGTTAATTCTTTTTTAGTTCTTTAATTTCCTTGCTTCTATTTTATTTTAATTTTGCTTTGATCATTTTTGCTATTCATTGTTCATACTTCCATTTTTCTTACTGCTCTATTAACTGTTTGATTAATTGCACTAACCAAACTAACCACCAGTCTTAACAAGGAGTGATTCCTTCACTTGTCCTCTGTCTGCTGTTTGTTGAATGTATGACAGGTAGGAGAGGAGAAACTTCATCCTCTTTTGATAGTGAACCTGTGAGGACCTTTGATAAACCACTATTTTATGGTTTATTTTGTACTTAATCTAAGTGATTTATTCAATCCTTCACCCACTTATTCATATTAATTGCATGGTTTTACTTTTCCTTCCTTATTATATGATGTATGTGAAAAAAATGTTTCCTATGCTTAAAAATAATTATTTTGATTACCCTTTATTTCCATTCGATGTCGTGATTCATGTGTTGAGTAGTTTCAGATCTTCTAAGGCAGGAATGACTTAAAGGATGGAAAGGAAACATACAAAAATGGAAGGAAAGCACAAAACAGAGTTTTTGAAGAAACTGGCAGCCACGCGATCGCATGGGCGATGCGGCCGCATGCCAGCGCGAAAAGGCATTGACGCAGCCACATGACTGACGCGACCGCGCGCCTCGAGCGAAACACATATGACGCGGTCGCATGACTGACGCGACCGCGTGACAAGAAAAACTACGAATGATGCGACCGCGTGACCCACGCGGACGCGTGATAGAGGTCACGCACCAGAAATTGCAGAAAACGCTCATAGCGAATTCTGAAGCCCTTTTTGGCCCAAATCCAAGTTCAGAAGGCATATACCAGAGGTTATGAAGTGGGGGAATGCATCCATTCTGGTGCACAAGGTTCAATAAGGTTTCATGCTTCGACTCGAAGTGTGCGGATTGGCATCATGATCTATCAAATGGATCTCGAAAAATGTTTGGTTATTCTGGTGAGAATCTAATTTCTAAACCGCCCGGATGGAAAAATATAGATCAAGACGAAGGCGGATTTAAAAGCCAAGTTTGGGATCCTGGAATCTATTCTGACACTCGTCACCCCGGGAGCCTGAGAATCTATTTGAAGCTGCTCAGAAGCTTCACATGCCTAGTTTGGGACCCCGGAGGCTATTGGCATTCCAAGCATTGGTGGAGATTTCTGAATGAATTTAAGCACAAGCCACCATAACAGGAAGCTCATCCAATGTCCAACTTAAGGACTTTAACTAAAAGTGCTAGGTGGGAGACAACCCACCATGGTATGATCGTTCCTTTTTCATTTTTAGTTAGTTTTCTTTTTGTTTTTGAGTTTTATTTTATTTTATTATATTGAACCTGGAGTTTTGCATCACATTCATATTAACACTGCATTCTGCATTTTTTTCAGATTAAAAAAAAAAGCACGCACGCGACGCGGCAGCGTCGCTGACGCGTCCGCGTCACTAAGTGCATTGGGAAGAAAAGAATTGAACAGAGAGTCATGCGAGAGCATGGCTGGAGGCGCGCCTTTAGCATAATTTGACCCACGCGACCGCGTCGCCGACGCGACCGCGTCAATTGAAAAATAGCTTCCCCACGCGTCCGAGTCACCCACGCGACCGTGTGGCCCCGTAAATCGACGTAAAAAGGGTGTATGGCCAAAAGTTGAGCTGGAATTGGGCTGGACTCGTGCTGGAAGCCCAAGCCCTCCCACGCAAATGCGTGCCCCACACGTCCGCATCATATTGGAAATAAGGCCATTCACGCGATCGCGTCGACCACGCGACCGCGTCACCCAATATTTTGGCCAAAAGAGTTTCGAACAGAGAGTTGTGCGAGCGCGCGGCTGCCCTCGCGCCACTCGCACGGATCATGTCACGCGTCCGCGTGACCGACGCGACCGTGTCGAATCATTTAAGCGCTGCTCGCGCGAACGCGTACCCCACGCGTCCGCGTCGCTCACGCCGCATAGCTCATCCAACTCTGCCAAAAATATCTTATCTTTTTCCTTCCCAAATCCTAATTTCTTCTATCTTTTCTTCTTTCTCTCTCCTTTCTTACTTTCTTTTTCTTCTTCTTTTTCTTTTTCTTCTTTCTCTCTCATCCTTTTTCATTTTCATTTTATTTTATTTAATTTATTTGCATACTTTTATTCATTGCATATTTTTATTTTTCTAAATTTATTATTTTACCATTGTTGTTCAAATGTTCTTATTCAACTGTTACATCTTTTCTGGTATTTTCTTGGTGCTTAGTGACTTGTTTAATTCTGATTGAGTAATATTATTTAAATCAATGCCAATCTTTTATATTTGTATTACTTTTGTATTGACATGAATTTATATTATCTCTCCTCCCCCACTCTCTTCCCCATTGTTGCAAATTTTGCACCATTGGTATGCCATGGCTTCTATTATTTTCTCACGTACATGTTGAAGGTTCCATGTAATTGAGACCCTTATCATTTGGCATTAACCCACCCATACTTCATTTATTTTCTTATCTTTACTTCTGGGTATTACTGTTCTTCTTTTTCTCTTCTTTCAGGCTGGCCACCGAAGACGGAAAAAGGGAGAAACTTCTAAAAGGGGAGACAAACAAGTCCATTTGCACAATCCTTGAAGGAAAGCATCAGTTGGAACAACCCGTCCACCTGCACATCTCAGCATGCACTGAGGACGGTGCAATCTTTAAGTGTGGGGAAGTCGATACCGATCTCCATGGGTTAGTTACTCTTTTATCTCAACACCAATGGTTCATTTTCCTTGTTAGTTGTTGCATTTGCATGTTTGATTGCATATTTATTTGATTTTGTGAATTTAGTTACTACTTGGTTAAAGTAATAAATTTCTTTTTAAGACCCTATTTTTGAAAAATTTCACTAATTTAAATTGAAAAATTTTTGTGTTAAATTTGTTTGAAGTTGTATTTGGAACGTGGTTTTTGAGTTAAAAAGAACACACAACCTGTGAGATTTTGAGCATATTTACATGGTTACATTATTTAACCATAAATTTTTATTCTTGTGTGTTTTCTTCTCTATAATTGCAATCTTTGCTTTGTTCCATTCTATATGTCCAATATTTAGTGTATTTACATGCTTGCATATGATTGAGGCCATTACTTGTTTAGCTCACTTATCTCAAATAAGCCTACCTTTTACATCACCCTTGTTAACCCCCTTGAGCTTTTTAATCCCCTCTTGTTCTATAAACCACATTACTAGTCTTAAGCAGAAAAATAAAATAAAAATCCCAAGTTGAATCCTTGGTTAGCTTAAGATAGATATTGTGTATAATTTAAGTGTGGAGAATTTTATGGGAACACGGGATGATATGAAAAAGTAGGGAATTAAATTGAATAAGTTATTTGAAAATTTGGGAAGCATGCTCATGTGAAATCAAAATAATTAAATTACCATGTGCATTAAAAAAAAATTTAAAATTAAAATATGAAGTAATTAAATAAGGGGATAAAAAAAAGAGAAGAAAAGAAAAGAGAAGAAAAATAATATTACCCCAAATGCAAAATAAAAAGAATCAATGCACATGGAACAAAATTCAAAAATAAGTTTGATACTTGAGCATGTAATACAAAAGTGGGAAAAATTTGGGTAGCTAGGTAAATCATTTTAAAATTATATAAAGTATGTATATGTTAGGTGAGATCTTAGACTAATCAAGGATTCACTTTATAAAGCTCACTTGGACATACATATATCCTTACCTTTACCTCAGCCCCATTACAACCCTAAAAAGACCTCATGATGTTTCCATTGATATGCTAAATATTTGTTGATTGGTTAGATGAAGAACAAAGTTTTAGAAAGCATGACTAGAGAAGAGTAGAGTGATTATCCTATACACTTGAGAGATTAGAGTGATATACACTACCAGTAAGGGTTCAATGCTTAATTCTATGTTCCCTGCTTTCATGAGCTATCTTCTTACAAGTTTACTTGTCTTTCATTGTATAAATTTGAATTAGTGGAATTTAATTCATATTTGTCTTGGAGAACTTATTTACTTTTAACTAAGTAGGTAGAAGCATTCTGCATTTAGTTGCATTCATAGGTTGCATTTCATGCATTCTACCATTCCTCTTCATTCCTTTATAGCTTCTCTTGAGCTTAGCATGAGAACATGCTAATGTTTAAGTGTGGGGAGGTTGATAAACCACTATTTTATGGTTTATTTTGTGCTTAATCTGAGTGATTTATTCAATCTTTCACACACTTATTCATATTAATTACATGGTTTTACTTTCCCTTCCTTATTATGTGATGTATGTGAAAAACATGTTTCCTATGCTTAAAAATAATTATTTTGATTACCCTTTATTTCCATTCGATGCCGTGATTCGTGTGTTGAGTAGTTTCAGATCTTCTAAGGCAGGAATGACTTAAAAGATGGAAAGGAAAAATACAAAAATGGAAGGAAAGCACAAAACAGAGTTTTTGAAGAAACTGGCAGCCACGCGATCACATGGGCGACGCGGCCGCATGCCAGCGCGAAAAGGCATTGACGCGGCCGCATGACTGACGCGACCGATTGACAAGGAAAACTCCAAATGACGCGACCGCGTGACCCACGCGGACGCGTGACAGAGGCCACGCACCAAAAATTGCAGAAAACGCTCATAGCGAATTTTGAAGCCCTTTTTGGCCCAAATCCAAGTCCAGAAGGCATAGACCAGAGGTTATGAAGTGGGGGAATGCATCCATTCAGGGAGAGTCTTCAATTAGTTAGTTTTCCATGATTTAGATTTAGTTTAGAGAGAGGTTCTCTCCTCTCTCTCCCCTCTTTAGGATTAGGATTTAGAATTAGGATTTTATGCGCTTTCAGGATTATCTCTTTTTATCAGGTTCAATATTCCTTTTTATTATTTTCCCAATTTTATTTATGAATTCTTCTATGTTACAGATTACTCTTTGAATTAATGTTATTTGAGGTATTTCAGTTTATTATTGCTTTCTTTTATTTACATTATTGTTATTCCCATCTGAAGACATTTTTATTTCAGTAGATTTACTTTTCTCCTTTTGGTCTTGGTTAAGAAATCAGTAACTCAGGAGTTATCAAACTCAAACATGATTGATAATTGTTATCTTTGTTAATTAAATTGAACTTCAATAATCCCAATCTTTTCTTAGGAAATAAATAGGATCCGAAGATCAAACCAATTAATCCCTTGACCTTCCTTTGCCTTAGTAAAGGTTAACAAAGTGGAATTAAGATTCAATTTTCATCATCATTGATAAGGATAGCTAGGATAGGACCTCTAATTTCTCATACCTTGCCAAAAGTTTATTTACAGTCATCTATTTATTTTACTTGCCATTTAAATTACTTGTTCTTCATTTACTTTAATTGCTAATTCAACCATTCGCTCCTCATTCTCAAAACCCCAATTTACAACCTCCATAACCAATAATAAGAACATACTTCCCTGCAGTTCCTTGAGAAGATGACCCGAGGTTTGAATACTTCGGTTATCAATTTATTTAGGGGTTTGTTACTTGTGACAACCAAAACGTTTGTATGAAAGGACTTTTGTTTGTTTAGAAGCTATACTTGCAACGAGGATTTATCTGCAAATTTCTAGACCACGCAAAAGTTCCTCTCATCAACCTTCCTGCTATTAAGGAGGGAAGCAAGAGGCAAAGGAATAGTTGGAGAGGAAGTAGTGGAGGAAGATCTGGGAGCTACTATGGAAGAAGAAGTGCAAAACCATGTTGGAGCAGATTCTGGCAATCATATTGGGCAATAGAGGAGAGTCTTAGGCTCCTACATCAACCCAAATCCAGGAAAACTGTGGCAGCAGCATTCTAAAGCCAACAATCCATGCTAACAACTTTGAGTTGAAACCTCAACTCTTCACACTTGTCCAAAATAATTGTTCATATGGAGGGGGTGCCCAAGAGGACCCAAACCAACATCTCACTACATTATTGAGGATTTGTGACACTGTAAAGTCCAATGGCGTACACCCTGACACCTACAAACTACTTTTGTTCCCTTTATCTCTCAGAGATAAGGCAGCAAAATGGTTGGAAACATTCCCCAAGGAGAACTTAATAAATTGGGATGAGGTTGTGAAAAAATTTCTAGCAAGATTCTACCCTCCACAGAGAGTCAATAGACTGAGAGCTGAGGTGCAGACCTTTAGACAGCAAGATGGTGAAACGCTTTATGAGGCCTGGGAGAGGTTCAAAGACTTGACAAGGAAGTGCCCTCTGGATATGTTCAACGAATGGGTGCAACTACACATCTTCTATGAAGGGCTATCATATGAAGCAAAGAAAGCTGTGGACTACTCTTCAGGGGGTTCACTCAACAAGAAGAAAATCATTGAAGAAGCCAAAGATGTTATAGAGACTGTAGCTGAAAATGAGTACTTCTATGCTTCAGAAAGAGCTCAAAAGAAAGGAGTGCTGGAGCTCAATTCTATGGATACCTTGTTGGCACAGAACAAGATAATTGCAGCACAACTAGCAGCCCTAACAAAGAAGATAGAGACTAGCCAAGTCTCAGCTGTCCAAGCTCAAGCACCACCACAAGAAGAAGATGCATGATGACAAGTCATATTATGCTATCTTTTCAAGCAATTTTCATTTGTTTCATTAGGTTTTATGCACTTTCTTGCATTGTAAGTAAGTAATTTGGAGTGGAATTGCATGTTTTGTTGAATCAACCAACCACCCTTTAATTGATACAAAATCATGAGGTTTAAGGTAAAATTAATTTAATTATGAATGAATTTTAAACTTTGTGAATTTGGTGATACTTTGATTGGTTGATTTGATTACTTGTAGGTGAAGAAAAGAAAGAAATAAGAAAAGCGTGGCCTAAGGAGCGTGTCCAAGAGAAGAAAAAGCGTAGCAACATTGAGGAAGAAGGAAAGCTAGGTTGGGAGAGTGAACCGAGCTCCACAAGGGAAAAAGGGAGAAAGCAAGGCACAAATCTCAGTTCACTTAGTTAACTGAGCATCAAAGAAAGCAAGGCAAGGACATAAAGCTCAGTTCACTAAGTGAACTTTATCGGGGGTTCTCCAAAATTAATTCAAGACACAATTCCAAGGAATGAAGCCTCAAGGTCTCGAACTCATGACCCAAAGGAAGCAAGGAACGCTCCTTGCAAGTAAAACAAGAAGAATTGGCCAAAAAGCCTTCTCCAAGGTTCGAACAAGGAACCTCACGCTACCAAGCTTGCAAGGGAAATAAGCCAAAATGATTTGGCTAGGATTCGAACCTGGGAGCTCCATGGAGAACAAGGGAGGAGCGCTACTCTTTGTGAAAAGAAAATGAGCCAAAATGGCTCTCCCAAGGTTCGAACTAGGGAGCTTCATGAAAGGCAAGGAAGGAGCGCTCCACTCTTCTAAGGAAATTAGCATCAATTTGCTTCCACCAAGAGTCGAACTTGGGAGCATGAAGCCTAAAGTAAAGCGCTACAATGGGGAGCTCAGTTGGCTTTCCCAACTGAGCGCTACTCTCCCCCATTCCCCACACTATGGCACGCCAAGGAGTAAGTGAAGCGCACAAATTGACACGGCAAGGGGGCTGGGACACGCACAATTGGACGCACCAAGGCAAGACATAGAGCTCAGTTCAATTTTCCAACTGAGCTCTAGTGAAGTGCAACACGGACAAGGGGCTGGCGCACAAATTTGCCAAGCAAAAGACAAGTTTGGGTGCTCAGTTTGGTTTTCCAACTGAGACGTGCCCTGGGAGTGCATCATGACTCAATTTTGAGTCCAAAATTGAAATAAAATCCAATTCTTCACAAAATTAAAAAGCCCACTCTAAATTCTAAAATCTAAAAATAGGAAGTGTATAAATAGAAGATAGTTTGAGTTAGAGAGAACCTTCTTTTCATATTTTTAGAACTTTTTGCTCACTTTTGAATTCTGAATTTTATTTTCTAGCTTTGGGAACTTGGGAATTGGGAAGGAGAATTGATCTCTCTTCTTCTTTGTTCTTGTTCCTGCATATTATACTCTTTGTTTGAGTCTTGGGTAGAGAATTAAAGAAATTCTATTTCAATCTCACCTTGAACTCTCCTTCTGTTTACTTTACTGCATAATTGAAGGAATTATGATTTGGATCTAAGTTTCTCTACTATTTCATCTTTACTTCTTCTGTAAGTTGTCTCTTATTTTTCTTCAATCATTTTCTTGTTGGATCAAGGAAGGACTTGAGATCTAGACTTGTTTTCTAGTCTCCTCCGCCCTGAGATCTCCAACTTCCATTTTGCTATTAAAATTTAACTGCATTTTGTTTTCTGTTTAGTTTCTTAAGCAATTCTTCCTTTCTTGTTTAGATCTGCTGCATCTAAATTCATTTTCTACTGCTTTTTTAATTGCTTATTTAAATTTCTGCAAATCCTAGTGCCCAAACCCTTTTGTAATTCAAGCCATTTACGTTTCTTGCACTTTAAGTTTCAGTTATTTACAATTCTTTCGATCTAAGTTTCTGAAATTTACATTACTTGTACTTTAAGATTCAGTTCTTTTAATTCTTCTGCACTTTAATTTCCTATCAATTATCCCTCTCCCTTTAAATTTCATGCAATTTAGCTTCTGTTGGATACAAATCACTCAAATCAACACTTATTCCCTTGACTAAATCAACCACCTAACTAAAATTGCTCAATCCTTCAATCCCTGTGGGATCGACCTCACTCATGTGAGTTATTATTACTTGATGCGACCCGGTACACTTGCCGGTGAGTTTTATGTTGGATCGTTTTCTACACATCAAGTTTTTAGCGCCGTTGTCGGGGATTGATTAGATTGACAATGATTAAGTGAAGTGGAGGTCTAGATCAAGCACTTTTTTATTTTCAGTTTCTTTAATTTTTAACTAACACACTAACTATTTTGAATTTTTGCTTAAGCCAACTAAAACCTCATTCTAGCAATAAAGTGAAGTTTTCCTGGTTTTTGCTGGTTCTATGCATTCCCTGTGATTTTGCTTGCTGAGTACATAACATAAGCAAATTCTCTTTTCTTAATCCTTCTAGCCTATCAACTGTTTAACACATTGTGTCAACTAACCCTCTGACCATATTTTGGCATTAGTATCTTCAATCTTCATTTGGACTGTTTGTGATTATGCAGATCATGGAGGAGAACTCAACGAATTTCAGTAATTATGGGAGTAGTGTCCTCACCTTAAATGACAATGAAACCCATGAGTTGAAGCATCCGCTCATCACCATGAACGATGTTGCTCAATGGCTTGAAGCCTTCCCACAAGGAAGCATCATCGGATGGGAGGATCTAGTGAGTGAAATTTTGGCCAAGCTGAAACCACCCCAGGAAATCTGTAAGCTAGAAGCAGAAGTGCAACCATCCACACAAGAGAAAGAAGTGATGGAAATTGAGGGTGTAAATGCAGTCGTGAACCAAAACAAGCAGATGCATCAACAAACTCTGCAACAACTGGAGTTGATGGTCAGAAAAACCAATGAGCTGCGAACTGTTGTAGTAAATGCATACAACCTACCTCAAAATTCACATGGTTGGAATCAACCCGAAAAAGGTTTTGGATCAATTAACTATGAGCAACAAAGTCATGAGCGATTACACTCTCCGAACAGTACCTCAAACCTGTTCCAACATAAGTCTCAGGGTGATGTGTACAACCCACCCTGGAGGACTCATTCCAACTGGAGGAGGATCGAGCACCAAAATCAAGGACCAAAGGACTTCAATTACAACAACCCAAACTTCACAAACCAACAAAAACACCATCATACCAACAACAACCATTACACATCACCATAACACCCATACTTCCAACCTCTAACACCCCACAACCAACCAATCTCACAAGACTCTCAGAGGATCATCAACTTGGAGATTTTAATGGAGAAAATGATGAGGCACCACGAGGTGACAATGAAGAACCAGGAAGCCTCAATCAGAAGAATTAAGAGGCAAATGGAACAACTAGCTAAGCACCTCGCAGAAATGGGTGAGAAGAGGGCAAATACTTTCCCCAGAGCCACTAAAGACAACCTGAAAGACAATGAAAAAGCTACTAAGTGGGAGAAATGGAAAGCAATCATAGAGAAAAGTGAGAGAGCTATGAAAAAAGAAACAATCATCAAAGAAAAGCACCATAGAGAAATTTCTCAAGAAGAAATAGAGGAAAGGAAGCCCACAGTAAGAGGAGAAGATCAAAGGCAACAAATTTCTCAATTTCCATGATCTAAGGATGGAGGATGTCAAGCTAGTGACAATAAAGAAGCGCTTGTTGGGAGGCAACCCAACCTAAGGTAGTATTCTTTTCATAGCTATTTTAATAAAAAGGTCAATTAGTTTTATCTACATTGCAAAAAGCTAAGTTTGGTGTTACACACCAAAATAATCTAAGGGAGAATGAAGGATTCTAAGTTTGGTGTTCCACCAAAAACTTCATCATAAAACACATTCTCACCTTCTGCGTAATGCTAGCCTCAAGCAATCAGATACACTAGTTGACCAATTTGCTGTTTCATAGTTTTTAGCTTTATTACCTTTAGCAAAGAAAAAGGATTTCACATATGGTTAATTTGCTGCATGAGAAACGTTGGCAAGGAACTAAGTTTGGTGTTCACACACCAAAGTAAGTTCAAAAGCCCACAAATAAGTTTTGCATATTAACCAGACACTTAAAGGGCTTGAAAAGCAAGCAACTTTTGAGGAGTATGTAGGAAAACAATCAACAGATTAAAGAACGTCTGCATTATGACTCAGAAGGGGGCACAACGGAAGGAAGAATGAAAAGATGCAACCCAACAGGTTGTATCTACACTTAATCCTTGTTGTTGTGAAATGTTTTAATTCAGGGATTCCTTTATGTCTGGCTAGAATGTTCATTTAATGCAAGTAGAAGTACATGCTAAAGAAAGCTATCTGCATATTTTTTGCTAGAAAAAGTTATCTGCATAATAATTGTCATCCTTCATTAGCTTGAATATTTTGTTTTGTTCCCCTTGCTGTTTGAATAAAAGAGAGATGTATTTAGAAAAGTAATTGTTCAATGTTGCAAAAGTTAGAATGAAAGTTAGTGGTGGTATGTGTTTGATTAAATTGTTAGCTCACAAAATAAATGCTGCATAATGACATGTTCCTAGAAGCCTAAGCTAGTTTGCTACTATAATCTTTCAATCAATGAAAAAACCCTTGAAAATGAATCAAAACAGAAAGAAAAAGAAAGAGAAAAGCCAAGAATTGGCAAAGAAACAAACAATAAGGCTAGACACCAATAGCTTGGACCCTAGGACACATGCCTGTGGTGTTTTTGTACTAGGATATGCTTGGACAAGTAAGTTCTAAGTAGTATTTCAAAACTTGGCCACTTAGATCAACTGATTTGGGATTGCCAACTGAAAGTCCACAATAAAGAGCAACCTAGCTACAAAACATTTAGTAATCCAAAGAGATGTTGGGCATCAATGATCCTAGGAAGAAAATGTGAGCCATGTGTCTGTGGTAAAGAAATGTTGAGCAAAACTAAGCCAAAGGCTGCTGCAACATTTACCACAAAGCCTTCAATGAACAAAAAGCTCTAAGCAAAAATAAAGAAGGAAAAACTAGCAATGGATTAAGCAAAAAGTAAAGCATTATAGCAGCAACCTTAGTGCACCTTTGAGGAAACATATCTTATGTAACAGCAAATAATAAATGAGTTTCCATTGTCTGCATAAAACCCCATGAACCAAGTTCAACTATCTGCTAAATAAGAACATGCATACTTCTCTGTTTCATTTCATTTTATCTTATGATTAGTGCTTGCTTGGGGACAAGCAAGTTTTAAGTTTGGTGTTGTGATGACAAGTCATATTATGCTAGCTTTTCAAGCAATTTTCATTTGTTTCATTAGGTTTTATGCACTTTCTTGGATTGTAAGTAAGTAATTTAGAGTGGAATTGCATGTTTTGTTGAATCAACCAACCACCCTTTAACTGATATAAAATCATGAGGTTTAAGCTAAAATTAATTTAATTATGAATGAATTTTAAACTTTGTGAATTTGGTGATACTTTGATTGGTTGATTTGATTACTTGTAGGTGAAGAAAAGAAAAAAAAATAAGAAAAGCGTGGCCTAAGGAGCGTGCCCAAGAGAAGAAAAAGCATAGCAACATTGAGGAAGAAGGAAAGCTAGGTTGGGAGAGTGAACCGAGCTCCACAAGGAATAAAGGGAGAAAGCAAGGCACAAATCTCAGTTCACTTAGTTAACTGAGCATCAAAGAAAGCAAGGCAAGGACATAAAGCTCAGTTCACTAAGTGAGCTTTATCGGGGTTCTCCAAAATTAATTCAAGACACAATTCCAAGGAATGAAGCCTCAAGATCTCGAACTCATGACCCAAGGGAAGCAAGGAACGCTCCTTGCAAGGAAAACAAGAAGAATTGGCCAAAAAGCCTTCTCCAAGGTTCGAACAAGGAACCTCACGCTACCAAGCTTGCAAGGGAAATAAGCCAAAATAATTTGGCTAGGATTCGAACATGGGAGCTCCATGGAGAACAAGGGAGGAGCGCTACTCTTTGTGAAAAAAAAATGAGCCAAAATGGCTCTCCCAAGGTTCGAACTAGGGAGCTTCATGAAAGGCAAGGAAGGAGCGCTCCACTCTTCCAAGGAAATTAGCATCAATTTGCTTCCACCAAGAGTCGAACTTGGGAGCATGAAGCCCAAAGCAAAGCGCTACAATGGGGAGCTCAGTTGGCTTTCCCAACTGAGCGCTACTCTCCCCCATTCCCCACACTATGGCACGCCAAGGAGTAAGTGAAGCGCACAAATTGACATGGCAAGGGGCTGGGACACGCACAATTGGACGCACCAAGGCAAGACATAGAGCTCAGTTCAATTTTTCAACTGAGCTCTAGTGAAGTGCAACACGGACAAGGGGCTGGCGCACAAATTTGGCAAGCAAAAGACAAGTTTGGGTGCTCAGTTTGGTTTTCCAACTGAGACGTGCCCTGGGAGTGCATCATGACTCAATTTTGAGTCCAAAATTGAAATAAAATCCAATTCTTCACAAAATTAAAAAGCCCACTCTAAATTCTAAAATCTAAAAATAGGAAGTGTATAAATAGAAGATAGTTTGAGTTAGAGAGAACCTTCTTTTCATATTTTTAGAACTTTTTGCTCACTTTTGAATTCTGAATTTTATTTTCTAGCTTTGGGAACTTGGGAATTGGGAAGGAGAATTGATCTCTCTTCTTCTTTGTTCTTGTTCCTGCATATTATACTCTTTGTTTGAGTCTTGGGTAGAGAATTAAAGAAATTCTGTTTCAATCTCACCTTGAACTCTCCTTCTGTTTACTGCATAATTGAAGGAATTGTGATTTGGATCTAAGTTTCTCTACTGTTTCATCTTTACTTCTTCTGTAAGTTGTCTCTTATTTTTCTTCAATCATTTTCTTGTTGGATCAAGGAAGGACTTGAGATCTAGACTTGTTTTCTAGTCTCCTCTGCCCTGAGATCTCCAACTTCCATTTTGCTATTACAATTTAACTGCACTTTGTTTTCTGTTTAGTTTCTTAAGCAATTCTTCCTTTCTTGTTTAGATCTGCTGCATCTAAATTCATTTTCTACTGCTTTATTAATTGCTTGTTTAAATTTCTGCAAATCCCAGTGCCCAAACCCTTTTGTAATTCAAGCCATTTACGTTTCTTGCACTTTAAGTTTCAGTTATTTACAATTCTTTCGATCTAAGTTTCTGAAATTTACATTTCTTGCACTTTAAGATTCAGTTCTTTTAATTCTTCTGCACTTTAATTTCCTGTCAATTATCCCTCTCCCTTTAAATTTCATGCAATTTAGCTTCTGTTGGATACAAATCACTCAAATCAACACTTATTCGCTTGACTAAATCAACCACCTAACTAAAATTGCTCAATCCTTCAATCCCTGTGGGATCGACCTCACTCATGTGAGTTATTATTACTTGATGCGACCTGGTACACTTGCCAGTGAGTTTTGTGTTGGATCGTTTTCCACACATCAATGCACCAGAAGCTAAATACGAATGGGAGCAGGTAAATTATGTGAACAATTCCTCTAGACCACCATATGATCCAAACTCCAAGACATATAACTCAAGTTGGAAGAACCACCCAAACTTTGGGTGGAAAACCAACAAAGCCACAACCAAGATCATAACAAACCATACCAATCTAACCAATACAATAACCACAACCCCAACCTTCAATCAGGCAACAACAGACCCTACCACAATTCATAAAATACATCATATCACTCCATCCAACAGACACACAACAACCACCATCAAGATACATCAGCCTCAACCATGAAACCATGCGAAATCAAGAGAAATTTTGCAAAATTGGAGGCTGCAATAGCACAATTGTCATCACAGCTGACAGGAACTATTTTCACTATTCTGGAGAGACAACTACAGGCTGAAAGAAAGATAGATGCAAACCAAGAAGAGTTCAGATCAAACATAAGAAATCAAAGCGCGGCAATCTCAAAATTGGAAGCACAATTAGGGAGCTTATTGGTGCACGAAATTGTGATTCACACTTTTCACAATTCTGCACAACTAACCAGCAAGTGCACTGGGTCGTCCAAGTAATACGTTACGTGAGTAAGGGTCGATCCCACGGAGATTGTTGGCTTGAAGCAAGCTATGGCTATTTTGTAAATCTTAGTCAGGAGATTAATGATGAGAGTGATTGTATTTATGAAAAATAAATAACATGAAATAAAGAGTACTTGTGATTCAGTAATGGAGAACAGGTTGAGGTTTTGGAGATGCTTTGTCTTTTGAATCTCTGCTTTCTTACTGTCTTCTTCTTCATGCACGCAAGGCTCCTTCCATGGCAAGTTGTATGTTGGTGGATCACCGTTGTCAATGGCTACCATCCATCCTCTCAGTGAAAATGGTCCAAATGCACTGTCACCGCACGGCTAATCATCTGTCGGTTCTCACTCATGTTGGAATAGGATCCATTGATCCTTTTGCGTCTGTCACTACGCCCAGCACTCGCGAGTTTGAAGCTCGTCATAGTTATCCCTTCCCATATCCTACTCGGAATACCACAGACAAGGTTTAGACTTTCTGGATCTCAAGAATGGCTGCCAATAATTCTAGCCTATACCACGAAGACTCTGATCTGAATCAGGAGGCTAAGAGATATGCACTCAGTCTAAGGTAGAATGGAGGTGGTTGTCAGGCACGCGTTCATAGGTTGAGAATGGTGATGAGTGTCACAGATCATCACATTCATCAAGTTGAAGTGCGAGTGAATATCTTAGAAGAGAAACAAGCGTGATTGAATGGAAAACAGTAGTAATTGCATTAATTCATCAAAACACAGTAGAGCTCCTCACCCCCAACCATGGGGTTTAGAAACTCATGTCATAGAAGATACAAGTTTGAATGTAAATTATCATGAGGTACAAAATGAATCTCTAAAAGTGGTTTTTATAATGAACTAGTGACCTAGGGTTATAGAAAATGAGTAAGCTAGAATAGTTAGTGTAGAAATCCACTTTCGGGGCCCACTTGGTGTGTGCTTGGGCTGAGCATTGAAGCTTTCACATGCAGAGACTTTTCTTGGAGTTAAACGCTAGCTTTTGTGCCAGTTTGGGCGTTTAACTCCAGCTTTTATGCTAGTTCTGGCGTTTAACGCCAGAATAGGGTAGAAAGTTAGCGTTTAAACGCTAGTTTGCGTCATCAAAACTCGGGCAAAGTATGGACTATTATATATTACTGGAAAGCCCAGGATGTCTAATTTCCAACACAATTAAGAGCGCTCCAATTGGGCTTCTGTAGCTGGAGAAAATCTATTTCGAGTGTAGGAGGGTCAGAATCCAACAGCATCTGCAGTCCTTCTTCAGCCTCTGAATCAGATTTTTGCTCAGGTCCCTCAATTTCAGCCAGAAAATATCTGAAATCCTAGAAAAACACACAAACTCATAGTAAAGTCCAGAAATGTGATTTTTGAATAAAAACTAGTAAAAACATAATAAAAACTAACTAAAATATACTAAAAACATACTAAAAACAATGCCAAAAAGCATATAAATTATCCGCTCATCACAACACCAAACTTAAATTGTTGCTTGTCCCCAAGCAACTGAAAACAAAATAAGATAAAAAGAAGAGAATATACTATAAATCCCATAATATCAATAAAGCTTAGTTCAAATTAGATGAGTGGGGCTAGTAGCTTTTTGCCTCTGAATAGTTTTGGCATCTCACTTTTTCCTTTGAAGTTCAGAATGATTGGCATCTATAGGAACTCAGAATTCAGATAGTGTTATTGATTCTCTTAGTACAGTATGTTGATTTTTGAACACAGTTACTTTATGAGTCTTGGCCGTGGCCCTAAGCACTTTGTTTTCCAGTATTACCACCGGATACATAAATGCCACAAACGCATAACTGGGTGAACCTTTTCAGATTGTGACTTAGCTAAAAGTCCCCAATTAGAGGTGTCCAGAGTTCTTAAGCACACTCTTTTTGCTTTGGATCACAACTTTAACCACTCAGTCTCAAGCTTTTCACTTGACACCTTCACACCACAAGCACATGGTTAGGGACAGCTTGATTTAGCCGCTCAGGCTATGATTTTATTCCTTTTGGCCCTCCTATCCATTAATGCTCAAAGCCTTGGATCCTTTTTAGCCTTGCCTTTTGGTTTAAAGGGTTATTGGCTTTTTCTGCTTGCTTTTTCTTTTTCTTTCTTTTTCTTTTAATTTTCGCCACTCCCTTTTTTTTTCAAGCTTTCTCTATTCACTACTTTTTCTTGCTTCAAGAATCATTTTTATGATTTTTCAGATCATCAATAACATTTCTCCTCTTCCATTATTCTTTCAAGAGCTAACAATTTTAACATTCGTAAACAATAAATTCAAAAATATGCACTGTGCAAGCATTCATTCAGAAGACAAGAAATATTGCCACCACATCAAAATAATTAGACTAATTTCAAGATATAATCTGAAATTCATGTACTTCTTGTTCTTTTGTGATTAAAAACATTTTTCATTTAAGAAAGGTGATGGATTCATAGGACATTCATAGCTTTAAGACATAAACTTTAAATTTTATTAATCATGGAATAAAAATAAGACTAAAAAATAAATATAAGAGCAGACCAATAATAATAGAAGACAGAAAATTAAAAAAACAGAAAAATAAATGACTCCTAAAATAGATTCCTAATGATAAAGGTTATCACAGAGTTAGGACTCAACAACCTTGATTTTGAGAATTGGATGCTCCTTCAATCTGGTCCCTCAAAGGAGAGCTTCTGGTGCTTCATCTCCTATAGCTCACGCCCTTGCTTCTCCTGTTCCTTAAGCAGCTTGCAGAGCATGCAGTTTTGATTCTGTTGTTCTTCCTTAAGTTGATCCATAGCTTCTTGCAGCTTGGTGACAGATGCTTCTAGGCAGGTCCAGTAGTCAATTTCAGGGATTTTTGGGAGGAACTCCTGCACCCTCCTTTTGATGGAGTTATCTTGCACTTGTTGTCCTTCCATTGAATTCTTGGTGATTGGGTGTTCGATTGGGATGAATTCATCTACTCCCATCCTTACCCCAGCATCTTTATATAGCAGAGAAATTAAGCTTGGGTAAGCCAGTTTGGCTTCAGTGGAGTTCTTGTTTGCAATTGTGTAAATCTCACAAGAAATCAGATGATAAATCTCCACTTTGTTTCCCAGCATAATACAATGAATCATCACTGCTCTTTTGACAGTGACTTCAGAGCGGTTGCTAGTGGGCAGTATAGAACACCCAATGAAATCCAACCAGCCTCTTGCGACTGGTTTGAGATCTCCTCTCTTGAGTTGATTTGGGACACCTTTTGAGTTGGTTATCCACTTAGTTCCAAGGAGGCATATGTCCTCTAGAACTTGGTCCAACCCCTTATCTACTCTCACCATTCTCCTATTAAAGGATTCTGGATCATCTTGTAGTTAAGGCAGTTTGAAGACCTCTCTTATTTTGTCCAGGTGGAAGTAAATAATCCTCCATCTGACCATAGTTCAGAAGGTATGAAAGGCAGTTCCTGTTATTCTCTGCTTATTTGTCAGCCACAGATTTGAGTAGAATTCCTGAACCATGTTTCTTCCAACCTTTGTCTCAAGATTAGCTAGAATTTCCCATCCTCTGTTTTGAATTTGCTCTTGGATCTCCGGATATTCGTCTTCTTTCAGATCAAATTTAACTTCCAGGATCACTGACGTCAGACCCATTATTTTGTGGTAATGGTCTGCGTGTTCTTTGGTTAAGAAGCTCTCTTGATTCCAAAGACTCTTTGGAGTATTCTCTTTCTTGCCTCTTGAATTGGTTTGTTTTCCCTTAGGGGCCATGATCTTAATGAGTCTTAGCTCGGTGATCACGGAAAAACACACCAAACTTAGAGGTTTGCTTGCCCTCAACTAAAAGAAAGGAAAGGAGAGAGATAGGAGGAGAGGCAAATTCGAATGGTGGAGAGGTGGGGATGGCCGAATGTGTATATATAAGTGGAGGGGAGGGATTTCGAAAATTTGAAAAAGATATGAAGGGGTTAAATCTGAAAATTTGTTGATGCATCTAAGAATTAAAAGATGATATGCTGAGTTGGAAAAAGTTTGGAAAGAAATTGAGAAAATACTTGAGTTTTTGAAGAAGATTTGGGAAGGATTTGAAAGAAAATTGAAAAAGGATTTAGAAAATTGTTGAATTTTCGAAAATTGAAGGTGAATGAAGAAAATTTGTAACATGTTTATGCAAAAAATTATGAATCAAAACATGAAAGTCTGAAAAATTTTGAAGTGGAAAACAAAATCCTCTCCTCCTGCCTTTCTGGCGTTTAACGCCCATATATTGGCCATTGTGGGTGTTTAACGCCCAGCCAGGTACCCTGGCTGGCGTTAAACGCCAGAAATCTTTTGTTACTGGGCATTTTTCTGAATGCCCAGGATGCTGCAATTCTGGCATTAAACGCCCAGAATGGGCCCAAAATGGTATCTTTACTGGCGTTAAACGCCCAGGTGTTTAACGCCCAAAATGCCCCTTACTAGCATTTTCTTGCCAGTGAGCTCCTTTTTTCTGCTTTTTGCACCGAATCCTTCTCTAACTCTGTGAATTCCTACAATTTGATGATTAATCTTGAAGACAATTTATATAAAACTTCTATAAGTATTAATTATAAAGCAAATAACTTGCTAATGGCTGGGTTGCTTCCCAGCAAGCGCTTCTTTATTGTCTTTAGCTGGACCTTGACTGAGCTTTATTCTATTCTCAGTTTTGAGCATTCTTGCTCAAAATTGCTTTCAAGATAATGTTTGATTCTCTGTCCATTAACAATGAACTTTTTGTCAGAGTCAATATCCTGAAGCTCAACATATCCATATGGTGACACACTTGTAATCACATATGGTCCCCTCCACCGGGATTTCAATTTCCCGGAAAATAGTCTGAGCCTAGAGTTAAACAGCAGAACCTTCTATCCTGGTTCAAAGACTCTAGATGACAGTTTCTTGTCATGCCACCTTTTTGCTTTCTCCTTATAAATCTTTGCATTTTCAAAAGCATTGAGTCTGAATTCCTCTAGATCATTCAGCTGGAGCAATCTTTTCTCTCCAGCTAACTTGGCATCCAGGTTTAGGAATCTGGTTGCCCAGTAGGCTTTATGTTCCACTTCCACAGGCAGATGACAGGCCTTGCCATACACAAGCTGGTATGGAGAGGTTCCTATAGGAGTCTTGAATGCTGTTCTGTATGCCCACAGAGCATCATCTAAGCTTTTTGCCCAATCCTTTTTACGGGCAATTACAGTTCGTTCCAGGATTCTTTTTAGTTCTCTATTAGAGACTTCAGCCTACCCATTTATTTGTGGATGATATGGAGTTGCTACTTTGTGGCTAATTCCATATCGGACCATAGCAGAGTAAAGATGTTTATTGCAGAAATGAGTACCCCCATCACTGATTAGTACTCTGAGAACACTAAATCTGCTGAAGATATGTTTCTGGAGGAGCTTCAGCACTGTCTTAGTATCATTAGTGGGTGTGGCAATTGCTTCTACCCATTTAGATACGTAGTCTACTGCCACCAGAATGTAAGTGTTTGAGTATGATGGTGGGAAAGGACCCATGAAGTCAATACCCCATACATCAAATAACTCAATCTCTAAGATCCCTTGTTGAGGCATGGCATAACCATGAGGTAAGTTACCAGCTCTCTGGCAACTGTCACAGTTACGCACAAACTCTCGGGCATCTCTATGGAGAGTAGGCCAATAGAACCTACATTGAAGGACCTTAGTGGCTGTTCGCTCACCTCCGAAATGTCCTTCATATTGTGATCCATGACAATGCCATAGGATCTTTTGTGCCTCTTCTTTGGGCACGTATCTGCGGATCATTCCATCTGCACATCTCTTAAAGAGATATGGTTCATCCTATAAGTAGTACTTTGCATCAGAAATTAGTTTTTTCGTTTGCTGCCTGCTGTACTCCTTGGGTATGAACCTCACAGCTTTATAATTTGCAATGTCTGCAAACCATGGTGCTTCCTGAATGGCGAAAAGTTGCTCATCCGGAAAAGTCTCAGATATCTCAGTAGGAGGGAGGGACGCCCCTGCTACTAGTTCTATCCGGGACAGGTGATCAGCTACCTGGTTCTCTGTCCCTTTTCTGTCTCGTATTTCTATATCAAACTCTTGTAGAAGCAGCACCCATCTTATGAGCTTGGGTTTTGAATCATGCTTTGTGAGTAGGTATTTAAGAGCAGCATGGTCAGTATACACAATCACTTTTGAACCTACTAAATAAGATCTAAACTTGTCAATGGCATAAACCACTGCAAGCAACTCTTTTTCTGTGGTTGTGTAATTTTTTTGCGCATCATTTAAAATATGGCTAGCATAGTAAATGACGTGCAGAAGCTTGTCATGCCTCTGTCCTAATACTGCACCAATAGCATGGTCACTATCATCACACATTAATTCGAATGGTAATGTCCAGTCTGGTGCAGAAATGACAGGTGCCGTGACCAACTTAGCCTTCAGAGTCTCAAAGGCCTGCAAACACCCTGTGTCAAAGACAAATGTTGTGTCATTAGCTACCAGATTACTCAGAGGTTTTGCGATTTTTTAAAAATCCTTTATAAACCTCTTGTAGAATCCTGCATGCCCCAGAAAGCTTCTGATTGCCTTAACATTGGCAGATGGTGGTAGTTTTTCAATTACCTCTACCTTAGCTTGATCCACCTCTATTCCCTTGTTCAAAATTTTGTGCCCAAGGACAATTCCTTCAGTCACCATAAAGTGACATTTTTCCCAGTTTAAAACTAGGTTAGTCTCTTGGCACCTTTTTAGAACAAATGCTAGATGGTCAAGACAGGAGCTGAATGAGTCTCCAAATACTGAGAAGTCATCCATGAAGACTTCCAGAAATTTTTCTACCATGTCAGAGAAAATAGATAGCATGCACCTCAGAAAGGTTGCAGGTGCATTACACAGACCAAATGGCATCCTCCTGTAGGCAAATACTCCAGATGGACATGTGAATGCTGTTTTTTCTTGGTCTTGAGGATCTACTAAAATTTGGTTGTAACCTGAATAGCCATCCAAAAAGTAGTAGTATTCGTGACCTGCTAGTCTCTCTAGCATCTGGTCTATGAATGGTTGATAAACACTATTTTATGGTTTATCTTGTGCTCAATTGAGTGGTTTTTATCTACTCTTTACCTACTTATTCATACTATTTGCATGGTTTTACATTTGCCTTCCTAATTATGTGTTTTGATTTAAAACATGTTTCTTTGGACTTATATTTGCTAATATTAATCCTCTCTTACTACCATTAGATGCCTTGATATGTGTGTTAAGTGATTTCAGAGATTACAGGACAAGAATGGCTCAGCAGATGGAAAGGAAGCATGCAAAAGTGGAAGGAATACAAGAAGTTGGAGAAACTGCTAAGCTGTCCAGCCTGACCTCTTTGCACTCAAACGGCTATAACTTTAGCTACATAGGTCCAAACGAGGTGGTTTCAGTTGTGTTGGAAAGCTAACGTTCGGGGCTTCAATTTGATATATAATTTGCCATATCTGCCCCGAAGTTAGGCGACGCGAACGCGTGAATGACGCGTCCGCGTCGCATCTGCGAACCTCAACCCGCGCGGCCGCATGGACGACGACTCCGCGTCACTTGCCCGCGACCTGGACGTAATAGAAATCGTAGGGGTGATTTCTGGGCTGCTTTTGACCCAGTTTTCAGCCCAGAAAACACAGATTAGAGGCTATAAAGTGGGGGAATGCATCCATTCATAAGAGCTCGCCAATTTTTACTTTCCATGAATTAGATTTAGTTTGGAGAGAGGTTCTCTCCTCTCTCTTTAGGATTAGGATTTAGATTTAGAATTTTTATTCACTTTCAGGATTATCTCTTTTGATCAGGTTCAATATTCCTTTTATTTACTTTTGCAAGCGACTTTATGAATCCTTTCATGTTACAGATTACTCTTTTATTAATGTTAATTGAGGTATTTCAGTTTAATATTGATTTCTTTTATTTATGCTATTGTTGCTTCTACTCTGAAGACATCTTTATTCCAAGTAGATTTATTTTTCTCCTTTTGGTCTTGGTTAAGAAATTAGTAACTCAGGAGTTATCAAACTCAAACGTGATTGATAATTGTTATCTTTGTTAATTGAATTGAACTTCCATAATCCCAATCTTTTCTTAGGAAATAAATAGGATTCGAAGATCAAACCAATTAATCCCTTGACCTTCCTTTATCTTTGTAAAGGTTAACAAAGTGGAATTAAGATTCAACCATCATCATCATTGATAAGGATAGCTAGGATAGGACCTCCAATTTCTCATACCTTGCCAAAAGTTTGCTTTACAGTTATTTATTTATTTTAATTGCCATTTAATTTACTTGTCATTAAATTACTCGTTCCTCATTCTTGAAACCCCAAATTCAACAATCTTCATAACCAATAATAAGAACATACTTCCCATCAGTTCCTTGAGAAGACGACCCGAGGTTTAAATACTCGGTTATCAATTTTAAAGAGGTTTGTTACTTGTGACAACCAAAACGTTTGTAAGAAAGGTTGATTGCTTGGTTTAGTAACTATACTTGCAACGAGTATTTACCACAACTTCTAAACCATCAATCTTCAGTTCTTTCAAAATGGCGCCGTTGCCGGGGAATTGCTAACGTGTGCCTTATTATTGGTTATTGTAAATATTTTTCTTTTGCTTGTTTATTTATTTTTGTTTTTCCTTTTTATTTTTATTTGCTACCATGAATTCTCACCCCTCTCGCTTTGAGTTTGGCTCTAACTTTGTTGAAGGAAATAAAAGTTACAGCAGGAATATGCATCAAGGTCAAACCAATCAAGGATGGATGGAGTCAAGAGGATCTAATCAACCCTTCAGGCAACAACACCCTCCAAGATATCACGGACAACAACCATTCTACAATGCATATCCAGCTGATAGATATGGTGGACAATCTTGTAACTACCAACAAGCCCCACCCCGTGCTTATAGACCATCCTCTCAACATAACCTCAAACCACCACACTCACAAGCTTCTCTTCACCATTCGCCACCGTATGATCCTTTCCTACCCCAGTTCCAATCCAATCACCCCCAAGCACCACCACTTCCCTATATTTCATGTCCAAATCCATCACCCTGAGAATCAGAGGTTCACCTCAAGGCAACAGTAAATAAACTTCAAACAACCATTCGATAACTGGAGCAAGCAGTAATTCAATTAGCTTCTAGACGCGCGAACATTCAAGGACCAACCACAGCCCCATGTGGACAATCTAATGAAGAGTGTAGCATGAAGGAAACACTAGAAACTCCAGTGGACAAGACAGAGCATGAATTCGTACTAGAACAAGTAGAAGAAGCTGTCATTGTACAAGAAGAAGAGTTAGTTGAAGATCTAGGAGACGCTGAACCTCCATGGGAATCCAGAGTTGAAGAGAACTCCGTCAAGGACGTTAGAGTTGATGCTAAGGAGGATATTGCACAATCCCCAAGGCAAGTCGTTTATGAAGAACTAGACGGAATAACCCAGGACACAAATTCCCTTGATGATGATAGTCACAAGTCTAGCTCTCTTACTAATGAACTTGCATCCGCAAGTGAATTCTCTGAGATCGAAGAATCTTTCCCAAGTGAATACGAAGATGACGCGGAGGTAGATTTCTCTCAACCTCCAATATATGACTCAAGTGATGAGGAAGACATAGAAGACTTTGACCAGGACTCAGATGCATTTGAAGAACCTTACAAGGAAGTGGAGGAATTCACAGAAGAACACAAGGGAGTAGAACTCACAGAACCATTGGAATCACCTACCCCAAGGCCATTACCACCCAATACAAGCTTCAAGTGGGTACAATCCTTAACCTTTAACTGTATTTTTCCACTTGAATATGTTTTACTTGAAACAGATGGCCAACTTAGAGCCCTCTGCGGCTTTAAGAGTAAGCGGGAAATGGCTCGTGCTCTGAGCTGGTGCACAAGGTTCAATAAGGTTCCACGCTTCAACTTGAAGTGCACGGATTGGTATCATGCTCAATTGAATGGATCTCGGAAAACGTTTGGTCACTATGGTGAGAATCTACTTTCTAAACCGCCCAGATGGAAAAATATAGATCAAAACGAAGGCAGATTTAGAACCAAAGTTTGGGATCCTAGAAAATATTCTGATATTCATCACCCTGGGAGCCTGAAAATCTGTTTGAAGCTGCTTAGAAGCTTCACATGCCTAGTTTGGGACCCCGGAGGCTGTTGGCATTCCAAACATTAGTGGAGATTTCTGGATGAATTTAAACACAAGCCACCATAACAGGAAGCTCATCTAATGTCCAACTTAAGGACTTTAACTAAAAGTGCTAGGTGGGAGACAACCCACCATGGTATGATCATTCCTTTTGCAATTTTAATTTTATTTAGTTTTGTTTGTTTTTGAATTTTACTTTTTATTTTATTGAACCCGGAATCATGCATAGCATTCACATTAAGCATTGCATTCTGCATACTGCATTCTGCATTCTACATTAAAAAAAATCGCAGGTATTGGGAGAGAATAATGAACAGAAAGTTACGCAGGAGCAGCGCTGGAGGCGTGCCAATGGCACAAATCGTCCCACGCGATCGCGTGACCAGGATTTCGACGTCAAAGTGGTGCACACCCGAAAGTTGTGCGAGAGTGGTGCTGGATTGGTGCTGAACGCATAATCCTTCCCAAGCGGTCGCGTGACCCACGCGACCGCGTCATATCCTTCTAAAGCCCACTCATGCGATCGCATGCCCCACGCGATTGCGTCACTTAAAATTTGGGAATTAATGATTTTGAATAGAGAGTTGTGCGAGTGCGAGGCTGCCCTCGCGCCAGTCGCATAAAATGGGTCACGCGACCGCGTGATGCACATAAACTAGTTATGCTACGATTTAGGAAATTGCACGATCGGCAAAATTCCTTCCGGCAAGTGCACCGGTTATCGTCGTCAAGTAAAAACTCACAATAGAGTGAGGTCGAATCCCACAAGGATTGGTTGATTGAGCAATTCGGATTAGAAGTGTGTTCTAGTTGAGCGGAATCAAGAATTGAGATGAGAATTGCGGAATGTAAAATTGGCGGGAAAAGTAAATGACAAGAAAATTAAATGGCCGAATCTTAAATTGCATGAATTAAAGAGCAGAATGTAAATTGCTGAAATTAAAAGGGAATGGGGGTGATTGCAAGAATTGAATTGCAGAATGTAAAGAGAAAGTGAAATCAGAAATGGGGAATTCATTGGGTTTAGGAGATATTGAAATCTCCGAATCAAAACATGTATATCTCTTCCTCAACCAATGCATTCATTGAATTTTGCTTGGCAATCTTATATGATTGGATCCCAATTCCTTGGCTCACCAATGCTCTCTAAAAACAAACAAATTCCCAATCCCTTGGTTTAAATGTTCATAAGAAGAGATGATGCTTGATCACTGATTATACCACACAATTTCATGAACCACAATTTGGTAGGATTACATGTCACAATATCCATCCAAACCCCAATCCAATCCACTGTGAGAAAGCTTCTCTAGCATGAATCCTCCATTCCTTTCCCAAGGCTCCGAAGGATTCCAAGTATGAGTAGTCTCTTTCCCAAGACAACTACTCAATGGAATTAGATCGAGAAGCTTTCTAACAAAATTCAAGAGAAAAGATTGAAGAAGAAGATAAACTATTATTGATTCATTGAATTACAATAGAGCTCCCTAACCCAATGAAAGGGGGTTTAGTGAATCATAGCTCTGAATTCAATTACAAAGAAAAGGAAAAAAAACTAGCTAAAAGTGAAAGTTCCAAGTCCCCATCAGGGGCTGGATTCCCCTTCAATCCCCCCTTCTAAATGCAGAAACTAAGGCCTTTAAATAGGCTCCCTAAATTACAAAATGAAAATGAAATTCAAAGCAAATTACAATCAAATGAAAATAAACTATTCTAGATGATTCTTGTGGCCTTGATTTGGTGTTGTTGATGGGCCTTGCTTGCTTGAAGGGCTGAGTGACATAATTGATCCAAAAAGGATAATGATCCATTAAACTACACTCAAATGTTGCACCCCCTTTCTTGAGTCGTCACTTTGTTCTCTTGTCAACCTTGCCAATTTGATGCCAAATATAGACTATTATACCTCGTTGGAAAGCTATGGATGTCAGCTTTCTAACGCAACTGGAAGCACCTCAATTGGATCTCTACAACTCGAGTTATACTCCATGGAAGGTGAAGAGGTCAGCTGGCCTGATTGCATGTTGGTACTATGCTCTTCTATGCACATTACGGGGCTGTTTTCTCCCTCAATTTTTAGTATCCACCATGCATGCCATATATGCTTGGAAAGCTCTAGATGTCTTCTTTCCAATGCATTTTGAATCACCTCATTTGGAGTTTTGTAGCTCAAGTTATTTATGTTTGAAGAAGGCATGGTCAAGCTGTTCCATATAACACGTTTAAGCTTCAGTTTAAGGTTAAACTGAAGCTTAAACGTGGATAAAGGAAGGGCAGCCCTGGAGGTCGAACACGTTTAACCTCCAGTTTGAGGTCAAACTGGAGGTTAAACGTGGAAGCTTAGAATGGTAGCCCTGGAGGTGTCGAACACGTTTAACCTCCAGTTTGAGGTCAAACTGGAGGTTAAACGTGGAACTCCTTCCTGAGTGGCATTGTCATTCTGGCGTTTAACCTCCAGTTTGAGGTCAAACTGGAGGTTAAACGTGGAATGCTTCTTTGGTGAGACTTTTCATTCTGGCGTTTAACCTCCAGTTTGAGGTCAAACTGGAGGTTAAACTTCAATTCCAGCATTTCTTAGCCTTCATGATTCTGGCGTTTAAGCTCCAGTTTAGGCTTAAACTGGAACTTAAACTCCACATGTGATATTCAAGCTTCCTTTATTGATTTTGTTGCTTCCTTGGTTAGCCTCTTCTTCCCTGAAATCATCCAAACAAATGCATCAAAGTCTTGCAAAATTTCATGAGAAATCTTCCATTCATAGCATTCAAGGAATATAACTAAAAACTCATGGAATTTGCATCAAAATCTTCATGTTGAATGATTTAAGACAAGCATGACTATTTGGCCCAAAATGATTACTTAAGGCTCAAGAAAATGCATAAAACAACTAAAAATAAAAGAAAAAGGCTAGTGAAACTAGCCTAAGATGCCTTGGCATCACCGCGTGACCGACGCTACCGCGTCAATCAGTTTAAGCGCAATTCGCGCGACCGCGTGCCCCACGCGGCCACGTCGCTCGCGCCGCACAACTCATTCAAAATATCTTATATCTTTCTTTTCCAAATCCTTATTTTTTTCTCTTTTCTTATTTCTTTCTTCTTCCTTTCATATTTTTTTTCTCTTCCATTCTATTTTATTTAATTTATTTGCATACTTTCATTCATTGCATATTTTTATTATTTTACCATTGGTGTTCAAATGTTCCTATTCCACTGTTACATCTTTTCTGGTATTTTCTTGGTGCTTAGTGACTTGTTTAATTCTGATTGAGTAATATTATTTAAATCAATGCCAATTTTTTATATCTGTATTACTTTTGCATTGACATGAATTTATATTATCTCTCCTTCCTCACTCTCTTTCCCATTGTTGCAAATTTTGTACCATTGGTATGCCATGTGCTTCTATTGTTTTTCTCACGTACATGTTGGAGCTTCCATGTAATTGAGACCCTTATTATCTGGCATTAACACCCATATTTTATTTATTTTCTATCTTTAATTTTAGGTTACTTTTCTTCTTTTTCTCTTCTTTAGGATGGCCACCAAAGAAGGGAAAGGGAAAACTTCTAAAAGGGGAGACAAACAAGTCCATCTGCACAATCCTTGAAGGAAAGCATCAGTTGGAACAACCCGTCCACCTGCACATCTCAGCATGCACCGAGGACGGTGCAATCTTTAAGTGTGGGGAGGTCGATACCGATCTCCATGGGTTAGTATTTTCTTATCAACACTAATATTTTATTTTCCTTGTTAGTTGTTGCATTTGCATGTTTGATTGCATATTTATTTGATTTTATTTGATTTTATGCATTCAGTTACTACTTGGTTGAAGTAATATTTTCTTTTCCAAGAAATTTTTATCGTATTTCACTAATTGAAAAATTTTTATGTTAAAACTTGTTTGAAGTTGTATTTGGAACATGGTTTTTAAGCCAAAGAACACACAACCTGTGAGATTTTGAGCTTATTTACATGGTTACATTATTTAACGATAAATTTTTATTCTTGTGTGTTTTCTTCTCTATAATTGCAATCTTTGCTTTGTTCCATTCTATATGTCCATTATTTAGTGTATTTACATGCTTGCATATGATTGAGGCCATTACTTGTTATTAGCTCACTTATCCCAAATAAGCCTACCTTTTACATCACCCTTGTTAGCCACCTTGAGCCTTTTTATCCCCATTTATTCTGTTCTATAACCACATCACTAGCCTTAAGCAGAAAAACAATTAAATATCCCAATTGAATCTTTGATTAGCTTAAGATAGAGATTGTGTATCAATTAAGTGTGGGAAATTATGAGAACATGGGTTCATAAGGGAATGTGTTAAGTTTTTACTTTGATAAAATATTGAAAATTTGGGTACCTACTCATGTGAGACCAGAAAAATTAAAAATTCATGTGCATTGATAAGTTATGTTTATTTTTTAGCTTTAAAAAAAGAGAAAAAAAGAGAGAAAAAAAGAGAAAAAGAAAAAATATATATAATATAAGTAAATAAATAAGGGGACAAAGTTACCCCAATATTAAGTTTAATAAAAGATCAATGCACATGTGATAAAAATTAAAGAAAATTTGGTACATGAGTATGGGAATTATACAAAAGTGGGAATTATGGGTAGCTAGGCATGAATTTAAAAGTATATATAGTATATGTATATTAGGTGAGAGCTTAGGTTAATTAAAGATTCATATTATAGCTCACTTGGCCATACATATATCCTTACCTTTACCTCAGCCCCATTACAACCTTGAAAAGACCTCATGATGTTTGCATTGGTACATTAAATATTTGTTGATTGGTTAGATAAAGAACAAGGTTTAGAAAGCATGACTAGAGAAGAGTAGAGTGATTGACCCTAAACACTTGAGAGTTAGAGTGATATACATTACCAGTGAGGGTTCAGTGCTTGATTCTATGTTCCCTGCTTTCATGAGCTATCTTCTTACAAGTTTACTTGTCTTTTATTGTGTAATTTAAATTAGTGAAGTCTGATTTATGTTTGTCTTGAAAAGCTTATTTACTTCTAACCAAGTAGGTAGAAATATTTTTGCATGTAGTTGCATTCATAGGTTGCATTTCATACATTCTACCATCCCTCTTCATCTTTATAGTTTCTCTTGAGCTTAGCATGAGGACATGCTAGTGTTTAAGTGTGGGGAGGTTGATAAACCACTATTTTATGGTTTATCTTGTACTCAATTGAGTGGTTTTTATCTACTCTTTACCTACTTATTCATACTATTTGCATGGTTTTACATTTGCCTTCCTAATTATGTGTTTTGATTTAAAACATGTTTCTTTGGACTTATATTTGCTAATAGTAATCCTCTCTTATTACTTTTAGATGCCCTGATATGTGTGTTAAGTGATTTCAGAGATTACAGGGCAAGAATGGCTCAAAGGATGGAAAGGAAGCATGCAAAAGTGGAAGGAATACAAGAAGTTGGAGAAACTACTAAGCTGTCCAGCCTGACCTCTTCGCACTCAAACGGCTATAACTTTAGCTACATAGGTCCAAACGAGGCGGTTTTAGTTTTGTTAGAAAGCTAACGTCCGGGGCTTCGATTTGATATATAATTTGCCATAGCTGCCCCGAAGTTAAGTGATGCGAACACGTGAATGACGTGTCCGTGTCGCATTTCAGAACCTCAACCCGCGCGGCCGCATGGACGACGCCTCCGCGTCACTTGCCCGCGACCTGGACGTAACAGAAATCGCAGGGGGCAATTTCTGGGCTACTTTTGACCCAGTTTTCAGCCCAGAACACACAGATTAAAGGCTATAAAGTGGGGGAATGCATCCATTCATAAGAGCTCGCCAATTTTTACTTTCCATGAATTAGATTTAGTTTGGAGAGAGGTTCTCTCCTCTCTCTTTAGGATTAGAATTTAGATTTAGGATTTTTATTCACTTTCAGGATTATCTCTTTTGATCAGGTTTAATATTCCTTTTATTTACTTTTGCAAGCGACTTTATGAATCCTTTCATGTTACATATTACTCTTTTATTAATGTTAATTGAGGTATTTCAGTTTAATATTGATTTCTTTTATTTATGCTATTGTTGCTTCTACTCTGAAGACATCTTTATTCCAAGTAGATTTATTTTTCTCCTTTTGGTCTTGGTTAAGAAATCAGTAACTCAGGAGTTATCAAACTCAATCGTGATTGATAATTGTTATCTTTGTTAATTGAATTTAACTTCCATAATCCCAATCTTTTCTTAGGAAATAAATAGGATTCGAAGATCAAACCAATTAATCCCTTGACCTTCCTTTATCTTAGTAAAGGTTAACAAAGTGGAATTAAGATTCAACCATCATCATCATTGATAAGGATAGCTAGGATAGGACCTCCAATTTCTCATACCTTGCTAAAAGTTTGCTTTACAGTTATTTATTTATTTTAATTGCCATTTAATTTACTTGTCATTAAATTACTCGTTCCTCATTCTTGAAACCCTAAATTCTACAATCTCCATAACCAATAATAAGAACATACTTCCCTGCAGTTCCTTGAGAAGATGACCCGAGGTTTAAATACTCGGTTATCAATTTTAAAGGGGTTTGTTACTTGTGACAACCAAAACGTTTGTAAGAAAGGTTGATTGCTTGGTTTAGTAACTATACTTGCAACGAGTATTTACCATAACTTCTAAACCATCAATCTTCAGTTCTTTCAATGGTAAAGGAAAATGATCCTTTCTGGTGGCTGTATTGAGCCTTCGGTAGTCAATACACATACGCCACCATGTAACTGTTCTTGTAGGAACCAGTTCATTCTTTTCATTATGAACCACTGTCATGCCTCCCTTCTTGGGGACAACGTGGACCGGGCTCACCCAGGGGCTATCAGAAATAGGATAAATAATCCCAGCCTCTAGTAACTTAGTGGCCTCTTTCTGCACCACCTCCTTCATGGTTGGATTTAGCCGCCTCTATGGTTGAACCACTTGCTTAGCATCATCCTCTAATAGGATCTTGTGCATGCCTCTTGCTGGGCTAATGCCCTTAAGATCACTTATGGACCACCCAAGAGCTGTCTTGTGTGTCCTCAGCACCTGAATTAGTGCTTTCTCTTCCTGTGGATTTAAAGCAGAGTTTATGATCACCAGAAAAGTGTCACCTTCTCCCAGAAATGCATATTTCAGGGATGGTGGTAGTGGTTTGAGCTCGGGTTTAGGAGGCTTATCCTCTTCCTGATGAGTTTTCAGAGGTTCTTCCGTTCTCTCTGGTTCCTCCAGATCAGGCTGAACATCCTTAAAGATGTCCTCTAGCTCTTATTCGAGACTCTTAGTCATATTGATCTCTTCTACCAAAGAGTCAATAATATCAGTGCTCATGCAGTCATTTGATGTGTCTGGATGCTGCATAGCTTTGACAGCATTTAACTTGAACTCATCCTCATTGACTCTCAGGGTCACTTCCCCTTTTTGTACATCAATAAGAGTTCGTCCAGTTGCTAGGAAAGGTCTTCCTAAAATGAGAGTTGCACTCTTGTGTTCCTCAATTTCCAGCACTACAAAGTCAGTGGAAAAGGCAAATGGCCCAACCTTGACAATCATGTCCTCAATTATGCCTAATGGATATTTAATGGAGCCATCAACAAGTTGAAGACATATCTGGGTTAGTTTGACTTCTTCAGTCAAGCCAAGCTTTCTGATAATGGATGCAGGTATTAGGTTGATACTTGCTCTAAGGTCACATAGAGCTGTCTTGGCACAAGCACCCTCTAATGTGCATGGTATCATAAAGCTTCCTGGATCTTTAAGCTTCTCTGGTAAGCTTTTCAGAATGACTGCACTGCATTCTTAAGTGAGAAAAACTTTCTCAGTTTCTCTCCAATCCTTCTTATGACTTAAGATCTCTTTCATGAACTTAGCATAAGAGGGTATTTGCTCAAGTGCCTCTGCAAACGGGATCTTTATTTCAAGAGTCCTGAGATAGTCTGCAAAGCGGGCAAATTGTTTATCCTATTTCGCTTGGCGGAGTTTCTGAGGATAAGGCATCTTGGCTTTATATTCTTCAACCTTAGTTGCTGCAGGTTTATTCCCTACAGAGGTGGTTGGAGAATCCTTCTTAGAGGGGTTACTATCAGCACTTGCAGGTGTCTGATCCCTCATTGGCATTTGAACGCCAGAATTGGGTGCTGGATGGGCATTTAACGCCAGCTTCCCACCCTTTTCTGGCATTTGAACGCCAGAACTGGGCAAGGAATGGGCGTTTAACGCCAACTTTTCTCCCTTTTCTGGCATTTGAATGCCAGAAGTGGGCATCCACTGGGTATTTGACGCCAATCTTTCACCATTTTCTGGCGTTTGAAAGCCAAAATTATTCTTCTCTGGGCTCTTGCTGTCCTCAGAGGGAATTTGGGCAGTGGTTTGGTCATCCTCTGTCAGTTGTTCCTTTCTTGACTTTCTGCTACTTTGATCTGAATTATTCAATGTCTTCCTGCTCCTTAGTTGAACAGCTTGGCATTCTTCTGTTATCTGTTTAGATAGCTGCTGTCTTGTCTGATTCAATTGTGCTTCCACATTCTTGTTAGTATTTTTAGTGTCTTGGAGCATCTCTTTAAATTCTGCTAATTATTTTGTCATAAAGAGTAATTGTTGATTAAGTTCAACAATCTGTTCTTGAGGACTTGGATCAATAGTTACTGTCCTAGCCTCTTCAATCGTCTTTCTCATGTGTACAGATCCACCAGCTGAGTAGTCTAGAGACATTTGAGCTCTTTTTGTAAGCCCATAGTAAAAGATGTCTAACTGTACCCACTCTGAAAATATTTCAGAGGGGCATTTCCTTAGCATCCCTCTGTACTTCTCCCAGGCATTGTAAAGGGATTCATGATCCGCTTGTTTAAAGCGTTGGATGTCCAGCCTTAGCTGTGTCATCCTTTTTGGAGGGTAAAATTGATTCAGGAATTTGTCTGATAACTGTTTCCATGTCTTTATGCTTGCTGTGGGTTGGTTATTTAACCACCCCTTAGCTTGATCTTTTACAGAAAATGGAAACAATAATAATCTGTAGACATCCTGATCCACTTCTTTATCACGTACTGTGTCAGCAATTTGTAAGAATTGTGCCAGAAACTCAGTAGGTTCTTCCTGTGGAAGACCGGAATACTGGCAATTTTGCTATACCATGATGATGAGCTGAGGATTTAGCTCAAAACTGCTTGTTTTTTGATGGGAGGTATACAGATGCTACTCCCATATGCAACTGTAATGGGGTTAGCATATGACCCCAGAGTCCTTCTGGACTGTTCATTTCCACTTATGTCCATGATGGAGAAAAGGGAATTGATATGAATTGCACATAAATTATATTTTTATTTTTATTTTATTTAATTAAAAGCAACCGAATAAACTAAAATAAAATAAATAGAAAATAAAATAAAAGTTTTGAAAACTAAAATAATTGATTAATTAAGAAAATTTGAAAAACCTTGGATATGATTTTCAAAAATTGAAGAGAGAGAAAGTGGTTAGGGAGTTTTGAAAAAGATATGTTTTAAAATTAAAGATATGATTTTAAAACTTAAGACTAAGATAAGATAGAATAAAAAAAATAAGAATCTGAATTTTTTTTAAAAGTAAAAATCGAAAATTTAATTAAAATAAAGGGAAAAGATATTTTGAATTTAATGAAGAAAGAGAAAAACAATAAAAAGACACCAAACTTAGAACTTTTTTAGATCAAAACAAAGAAAACAAACAGGAAAATTTTGAATGTCAAGATGAACACCAAGAACACTTTGAAGATCAAGATGAACACCAAGAACAAATTTTGAAAATTTTTAAGAAAATAAGGACACACAGGATACCAAACTTAAAAATTTTTATATTTTGGACACTAATAATTCGAAAATGCACAAGAAAAACAAGGAAAGACACAAAACAAGAAAGACTAAAGATCAAACAAGAAAAATAAACAAGAACAACTTGAAGATCAATGAAGAACTAAGAACATGTAATTCGAAAAAAAAATTGAAAGAAAAATAAAAACATGTAATTGACACCAAACTTAAAATATAAAACTGAACTCAAATAAAAGACTCAAATTTAGTGACTCTAAACCAACAAAGATAAATTATTCCTAATCTAAGCAACAAAATAAACCGTCAGTTGTCCAAACTCGAACAATCCCCGGCAACGGCGCCAAAAACTTGGTGCACGAAATTGTGATTCACACTTTTCACAATTCCGCACAACTAACCAGCAAGTGCACTGGGTCGTCTAAGTAATACCTTACGTGAGTAAGGGTCGATCCCACGGAGATTGTCGGCTTGAAGCAAGCTATGGCTATTTTGTAAATCTTAGTCAGGAGATTAATGATGAGAGTGATTGTATTTATGAAAAATAAACAACATGAAATAAAGAGTACTTGTGATTCAGTAATGGAGAACAGGTTGAGGTTTTGGAGATGCTTTGTCTTTTGAATCTCTGCTTTCTTACTGTCTTCTTCTTCACGCACGCAAGGCTCCTTCCATGACAAGCTGTATGTTGGTGGATCACCGTTGTCAATGGCTACCATCCGTCCTCTCAGTGAAAATGGTCCAAATGCGCTGTCACCGCACGGCTAATCATCTGTCGGTTCTCACTCATGTTGGAATAGGATCCATTGATCCTTTTGCGTCTGTCACTACGCCCAGCACTCGCGAGTTTGAAGCTCGTCACAGTCATCTCTTTCCAGATCCTACTCGGAATACCACAGATAAGGTTTAGACTTTCCGGATCTCAAGAATGGCTGCTAATAATTCTAGCCGATACCACGAAGACTTTGATCTGAATCAGGATGCTAAGAGATATGCACTCAGTCTAAGGTAGAATGGAGGTGGTTGTCAGGCACACATTCATAGGTTGAGAATGGTGATGAGTGTCATGGATCATCACATTCATCAAGTTGAAGTGCGAGTGAATATCTTAGAAGAGAAACAAGCGTGATTGAATGGAAAACAGTAGTAATTGCATTAATTCATCAAAACACAGCAGAGCTCCTCACCCCCAACCATGGGGTTTAGAGACTCATGCCGTAGAAGATATAAGTTCGAATGTAAATTGTCATGAGGTACAAAATGAATCTCTAAAAGTGGTTTTTATAATGAACTAGTGACCTAGGGTTACAGAAAATGAGTAAGCTAGAATAGTTAGTGAAGAAATCCACTTCCGGGGCCCACTTGGTGTGTGCTTAGGCTGAGCATTGAAGCTTTCACATGTAGAGACTTTTCTTGGAGTTAAACGCCAGCTTTTGTGCCATTTTGGGCGTTTAACTCCAGCTTTTATGCCAGTTTTGGTGTTTAACGCCAGAATAGGGTAGAATGTTGGCGTTTAAACGCCAGTTTGCGTCATCAAAACTCGGGCAAAGTATGGACTATTATATATTGCTGAAAAGCCCAGGATGTCTACTTTCCAAAAAAATTGAGAGTGCTCCAATTGGGCTTCTATAGATCGAGAAAATCCATTTCGAGTGCAGGAGGGTCAGAATCCAACAGCATCTGCAGTCCTTCAGCCTTTGAATCAGATTTTTGCTCAGGTCCCTCAATTTCAGCCAGAAAATACCTAAAATCACAGAAAAATACACAAACTCGTAGTAAAGTCCAGAAATGTGATTTTTGAATAAAAAATAGTAAAAACATAATAAAAACTAACTAAAATATACTAAAAACAATGCCAAAAAGCGTATAAATTATCCGCTCATCACTTATCTAAACAAATACTAATGCCCACACATACATTTCCTAGTGATACCATGGCCAACCCAAGAGTAGTAGAAGAAGCATCCCCAAGTCAAAGCAACCAATAAAAAGAAGCTGCAAAGGAGCCTGAAACCAAGAAAGAAGAAGAGACCCCTGCACCATCCTCATCAAAGCAAGTCCTAAAGCCTTATGTGCCACAGACACCATATCCACAAATGCTGAGGAAGGATGGGAAAGACAACCATTTCTCTAAGTTCCTAAAAATCTTCAAGAAGCTCCAGATCAACATTCCCTTTGCTAAGGCATTAGAGCAAATGCCACTCTATGCCAAATTTTTAAAGGAGCTCATGACAAAAAAAAGGAACTGGGGTGAAAAGGAAACCATAGTGCTAACTGAGGAGTGTAGTGCCATCATACAAAAGAAGCTTCCTCAAAAAATGAAAGATCCTGGGAGCTTCCAAATTCCCTGCATCATAGGAGACATCACCATTGAGAAAGTATTATGCGATCTGGGGGCTAGCATCAATCTCATGTCCTTGGCTATGATGAGAAAGATGAGAATTCAAGAAGCCAAACCAACAAGAATGGCACTCCAATTGGCTGACAGAACATTCAAGTTTCCTCCTCGGGTAGGGGAAGATTTGTTGGTGAAAGTAGGATAGTTTATTTTTCCACCTGACTTTGTGGTACTGGATATGGAAGAGGAGGCCAACACATCAATCATCCTAGGAAGGCCATTCCTAGCTACTGCTGGAGCCATTATTGATGTTCAAAAAGGGGAGTTAGTATTGAGGTTACATGAAGAGAAGATGGTCTTCAATGTCTTCAAAGCAATGAGTTACCCCCAAGGAATCCATAGGTGAATGTATGATGGTGGATACCATAAAAAAGATAGTTCAAGGAGTTTTGGAAGAAAAACAATGTGAAGAAACTATGGAGTTGGAGCAACAAGCATCAGGTGGAGAATTACCACAAGAAATCATGGAGGATTCGATCATGTTAAACCACATGGGCAACAAGAAAGTGGAAGCACCAAAACTAGACCTAAAGACCCTACCTCCAAGCTTGAAGTATACTTACTTAGGTGACAACAACACTTACCCAGTAATCATTAATTCCAGCTTGAGTGAGGGACAAAAAGAGGAGCTTATCCATGTACTAAAGCAACACAAAGATGCTATAGGATGGACACTTGCAGACTTGAAGGGAATTAGTCCTTCAATGTGCATGCACAAAATCCTACTTGAAGAAGGTGCCAAGCCCTCAAGACAGCAACAAAGAAGGATAAACCCAACCATGAATGAAGTAGTCCAAAAAGAGGTGTTGAAATTGTGGCAAGTTGGGGTGATCTACCCAATCTCAGACAGCCCTTGGGTAAGCCCAGTGCAAGTAGTCCCTAAGAAAGGAGGGGTCACTGTTGTACCAAATGAGAAGAATGAGCTGATACCGACAAGAACAGTGACTGGCTGGTGCATGTGCATTTATTATAGGAAGCTTAATGAAGCTACCAGGAAGGATCACTTCCCCCTACCTTTCATGGACCAGATGCTAGAAAGACTTGCGGGACATGAATATTATTGCTTCTTGGACAGTTACTCTGGTTACAACCAAATAGTTGTAGATCCTAAAGACCAAGAAAAGACCTCATTTACCTGTCCCTATGGTGTTTTTGCTTATAGGAGAATGCTTTTTGGATTGTGCAATGCACCTGCAACATTCCAAAGGTGCATGCTCTCCATATTTTTAGACATGATTGAAAGATTTATTGAAGTGTTTATGGATGACTACTCTGTGTTTGGTGATTGATATTCTAACTGCTTGCACCACTTAGCCTTGGTGCTAAAGAGATGCCAAGAAATTAACCTCGTTTTGAATTGGGAGAAGTGCCACTTTATGGTCACAGGAGGGTGGTTCTTGGCCACAAGATCTCAAAAAGAGGCATAGAGGTGGATGATAAACCACTATTTTATAGTTTATATTGTGTTTAATTGTGTGGTTTTGTCATGATCCTTACCCACTTATTCATCAATTTAGCACGCATTTAGATTTCCTTCCTAAATTTAGTACATGTTTGAAAATTGCTTCCTAGAGACTCTAATTATTTAATTTTAATTCTCCTTTATTCCATTCGATGCCGTGATCTGTGTGTCAAGTGTTTCAGGCTTTATAGGACATGAATGAGATGGAGATTGGAGAGGAAGCTAGCAAAAATGGAAGGAACACAAGAATTTGAGGAGATAACCAGCGAGAAGTGACGCGGTCGCATGGCTCACGCGACCGTGCGAAGGAGCGCAAATCGCAGTGACGCGGCCGCATGGCCTGCGCGGCCACGCGGATTGGAAAGCGCAAGCGACACTGTAGCGTGGACGACGCGAACGCGTGGAGAGGAAAAAGCGCAAGCGACGCGTCCGCATGGATGACGCGATCGCGTGACATGTGCAATCTGCATAATCTGCAGAATTTGCTGGGGGCAATTTTGGACCTTATTTTGGCCCAGTTTTCGGCCCGAAACTCAGATAGAGTCAGAGAATATGCAGAAACAACACATTCATTCATTCAGTAGTTTTTAGATCTAGTTTTACTCTCTTAGGTTTTTCTCTCCAGGTTTTTAGGATTCTAATTTTGAATTGATCTTAGCATTGGAACATTGAGAAGAGTTATTTCCTCATCAAGACTTCATCATTCTAGTTTGTTCTCTTAACTTGGTTTTATTCTTCCATGTTCTTTGTTATGTTCAATTTTGTATTTGAATGCTTTTATGATTAATTAATGCAAGGATTATTTTTTTTAATTCAATTTCAATTCCAATAATCATGTCTTCTTTTAATTCCCTTTCATGTGCTATGGATTCTTTATTTACAATGCGTGAGTAGTTTTCTTACTTGATGGGGAGTTGATTAAAAGGAACTCTTGAGTTGGAAGGATTGAAGGAAAAAATTTGTAGTTGGGTTAAATGTTGGATTGCTATCCCGTCACCAACGCCAATCCTTTTGAACTAAGTGAGTTGCAACTTGTGAACAGATCTGGCATTCCAACTTGTTTGACTTTCCCTTACCTAGTAAAGGATAACCAAATAGAGTAACCGTTAATTATAAATCAATCTTAAAAATCACTCCATCAATGATAGAGATTCTAACTAATCAATTCCCAGTCAAGGCTTTTATTTATATTATTTAAAATTCCTCAATTTAAATTCCAATTTACTTAGCTCAACTTCTTGGAACATCTGATTAATAAAACAGCACACTTTTCTGCAACTCGTTAGGAGACAACCTGGGACTTAAAACTCCCAGTAATTTTAATTTAAACTCTCTGTGACATATTTCTAAATTGATAGGCAGATTTTCGGTGAGTTAAGAACTATACTTGCAACGTAACCATTTTAATAAATTTTTAATTCACCAGCTTCTGCTTCCCATCAGTGGACAAGGCCAAGGTGGAGGTGATTGAAAAGTTACCCCCACCTTGCAATGTCAAGGCAGTTAGAAGTTTTCTAGGATATGCTGGCTTCTATAGGGGGTTCATTAGAGATTTCTCAAAGGTTTCCAAACCTCTAAGCAACCTGCTTGTCTCCAATGTACCTTTTGTTTTTTATAAGGAATGCATGCTAGCCTTTGAAGAGCTTAAGAACAAACTTTCCTCTACACCTATCATAGTACCACCCTTCTAGGATCTACCCTTTGAGTTGATGTGTGATGCATCTGACTTTGCTATTGGTGCTATTTTAGGACAGAGGAGGGACAAATTGGTGCATGTTATTTATTATGCCAGCAAAGTCCTTAATGAGAATCAGAGGAACTATACCACTATAGAGAAGGAACTACTTGCCATAGTCTTTGCATTTGATAAGTTTAGATTATATCTTATTGGTTCTAAAGTAATTGTATTCACTGATCATGCAGCACTCAAATATTTGCTTACTAAACAAGAGTCCAAGCCCAAACTAATAAGGTGGATCCTACTACTCCAAGAGTTTAACATTGAAATTAAAGATAGGAGTGGGGCAGAGAACAAAGTGGTTGACCACCTATCAAGGATTCCACAAAAAGAAGATGAGGCACACCAACTTGTAGTGAATGAGAGCTTCCCTGATGAGCAGTTGATGATGATCCAAGAAGCTCCTTGGTTTGCAGACATAGCCAATTTTAAAGCTATTGGAGAACTACCAACTAACATCAACAAACACATGAGGAGAAAGCTACTCAAAGATGCTAAATACTACATTTGGGATGAGACGTATTTGTTCAAAAAGTGTGCTGATGGGATCTTGAGGAGGTGTATTTCCCATGAGGAAGGGTAAGAAGTACTCTGGCAATGTCATGAGTCTGCATATGGAGGCCATTTTAGTGGGAAAAGAATTGCAGCCAAGGTGCTACAATGTGGTTTCTATTGCCCAACAATGTTCAAGGATGTAAGGGACTTGGTAACAAGATGCAATGAGTGCCAAAGAGCTGTAAGTCTACCCAAGAAAAATGAGATGCCACAGAAGTTTATAATAGAATTGGAGTTGTTCGATGTGTAGGAATTGATTTCATAGGGCCATCCCCCTCCTTATACTCAAACAACTATATATTAGTGGCTGTAGATTATGTGTCAAAGTGGGTAGAAGTCATAGCCACAGCACAAATGATAACAAGGTTGTGATGAACTTCTTGAGAAAAAATATCTTCAATCGATTTGGAGTTCCTAGAGCCCTTATTAGTGATGGAAGAACACACTTCTGCAATAAGCAACTTCAAGCACTCCTCCTTAAATATGGAGTAAAGCACAAAGTGGCAACTCCATACCATCCATAGACTAACGGGTAAGCTGAGATTTCAAACAGCGAGCTCAAAAGAATCCTTGAAAAAACTGTTGGAAGCTCAAGAAAAGATTGGTCTAAGAAGCTGGATGATGCATTATGGGCCTATAGGACAACTTTCAAAACACCTATTGGGATGTCCCCAAACCAATTGGTGTTTGGAAAGGCTTTTCACTTACCAGTTGAGCTGGAACATAGAGCATTCTGGGCTCTAAAAATGTTGAATTTTGATGATCAAGCTGCTGGAGAAAGAAGATTAATGCAACTCAATGAAATGGAGGAATTCAGAAATCAAGCTTATGAGAATGCCAAGATTTACAAGGAAAACACAAAGAGGTGGCATGATCAAAAGATAGCAAGGAGAGAGTTCACAGAAGGTCAAAAAGTGCTGCTATACAACTCAAGGCTCAAGTTCTTCCCAGGGAAGCTTAAGTCTCGATGGTCTGGACTTTTCACCATCCTCAAGGTATCTCCCTATGGACATGTAGAGCTCATGGAGGACAAAACACAGAGAACGAACTTTCACTGTAAATGGCCACAGACTCAAGCATTACTTGGGAGACTCTTTAGAGGAGCAAAGAGTGAGCTACAACCTTAACTAAGAAGGAAGGAACGTCAAGCTAGTGATGCTAAAGAAGCGTTGGTTGGGAGGCACCCCAACACCCATATCCTTTTGATTTCTTGCTTTCTAGAAGTAGCTTAAGATTGTTGATTAGGTAGTTTAAGTTCCAGTTTAATCCTTTTGAGTTTCTTGCTCTCTAGAAGTAGTTGTAAGTGGTAGATTAGGTAGTTTAAATATCAATTTTTAAGTGTTTGATAGTTAGTGAATCTCCAAGTTATTTTCTTTTTCTCTGAAAGTGCAATTTGCTAGACACACTTACTGATGATGAGTGATTAAGCTGAATGACTAGCAAAGAGCTAAGTTTGGTGTGGCCACTGACCCACTTAACTTAGGCTTACAACCAATTGAAAGAATTAATTTTGAGAGTAAGCCTAGAGATTAAGTTTGGTGTGGCCACCACTATATGAAAATCACACAACAAGCCCAATATGATTCAAGTTTGAAAGTATTTAATAAATTGATGGGTGCATAAAAGTTGGTTTTAATGTGTTCAGAAGGAATCAGAAGGGAAGGAATGTGAAAGGATTGAAATTATTTCACCCTTATGAACACATTAAAATCTAATGATGAACCCAATTTATTAGATACAATGAGATTAAGTTTGGTGTCCCAAGGGACACTCATCAATTGCAATTTAAATGACTCATAATATAGGGAATGTGAATGATTTCTTTTGTCATTACTCATGGGGTTTTTGGACTTTATTTTCAGGAGAAAGAATGGGGCCCACAGGATTGATAGCTCATCAAGCAAGGAGTCAAAGTGTACCTGCACTTTGGAACTCAACACGTGCAGGAAGCAAAGAGGGATAAGGATTGGTGCCTCTTCCCACGCTAGGCGGCTAAGCGCCACTCCCCAAGTGGGAAAACATTAAATTGCTTTCACTTCCCACCTTCCAGACTACACTTCCCACCCCTATAAAAGTCACTTACTTTCCCACCTCTCTTCACACTTTGAACCCTAACCTCATACACGAAAAAGAACCTCCACACTCTCCCTTCTCTTTTCTTTACCATTCTTTTCCTTTTCTTGATTGGGACAATCAAGTCCTAAGTTTGGTGTTGAAGCAAAACCTTGTTTTGCTTATTCTCTTGCAATTTTCTTCAACCTTTCAAATCTCTTTTCTCACCCAATGGCACCACCAAGAGCCTCATCATCAAAGAAGAGAAAGACCAAGGAACCAACTTCGGGATCTTCAAGCTACAATGAACAGAAGTTCCTCTCATCATTCAACCAAAACCAATTTTATGGTTGGGTGAGTGAGAGGCAAATCATTCCGGAGGTTGGCTTCCAACTTGGGAGGAATGAGCACCCTGAGATCAACAGGGAAATTAACAACAGAGGATGGGTACTCTTGTGCAACCCACCAAGGAAGGTGGTGGAGAGCTTGGTTAGAGAATTCTATACCAATGCAGTGCCCCAACCTGGGCAACCTTATGGTTAGCTTAGCTATGTTAGGGGGAAGGCCATTGACTATAGCCCCTCCAACATAGATAGAATGCTAATGGTGAAGCAAACAAGCTCCACTCGGAGCTATGAAGAGTGGATAAAGTAACAAGACCCAGGATTTGATGAAATCCTCAATGAAATATGCGTGATGAATGTGCAGTGGATTAATGAAAAAGACGGAAGACCCAACCAGCTGAAGAGAAGAGATTTGAGCCCCCAAGCTAGAGGGTGGCTAGACTTTGTGAGAAGGTCTCTCAATCCTACATCCAACACTTCTAAGGTGACATTGGAGAGGGCTGTGCTCATATACAGCATCATGAAGGGAGAAAATGTGAATGTTGGGGAAATGATTGCCAGTAATATCAATAGGGTGCTGAAAAGCACCAAGGATAGCACAAGATTGGCATTTCCTAGCATCATTCAAAGGTTGTGTGATGAAGCAGGGGTTGAGAAAATCATTGACGAGGTGCTAGTGGATCAAGACAACCCCATAACCTCCAAGAAAATGGCCAAAGTGGTGGCTGTCAACCCACTTGAGAGAAAGAGGGAGCACAGAGCTCATGCTTATGTACCACAAGGGCAACCACAACAAGAAGAAGGGGCTGAAGATCAACCACTACACCTAGCGCTTCCACCACCACCATACCCACAATACCCATAATTCCCTGAAGGTTTCAACTGGGAACAATTGCAAGGAGACATACACCAAATGAGAGGAGATATACACCACCTGAGAGAGGATGTCAACCAACTCAAGGAACAACAATAACAATGGGACCAAATGAATGAGAACATACAACAACTCCAAGGAAGCATGGAATATATGAAGGAGCAGCAAAACCAGTTTGACTGGGGAGAAATGCAAGGTGCAGTCAACAAAATAGTGGAAGAAAACAAATGGCAACAGAGAAACTTTGTCGAGTTTAGGCATCTTTATGATGCTAGAACCATTTCAAGGAGGCAATATGATATCAACACACAAGCGAAGCTGAATCACTTGTGTTGAACTAAGGCATTCAGTTCATTGATGAGCAATGGATGTTCATCCTCCCAAGTCTCATTACCAAACAACTTGGCGTTCAGCTTCATGATTGCTCCTAGATACTGAGCAACTTGCTCTTCAACAATATCTTCATCTTCTTCAGAGGAAGAATTCTCATCAGAGCTCATGAATGGCAACAGTAAGTTCAGTGGAATCTCTATGGTCTCTGTATTAGCCTCATATTTTTTTGGTTCCTTGATAAACCCATATTTCATGAGTTATTTTGTGCTTAGTTTGAGTGATTTACTCAATCCTTCACCCACTTATTCATATTAATTGCATGGTTTTACTTTTCCTTCCTTATTATGTGATGTATGTGAAAAACATGTTTCCTAAGCTTTAAAATTAATTATTTTAATTACCTTTACTTCCATCCAATGCCGTGATTAGTATGTTGAGTAGTTTCAGATTTTCTAAGGCAGAATGACTTAAAGGATGGAAAAGAAAGCGTACAAAAATGGAAGGAAAGTGCGAAACGGAGTTTTGAAGAAACTGGCATCCACGCGATCGCATGGACGACGCGATCGCGTGCCAGGCGCGAAAAAGCAGTGACGCGGCCGCATGACTGACGCGGCCGCACGACTTGAGCATAGCGCATTCGATGCGGACGCGTGACCGACGCGACCGCGCCACAAGGAAATCTCCAGATGACACGACCGCGTTACCCACGCGGACGCGTGACAGAGGCCACGTATCAGAATTCACAGAATGCACCCCCAGCGATTTCTAAAGCCCTTGTGGCCCAGATCCAAGTACAGAACACACAGATTAGAGGCTATAAAGTGTAGGAATGCATCCATTCAAAGGAGCTCGCATTTTTATTACTTTCCATGATTTAGATTTAGTTTTGAGAGGGAGATTCTCTCCTCTCTCTCTTAGGATTAGGATTTAGGACTTCTCTTAGTTTTTAAGAGTGACTCTCGATCCAGGTTTTATGTTTCTTTGTTTTAAGCTTCCCTTTTCACTTTTATTTATTTATTCCAGCACTTGAGTTGATTAATTACTTTTGTAATTGAATTTTTGAATTATTCCATGTTACAGATTATTATTTGAATTAATGATATTTGAGGTATTTTCAGTTTATGATTGCTCTTTTTAATTTATGTTATCATTGTTTCCAATCTGAAGATATTTTATTCCAGCAATTTATTTTTCCCTTTTTGGTCTTGGTTAAGAAATCAGTAACTCAGCATAATTGATAATCGTTATCTTGCTAATTGAACTGAACTTCAATAATCCCAACTTTTTCTTAGGAAATAAATAGGATTCGAAGGTCAAACTAATTAGTCTCTTGACTTTCCTTTGTTTTAGCAAAGGTTAACTAAGTGGAATTTAGATTCAACTTTCATTATTGTTGAGAGAGATAACTAAGTTGGACTTCCAATTTCTCTTACCTTGCCAGAAGTTTGCTTTACAGTATTTATTTATTTTAATTGCCATCTACTTTACTTGTCATTTAAATCACTTGCTTCTCACCTTCTAAACCCCGATTACAACCTTTATAGCCAATAATAAAAACATACTTCCTTGCAGTTTCTTGAGAAGACGACCCGAGGTTTAAATACTCGGTTATCAATTTTAAAAAGGGGTTTGTTACTTGTGACAACCAAAACGTTTGTACGAAGGGATTTCTGTCGGTTTAGAGACTATATCTACAATGCGACTATTTTTATGAATTTCTTTACTGGCAAAAATCCTAACGTCAAAATGGCGCCGTTGCCGGGGAACTGCTAACGTGTGCCTTATTATTGGTTATTGTAAATATTTTTCTTTTGCTTGTTTCTTTATTTTTGTTTTTCCTTTTTATCTTTATTTGCTACCATGAACTCTCACCCCTCTCGCTTTGAGTTTGGTTCTAACTTTGTTGAAGGAAATAGAAGTTACAGCAGGAATATGCATCAAGGTCAGACCAATCAAGGATGGATGGAGCCAAGAGGATCTAATCAACCCTTTAGGCAGCAACACCCTCCGAGATATCCTGGACAAAGACCATTCTACCGTGCATACCCAGCTGAAAGATATGGTGGACAACCTTGTAACTACCAACAAGCCCCACCCCGTGCATATAAACCATCCTTTCAACATAACCTCGAACCACCACACTCACAAGCTTCTCTTCACCATTCGCCACCATATGATCCTTCCTTACCCCAGTACCAATCCAATCACTCCCAATCACCGCCACTTTCCTATGTATCATGTCCAAGTCCAACAACTGGAGCAAGCAGTAATTCAATGGGTTTCTAGGCGCTCAAATGCACAAGGATCAGCCACAGCCCCATGTGAACAGTTTAACAAAGAGCGTAGCATAAAGGAGATACCAGAAACTCCAGTGGACAAGACAGAGAATGAATTCATACTAGAACAAGTAGAAGAAGCTGTCATTGTTCAAGAAGAAGAGTTGGTTGAAGATCTAGGAGATGCTGAACCTCCATGGGAATCCAGAACTGAGGAGAACTCTGTCAAGGACGCTACAGTTGATGCTAAGGAGGATATTGTACAATCTCCAAGGCAAGTTGTTTATGAAGAATCAGTCGGAATGACCCAGGACACAAATTCCCTTGATGATGATAGTCACAAGTCAAATTCTCTTAGTAATGAACTGGCATCCGCAGGTGAATTCTCTGAGGTCGAAGAATCTTCCCCAAGTGAATATGAAGACGATGCGGAGGTAGATTTCTCTCAACCTCCAATCTATGACTCAAGTGATGAGGAAGACATAGAAGACTTTGACCAGAACACAGATACAATTGTAGAGCCTTGCAAGGAAGTGGAGGAATTCACAGAAGAGCAGAAGGGAGTAGAACTTACAGAACCACCGGAAACACCTATCCCAAGGTCATTACCACCTAATACAAGCTTCAAGTGGGTACAATCCTTAACCTATAACTTTACTTATTCACTTGAATATGGTTTGCTTGAAACAGATGGCCAGCTTAGAGCTCTTTGTGGCTTTAAGAGTAAAAGGGAAATGGCTCGTACTCAGAGCTGGTGCACAAGGTTCAATAAGGTTCCACGCTTCACCTCGAAGTACACGGATTGGTATCATGCTCAATTGCATGGATCACAGAGAACGTTTGGTCACCATGGTGAGATTCTACTCTTTAAACCGCCCGGATGGAAACATATAGATCAAGACAGAGGCAGATTTAATAGCAAAGCTTGGGATCCTGGAATCTATTCTGACATTCGTCACCCCGGGAGCCTAAAAATTTGTCTGAAGCTGCTCAGAAGCTTTGCATGCCTAGTTTGGGATCCCGGAGGCTATTGGCATTCCAAGCATGGTGGAGATTTTTGGACGAATTTAAACATAAGCCGCCATAGCAGGAAGCTCCTTCAATGTCCAACTTAAGGACTTTAACTAAAAGTGCTAGGTGGGAGACAACCCACCATGGTATGGTCGCTTCTTTTTCAATTTAATTCTTGTTAATTGCTTTCATTTTTTATTTTCTTTTCATTTTACTTCATTGAACCTGGAATCATGCATAGCATTCATGTTAATCATTGCATTCTGCATTTATCATACATATAAAAAAAAAGGGGATGCACGACGCGACCGCATGCCCCATGCGATCGCGTCATATTGTGAAAACACTATCTACGCGAACGCTTGCCCCATGCGATCGCTTGCCCCATGCGATCGCGTCACTTGCACAAAAACAATCCCACGCGATCGCGTGAGCGACGCGATCGCGTGAGTGACGCGATCGCGTCGCATGGATTGCACAACACACTAAAAGGAGACAGAGAGTTGCGCCGAAACGATGCTGGAGTCGTGCGTCTAGCACAAATTCCAACGACGCGATCGCGCGACCCACGCGATCGCGTCATCCCCTCTCCTACCCCTCTCACGCGATCGCGTCACTCCCATTTTCACCCCAACAATGCGACCGCGTGGATTCAAAAATATAACACCCCCAGTCACGTGAAACCCTACATTCGCGCAGCCCCCCCAATTCCTCTTCTCCCTCTCTTCTTCCCCAACCCTCAACCACCACCACCCAGCCACCACCGCGCCACCACCCAGCCGCCGCTGCCACCCAGATGCCGCCGCCACCTACCCCCCTTCCTCCCTCCCCTTCTTCCTTCTTCTTTCTTCCTATCTTCCCCCCCTCTCCGCCACTACCCTCTGCGAACCACCACCCACCGCCGCCATCTGTACCCGCCGCTCCCACCACCACCCGCAACCCCCAACCCTCTCCCCTATTTCCCCCATTACCCTTCCCAAAGCCCCTACCCCCTAACAGCAGCAACCGCCGTGCCGGACGTCACCGCCACCACCCCAGCCACCTCTGTACCCCAACCTCCTTCTTTCGCCTTCCAAGTTCTGCAACACGCAATCCCTTTTATCCGTTCGTAGTTTATTCTTATTTTTCCATTTTTGTTCATGTTAGGATAGATAGTCATGCATGTTGTAGTGGATTTTAGGTTGTTAGGTAGATTAGGCTGTGGTTAGTGGCTCTAGGTCTGTTTATTTGCACTGTTCTTGCTTCTGTTTTATCATATTTGCAACTCTGTTGTTGCTGTAATCTTGTTCATATGCTGTATTTCTTGTATATTGCTGCTCTTTACATTGAATTTTCATGTTTATATTATATATATGTACCTGCAGCTTGACTTTTTAATTCATATGAACTGCTTTGATTGCTGTTTATTTTCCGGGATAATCCAATTTTAGCCGGAATGCTGCCCAAATTTCTATAAAAAATGTTTTCATTCATGTTTTGGTTTGGCAATTTGAACTCTGTTTTCCACTGCTTTAACCAAACCATTTCATAATTGCCAGGGCATGCTTTCTTATCCTCTTTGATTTCCTAGTTTATAAACTGCATTTGTGATGTTTTGATTCCAATTTTTGCTTTCTTTATATCTATTTGAATCCACTTCACCCTGTTTTCCTTGTTCGGTTATGAGTTAATTCTAGTCATAATTGTGAATCCTTGTTACATGGACTATTTTCTTTATGCCACTTACTTTAACCCGCATTTTACTGACTCACTAATTTTAATTTACTGACTTCTTTTTCAAATTCTAACCATACTAACCTTTTAAAATCTCTTTTCTGATTTTTCACTTTCCTCTAACTTTCTGACCATGGCATAATGACAATTTTTCTATTTCACTTGAATTCTGATACATTTTGGATTGTAAATTCTTCCTTTCAACTTTTAAACTACTATACAATCCTTAATACGCCATTACTTAACTCATTTACCTACTTCCCATTCTCCTTTGCCGCTTTGAGTTTTCTTTGTTTAATTGCCTATTTGCTTCCCTATTTTTATACATACCCTGGTTTCCCATTTTTCAGGATGTCTGCCTCACAAAGGAAAGGAAAAGGCAAAGCTACTGGCAAGCGCAAGAGAGGAGATTCCTCCCAGTCCATCATTGACCTAATGCATGATTCCTCATGGCGGGAGAAGAACTTTACACAGTAGGAAAAAGCTGACCAGCTACTCCCTGCAAATGATTCAATAAAATTTACAAACCGATACTGTGAGCTGAAGTATCCGGCATTTGCAAACTGCAGAAATCTATACCTGGTGAGAACTCTGAGGATTCCAGAAGCACTCCAGCAGTACACCACTGAGCAAATCAAGCAAAGAGGCTGGTTCTTTCTGGAGAGAGCACTGACAGAAGTCAATGCATCGTGGGTCAGGGAATTCTACTGTAACTACTACATCACCACCCTCGATGCAGTGAACCTGATAGGAAAGTAGATTCTGGTCACTGAGGAGGCCATAGAGGACATTTTCCGGCTCCCAGCCAAGTCCGATCAGCCTGATGGTTATCAAAAGGCTGAGGAGGACATGCGCCTGATGCGGTTTGATTGGGATGCTGTGAAGGCACGAATAGCTCTCGACCCAACTGTTCCTTGGGAGATGGGTTAGGACACCACCATTCCTAGAGGGATCAAGAGGGCGTACTTAAATGATGAGGCTCGGTTATGGCACCAGATCTTGAGCAACTATGTGATGCCGAGTACTCATGAGACGGAGATCCCAGCTGCTATGATCACCCTCCTATGGTGTGTGATGGAGGGTAAGGACCTTTATCTACCACGCTTTATCCGGTATTATATGGCCAGGGTCCACGTCCGAGGCACCCTCCCTTTTCCGTATCTGGTTACACAGCTAGGCCGTCGAGCTGACGTGCCATGGGAGGATGCCGATGAGAGACCACCAGCGGCGGACTACAGGAAGATCATTCCTCATAGCAGGAACTTCCTAGCTTTGGGCTCCAGACTACCACCCTTCACTGCTACTGATGAGACAGCCCCACCGTCTGCTGGACCCTCTTCATCCACGGCTGCCCCTGCTGCCACCACTGCACCTCCACCTGCCTCTGAGCCCGTATACCGCCTCATGCACCGCCTATTCCGACAGCTTGATCAGATGGAGCACCGTAACCGGCACCGGTATGAGAGATTAGAGCGTCGCAGCCAGCGACGCTATTCGCATCTGAAGCTGATGATCCGACAGGGTGGTGACATCCCCTCCGAGCCCGACACACCATCAGAGCCTTCAGAGGAGGAGGAGGATGAGCCCCAGGAGGAGACCCATTAGCAGGCAGGCACAGAGCAGGCTGCACCACATCAGGAGGTTACGCATCAGATCGAGGCTGCAGATCCGGAGATCTCGATCCAGTCAGCACCGCCTCTACAGTAGCCAGACGCTCAGCCCACCACCACCACAGAGCCTCCAGCTACCATCCCTACCAGTGATGACACCCCTTCACACCCAGCTTGACTGAGCATCAGGGACGATGCTTCATTTTAAGTGTGGGGAGGTCGCCATCTCTGGCGTTTTATTTTGGTGAACCACTACATCTCTATTTTAATTTTTTTCTCTTTTATTTTGGATATTTTTCTGTATTTTTCTTTTTACTGTTATTTTCTGATGCTACTTTTATGTATTTTTACTCTATTTCTGCATTTTGCATTTTTAGTTCATATTTTTAGTTATTTAGTTTAGTTTGCAATTCTGACTTATTAGTGGATTAATTAGTATAGTTTACCCTTTTTAGCATAAGACAGCATAGTTAAATTGAAAAATATAAAAAGGAAGTAAGCTAGGAAATTGAACATAACAGATTTAAATCCATAAACCTTGTATATATAGCATTACATCATATAGTTAAGTTGACAACATTTCATGAAGGAGGAACATTAAAACTTTAAAGGCTACCCTAAATAATTTTTTTATGAGAATAATGAGAATTTTTAACTAAACCTGCATAACATATATGAATGATATATGATGCTTGAGTTAGAGAACACACAGCCTGTAAGTCTTGAGCTTAATTGTATGGTTGCATTCAAACCATAATTTAATTCCTGTGTGTTTCGCTTCTTTTTTTTATTCTAATATTCTTTACTTTGCTTTAATCTATATGTCCAATTATAGAATATAGAATATAGATACATACCAAAAGAATGATTGAGGCCATCATTTGATTTTAGCTCACTTACCCCAAAATAACCTACCTTTCACATCACCCTTGTTAGCCCCCTTGAGCCTTTAAAATCCCTTTTATTCTACTTAGCCACACTACTAGCCTTAAGCAGAAAAACAAAATAAAATCCCAAGTTGAATCCTTGGTTAGCTTAAGATAGAAAATTATGAATAGATTAAAATATGGGAAACCTATTCGGAACATGGATGATAGAAACAAAAGGTAGAAAAATTGAAAGAAATAAAATAACTCCAAAAATTTGGGAAGCATCCTCATGAGAAATCAAAGTGATTCAATTACCATGTGCATTCCAAAAAAAAAAAAAAGAGGGAAAGAAAAGTTATTTTTTTTCAGCATTTAATAAAAGGGGATACAAAAGAATTCCCCAATAAAAGCAATGCACATGAGATAAAAATAAAATTGAAACATGAGCATGTAACAACAAGTGGGATAATATGGGAAAATTGGTAAAGAAGTTTGTTCTACTAAATATGTATGTTAGGTGAGATCTTAGTCTAATTAAGGATTCACTTATTAGCTCACTTAGCCTTATACATATATCCTTACCTTACCTTGGCCCCATTACAACCTTAATTAAAGACCTCATGACTTTAGGTATGACTGTACTCTATAATTTTTGATTAGTTAGATGAAGAACAAAGTTATAGAAAGTAAGAATAAAAAGAAAAGTAGAGTGAATAAACCCAATAAACACTGAGTGACTAGAGGGTAAACACAAAATCCAGTGAGGGTTCAATAACTCATCAACATCTATCTGTGCTTAATTTACTAATTGTTTTGTAAGTTTGTACAATATTTTTATTTCCCATCTCATTTGAAAAAATGCTTTATCATTTAAGGGTTGGCTATATATATATATATATATATGACTCCTTGAGAATGTGAATTAAATTGTTTATGTGTAAGCTTTATATAGGAGTGGATAAATTGGAATTGCATGACTCATTTAGGTAGATGCATTTAGAATAGGTTGCATTGCATAACATTCTACCACTTTAACCTTACCTTATTCTTTACCTTGGATTTAGCATGAGGACATGCTATTGTTTAAGTGTGGGGAGGTTGATAAACCCATATTTCATGAGTTATTTTGTGCTTAGTTTGAGTGATTTATTCAATCCTTCACCCACTTATCCATATTAATTGCATGGTTTTACTTTCCCTTCCTTATTATGTGATGAATGTGAAAAACATGTTTCCTAAGCTTTAAAATTAATTATTTTAATTACCTTTACTTCCATTCGATGCCGTGATTAGTGTGTTGAGTAGTTTCAGATTTTCTAAGGCAGAATGACTTAAAGGATGGAAAAGGAAACGTACAAAAATGGAAGGAAAGTGCGAAACGGAGTTTTGAAGAAACTGGCATCCACGCGATCGCGTGGACGATGTGATCGCGTGCCAGGCGCGAAGAAGCAGCGACGCGGCCGCATGACTGACGCGGCCGCGCGACTTGAGCATAGCGCATTCGATGCGGACGCGTGACCGACGCGACCACGCCACAAGGAAAACTCCAGATGATGCGACCGCGTGACTCACGCGGACGCGTGACAGAGGCCACGTATCGGAATTCACAAAATGCGCCCCTAGCGATTTCTGAAGCCCTTTTGGCCAAGATCCAAATACAGAACACACAGATTAGAGGCTATAAAGTGTAGGAATGCATCCATTCAAAGGGAGCTCGCATTTATATTACTTTCCATGATTTAGATTTAGTTTTGAGAGGGAGATTCTCTCCTCTCTCTCTTAGGATTAGGATTTAGGACTTCTCTTAGTTTTTTAAGAGTGACTTTCGATCCAGGTTTTATGTTTCTTTGTTTTAAGCTTCCCTTTTCACTTTTATTTATTTATTCCAGCACTTGAGTTGATTAATTACTTTTATAATTGAATTTATGAATTATTCCATGTTACAGATTATTATTTGAATTAATGATATTTGAGGTATTTTCAGTTTATGATTGCTCTTTTTAATTTATGTTATCATTGTTTCCGATCTGAAGATATTTTATTCCAGCAATTTACTTTCTCCCTTTTTGGTCTTGGTTAAGAAATCAGTAACTTAGCAGTTATTAAACTCAGCATAATTGATAATCGTTATCTTACTAATTGAACTGAACTTCAATAATCCTAACTTTTTCTTAGGAAATAAATAGGATTTGAAGGTCAAACTAATTAGTCCCTTGACTTTCCTTTGTTTTAGCAAAGGTTAACTAAGTGGAATTTAGATTCAACTTTCATTATTGTTGAGAGAGATAACTAAGTTGGACTTCCAATTTCTCTTACCTTGCCAGAAGTTTGCTTTACAGTATTTATTTATTTTAATTGCCATCTACTTTACTTGTCATTTAAATCACTTGCTTCTCACCTTCTAAACCCCGACTACAACCTTTATAGCCAATAATAAGAACATACTTCCTTGCAGTTCCTTGAGAAGACGACCTGAGGTTTAAATACTCAGTTATCAATTTTAAAAAGGGGTTTGTTACTTGTGACAACCAAAACGTTTGTACGAAGGGATTTCTGTCGGTTTAGAGACTATATCTACAACGCGACTGTTTTTATGAAATTCTTTACTGGCAAAAATCCTAACGTCATTCCTCATTAGGGAACTCCTTAGGGGTCAGTGGTCGTCCGTTGAGATCTTCCTCACTGGAAATCACTGCCTCTTCCTCTTCTATAGGTTCGGCCATGTTGGTTATATTTATGGCCTTGCACTCTCTCTTTGGATTCTCTTCTGTATTGCCTGGGAGAGTACTAGGAGGGATTTCAGTAACTCTTTTACTTAGTTGATCCACTTGTGCCTCCAAATTTCTGATGGAGGACCTTGTTTCAGTCATGAAACTGAGAGAGGTCTTAGATTGATCAGAGACTATGGTTGCTAAGTCAGAGAGGCTCTGCTTAGAATTCTCTGTCTGTTGCTCAGAAGATGATAGAAAAGACTTCCTATTGCCAAACCTATTTCTCCCACCATTATCATTATTGAAGCCTTGTTGAGGCTTCTGTTGATCCTTCCATGAGAAATTTGGATGATTTCTCCATGAAGGATTGTAAGTGTTTCCATAGGATTCTCCCATGTAATTCACCTCTTCCATTGTAGGATTCTCAGGGTCATAAGCTTCTCCTTCAGAGGAGGCTTCTTTAGCACTGCCAGATGCAGCTTGCATTCCAGTCAGATTCTGGGAAATCATATTGACTTATTGAGTTAATATTTTATTCTGAGCCAATATTGCATTTAGAGTATCAATCTCAAGAACTCCTTTCTTCTGAGTCATCCCATTATTCACAGGATTTCTTTCAAAAGTGTACATGAACTGGTTATTTGCAACCATTTCAATGAGTTCCTGGGCTTCTGTAGGCATTTTCTTCAGATGAAGAGATCCACCAGCAGAGTGGTCCAATGACATCTTGGATAATTCAGACAGACCATCATAGAATATACATAAGATACTCCATTCTGAAAGCATGTCAGAAGGACACCTTCTGATCAATTGCTTGTATCTTTCCCAAGCTTCATAGAGGGATTTACCATGTCTGAAGGTTTGGACTTCCACTCTAAGCTTGCTCAACTTTTGAGGTAGAAAGAATTTGTCCAAGAAAGTATTGACCAACTTTTCCCAAGAGTTCAGGCTTTATTTAGGTTGTGAGTCCAACCATATCCTAGCTCTGTCTCTTACAGCAAAGGGGAAGAGCATAAGTCTGTAGACCTCAGGATTAACCCTATTGGTCTTAACAGTGTCATAGATTTGCAAGAATTCAGCTAAGAACTGATGAGGATCTTCCAATGAAAGTCCATGAAACTTGCAATTCTTCTGCATTAGAGAAACTAATTGAGGCTTAAGCTCAAAGTTGTTTGCTCCAATTGCAGGAATTGAGATGCTTCTTCCCTATAAGTCGGAAGTTGGTGCAGTAAAGTCACCAAGCACCTTCCTTGCATATCCAACATTGTTATTATTTTCGGCTGCCATGTCTTCTTCTTTTACAAAAATTTCTGTAAGGTCCTCTCCGGAGTGTTGTGCTTTAGCTTCTCTTAGCTTTCTCTTCATAGTCCTTTCAGGTTCAGGATCAGCTTCAACAAGAATGTCCTTATCCTTGTTCCTGCTCATATAAAAAAGAAGAGAACAGAATAGAAAAGAAGAGGAATCCTCTATGTCACAGTATAGAGATTCCTTTATGTGAGTAGAAGAATGGAAGAATAAAAGAATGAGGCAGAGAGGGAATATGAAGAATTCGAACACAGAGAGAGGGAGAGGGTTCGAATTATGAGTAGAAGAGAAGTGTTAGTAAATAAATAAAATAAATAAAAAGAGATGAGAGAGAGATAGTGGTGCATGGCAAAAGTAAAGCCAATTAAGAGATTATAATATAATAGAACAGCGTTGCGAGTATAGCTCTTAACCAGCTAAAATCCGCCTCACCAATTTAAAAGAGTGTCACAAAAATTTAGAATAAAAATACTGGGAGTATGAGTCCCAGGTCATCTCCCAACGAGTTGCGAGAAAGGGTACTAATTTATTAATCAGGAGTTTCCGAGAGAGTTTAAGTTTGGATAATGAGCAATTAAATAATTATAAATTAAAGCAATAAAAACTAAGAATAATTATTAATATTCTAGATAAAAAGCCTTGACTGGGGGAATGATTAATTGGAAGTTCTATAAGGTTATTGTTTTCACTTAGTTAACCCTTACTAAATAAAGGAAGGTCAAGTGATTGAGCGAACTCTTATTCGCAAATCCTAGTCCTCTCCCTTGGGAAGGTCTAGCATTAGTAAATCCAGAACTAGCCAACAACTTCCAGTTTAATCAGCGCTTAAGCCTTCCAACTCAAGTGTCTCCTTTTAATCAACCCCTATGTCAAGTATGGAGTCTACTCCATTGACATGAATAAAATGCTCATAAAAATATAAGAAGAAGATATAATAATTCAAATAAAATAGGGATTGGAAATTAATTAAAAGTAAAAGTAATCCTTTGCATTAACAATCCATGAAAATAATCCAATTACCACTTTAAACAAGAATTAAGAATATGGAATAAATAAATAAATAAAAGAGTAAGGAAACAAACTGGAATAGTGTCTTTAATGGAGGTAATGACTCTTCAGTATCCGAAAACAAAAGTAATAAACTAGGAATGTAAAGGGAAACTAGAGGGAGAGTAAATCTCTCTAAATTTATATCTAAAACCTAAAAATTATCCTAATGAGAATGTATCTAAAGTTGTGTAAAAAGGTCTTTTTAGTCTCTTCATGTTCCCTGACTTTATTCTGTGTTTCTGGGCCGAAAACTGGGTCAAAACGCGGCCCGAAATTGCCCCCAGTGTTTTCTGTTAATTTTGCAAATCACGCAGGTCACGTGTACGTGTCGTCCACGCGTTCGCGTCATTCAGCAATTTTCCTTGTCACGCGTACGCGTCGTCCACGCGTTCGCGTCATTTGTGCAGACTCCAATCCACGCGTACGCGTCAGGCACGCGCACGCGTCACTGTAATTTTCTCCATTCTGCGCGCTCGCGTGGGCCATGCATGTGCGTCGTACTCACTGGTCATCTCCTTCGTTTCTTGTGTTCCTTCTATTTTTGCAAGCTTCCTCTCCATTTTCTAAGCCATTCCTGCCCTATAAAGCCTGAAACACTTAACACACGGATCACGACATCGAATGGTATAAAAGAGAATTAAAATATACTAATTAAAAATCTCTAAGAAGCAAGTTTTCATTCATAAAACAATACTAGGAAGGGATTATAAAATCATGCAAATCATATGAATAAGTGGGTGAAGACTTGATGAAACCACTCAATTAAACACAAGATAAACCATAAAATAGTGGTTTATCAACCTCCCCACATTTAAATATTAGCATGTCCTCATGCTTAGCTTAAGGAGATAAAGTAAATGAGTAGGGAAAAGTAAGACTCATGCAATGCAATGCAACCTATGTATATGAATGTAACTATATGCTAAAATGATTTTACCTACTTGGTTAAAAGTAAACAAGTTCTTTAAGACAAAAATAAATCAAATTCCACTAATTTAAATTGTATAGTAAAAACAAGTAAACTTGTAGGAAGACAGATCATGAAAGTAGGGAACATAGAATTAAGCATTGAACCCTCACTAATGGTGTATATGCACTTTAGTCACTCTAGTGTATAGGGTAATTCACTCTACTCTTTTCAAATCATGCTTTCTAAACCTTGTTCTTCACCTAACCAATCAACAAGTATTTAATGTACCAATGCAAACATCATGAGGTCTTTTCAAGGTTGTAATGGGGCCAAGGTAAAAGTGAGGGTATATATATGGCTAAGTGAGCTATAAATTGAATCCTTGATTATCTTAAGCTATCACCTAACATACATACTCTATTTTCTTCTTAAATCATCCTTAGCTACCCAAAATTTTTCCCACTTTTGTATTACATACTCATGCATCAACTCTTTTCTTAACTTGTATCACATATGCATTGATTTTTATTGAACTTAACTTAGCATTGGGGTAATTTTTTCCCCTTATTCATTTATCTAATTACTTATTTATTTGAATATTTTTGGATTTTTTTAATTAAAATTAAAAATAAATATAGCTTATCAATGCACATAGAATTATAATTTTTCTTAGTTTCACATGAGTAGGTGCCCAAATTCCCAACATTTTATCATGACACATTCCTTTATTAACCAATGTTTCCATAATTTTCCCACACTTAATTGACACACAATTTCTATCGTAAGCTAACCAAAGATTCGATTTGGTGTATTACTTATTTTTCCGCTTAAGGCTAGTAATGTGGTAAAATATAGAACAAATGGGATTAAAAGGCTCAAATTGGCTAACAAGGTGATTGAAAGGGTAGGCTATTTGGGATAATGAGTTAATAAAATAATGGCCTCAATCATATGCATGCATATAACACATTAAACATTGGACATATAGGATGGAACAAAATATAGATCACAATCATAGAGAAGCAAATACACAAGAATAAAATTTTTATGGTTAAATAATGTAACCATGTAATTAAGCTCAAATCTCACAGGTTGTGTGTTCTAGCTTTTAACTATGTTTTAAATACAACTTCCAAACAAGTTTAACACAAAAATTTTGATTTAAATCAGTGAAATTTTTCAAAAATAGGGTCTTAAAAAGAAATTTATTATTTTCTAACCAAATAGAACATGCATGCAAATAACCTATTACTATGCAATTTATCCTATCCTAAACAAAAGAAAAATAAATAAATATCCTATTCTATTGGTGCTAAGAAAGAGAAATTACTTCCGGAAGTCAGGTACTGACTGACCTCCCCACACTTAAAGCTTGGCACCGTCCTCGGTGCCATTAGTCAGGAACAAAGGGGGGCTGGTAGCAGCATCTCCACAATCGAGACTGTCATGGCTCCCTGTACTGGTAAATGAAGTAGAGTCCGGGGTGTCTGGTTCTTCTTCAGGTGGGTGGTTACCAACAAGCAGCTCCTTGAGGTATGTAAATTGGCGCTTGTTACGGCGCTCCCTTTGCTTTCCTTTTTGGTCAAGCCGGTCTAATCTCTCAATTATCTGATGGAGCAGTTGGTTTGTTGAAGGTGCTTGTGATGTGGAAGGAGTAGGAATATCTTCGGCCAGTTCTGTAAACCGGCTAGTAGTGGCTGTTGGAGGTCTGATATACTTCCTGTTAGGGACTATCTGATCATCTCGTGGAATCATGGCCTTGGTGTCCCCAGCTCTATAAGAGACTCTGGCTGCTGAGACTAGATTTGAAACCAAGGCGGGAAAAGGTATGTTGTCCGCAATCTGTACGTGTCCCATAGCATGCTGAATATGTCTAGGTAAATTGAGGTGCTGGTCTTAAGGATTCACCAGAGTAAAACAGCCATGTCTGCAGTGAAGGAAGACTCGTGAGTGCTCGGAAAGTCATAATGGGACATAATCTGTGTCCAAACTCGAGCCTCCAAGGTGAGTGTTGAAGCCAATATGCTCTTAGGACGAGATCGATGGTATCCATAGGTCCATCTGCTGCCAGGTTGTGCTATAACTCTAAGAATGGCGTCCCAGTCAAATTGGTATGTCTGGCATTTGAATGAGGCTTCTTGGAATACGTCCAATCCTTCTAGAGCAGGGGGAAGATCTAAAGCTTGTTGAATGACCTCTTCAGTTATAGGGGCCTACTTCTGACGGACATAGACAGATGGCATGGTTGGCATGTGAAAATTGGAGTAGAATTCAACTACCCATGAAAGGTTAACCTGCCATGGCTATCTCCGTAGGAATCCCCAATGTCTTCGTTCAATTCGAGGCTCAACAAATTCAACAATGTTGGTCGGGAGGATGAGAAGGTATTCATTATTATAGTTCCTTTTAGCCAGGATGGGGAACATCTGCTCACAGTAGCGGTTAATGAATTGCAGTGTCCTTTGCTGGAAAGGCTTTTTCTTTTTCATCGACCTTGATGATCCTCTTGATTCATTTTGTTGAGGGCTTTACTGCTGTTGAAGATGGCTCTGCCACTAGTGTTCTTTTTGTTCCTTTCCTTGCTGGTTATTTGGGAGTAGCTTTCTCTTTACCTTTCTTGGTGGTCATCCTAAAAAGGGAAAAAAAGTAATTAACTTTAAAACTAAGGGTTAGAGCAAGGAAGGGGATGGTATAAGTGATAATCAATGCACGGTAAAGAGGGATGTCATTAACACATGGTCATGACTACATGTAAAAAGTTCATCAATTGAAATATAGCAAGTGCATGTGATTTCTATTAAATGCAAGATGTTTATTGGCATGCTGGCAAAGGCATGAGTAGCATAGATTAAGCATTAAATGTCCAAATTAGATTGTCAACTCTTTCAAACTAACAATCTGTTTGTATTGATAATTATATTTAATCAATAAAATATAAAAGGGGTTTTGTGAAAAATAAGCATTAGAGTAGTAGAATAGAGTAATATAAAATAATGTGGAATACCATACGGGCTTTTTCACAAATACATAGCATGCATGGTGAATACGTTATTGAAAGTATTAAATTGAACATGCAAGCAACCCTTTAAGAAGTAAAAAAAAATAAAAAGAAAAGAAAATAACTCACAATAACTCACAAGCAAAATGTAAAAGAAAATAATCACCCAATTAAAGAAATAAAAAGAAAAGAAAAAGAAAGAAAAAGAAAATATAGATAATGAAAGTGAAAAGAAAAAGAAGAAGAAAATATTAAGAAAAATAATAAAGGAAAAATAAAAAGTAAGGAAAGAAAGAAAAGAACCTCGATAATGGATGTGAAAAATAAGGGAGGAGAAAGTAAAAAGTGAGAAAGAATAAAGAAGGAAGAAGAGAGAAGAAAGAAATAAGAAGGGAAAGAAAAGATTAGATTTGGGGAAGAAAAGATAAGATATTAGGCGCTGATCTAGATAAGCTGTGCATCCCATGTGACGCGGATGCATGGGTCACGTGATCGCGTGGTGTGTGATAGGTTCAGGTGACGCGGACGCGTGGGTCACGCGATCGCGTGACCTGATTTGTGCTATTGGCGCGAGTGCAGCCTCGCGTACGCACAACTCTCTGTTTTATACGCATTTTGCCAAAAATCTGGGTGACGGGTGCGCGTGGGTGACGCGATCGCGTGAATGGCCATTTTTTTTAAGAACGACGCAGTCGCGTGGGGCACGCGTTCGTGTGGTAGGGCTTGTGCTTCCAGCACCATTCCAGCCCCACTCCACCATAACTCTCTGCCATATACCCATTTACGTCGAGTTCGCTCCACCATGGTGGGTTCTCTCCCACCTAGCACTTTGCTTTTACATCCTTAAGTTGGACGTTCTTCAGGCTCATTCTGCTTCTGTTGGTGGGTCTTCCAAGAGGAAAACTTCTAGTTCTTTGTGATCCTTAATCTTCTCTCCATGATAAAGCTTTAGGTGATGTCCATTGACCTTTATGAATTTAGAGCTTGAAAGATGACGCAGGTGAAAAATTCCATATGGCTCTGCCTTTTCTACTCTGTAGGGACCTTCCCGTCTTGATCTCAGTTTACCTGGCATAAGCCTCAGTCTGGAGTTATAAAGAAGAACGAACTCCTCTGGTCTGAACTCTCTCCTTTTTATGTGCTTGTCATGGACAACCTTTATCTTCTCTTTGTATTGCCTGGAGTTGTCATATGCTTCTAGGCGAAGGTTTTCTAATTCTGCTAGTTGCAGTTTTCTTTCAGCACCAGATTCTTCAAAATTCATATTGCATTCCCTTATATCCCAGAAAGCCTTGTGTTCCACCTCTACTGGAAGGTGACAAGCCTTTTCGTATACCAAGCGGAAGGGGCTCATCCCAATGGGTGTCTTATACGCTGTTCTATATGCCCAGAGTGCATCTTGTAGCCTGGCACTCCAGTCTTTCCTATGAGGCTTTAGTATCTTCTCTAGGATGTGTTTGATTTCCCTGTTAGACACTTCTTCTTGTCCATTGGTCTGGGGATGATAAGTTATTGCTACTTTGTGAACTATCCCATGCTTTTTCAGTAATCCTGTTAGTCTCCTGTTACAAAAGTGAGTGCCTTGATCGCTCACGATTGCTCGTGGTGATCCAAAGCGATAGATAATATGGTTTCTAACAAAGGAAACAACAGTGTTAGCATCATCAGTACGGGTAGGAATTGCTTCCACCCATTTATAAACATAATCTACAGCTAACAGTATATAAAGGTAACCATTAGAGTTTGGAAATGGACCCATGAAATCAATGCCCCAAACATCAAAAATTTCACAGAAAAGCATAATCTGTTGAGGCATCTCATCCCTCTTGGATATATTACCAAATCTTTGGCATGGGAAACAAGATTTACAAAATTCAGCAGCATCTTTAAAAAGAGTAGGCCACCAGAATCCACAGTCTAAAATTTTTTTAGCTGTTCTTTGAGGGCCAAAATGTCCTCCACTCTCAGAAGAGTGGCATGCCTCTAAAATGGACTGGATTTCTGATTGGGACACACATCTTCTAATTACCTGGTCAGTACCACACCTCCATAGATATGGGTCATCCCATATATAATATTTAGACTCGCTTTCAGCTTGTCCCTTTGATGTTTAGTAAAATTGGGAGGGAAAGTATGGCTAACTAGATAATTAGCTATAGGTGCATACCAAGGAACTACTTCAAATACTGCATGCAAGCTATCAAATGGAAAAGCATCATTTATAGGAGTGTAGTCATCCTTAATGTGCTCAAGGCGACTCAAGTGGTCTGCCACTAAATTCTGGTTACCACTCCTATCCTTAATTTCTAAATCAAATTCTTGTAGTAGCAGTATCCAATGTATTAACCTTGGTTTGGACTCCTTTTTAGCTAATAAATATTTTAGAGCTGCATGGTCTGAGTATACTACTACCTTAGTACCAAGTAGATAGGCTCGGAATTTATCCAGAGCAAATATAATAGCAAGAAGCTCTTTTTCAATAGTAGTATAATTAGACTGAGCAGCATCTAAGGTCTTAGATGCATAAGTAATTACGAAGGGGTCCTTACCTTCGCGCTGAGCCAGCACCGCTCCTACTGCATGGTTGGAGGCATCACACATAATTTCAAATTGCTGGCTCCAGTCTGGTCCTCTGTAACAACCCTAGTTTTTGAAAATCAAATAATTAGTTATTTGTGATTTATTTTATTTGTTGATAATTTTATTTTAAGAAAATTATTTTACTAAAGGTAATTAAATGGAGTTTCATGATAATTGGAGTTTAAATTAATTAGAATTTTTATATAGTCTTTATTAGATATTTGGTATAATTGAAATTATAATTTTGGTAATTGAAAAATAAGAAGAATTGTATAATTTAATTTAAATAAATTCTTTTTTGAATGAATTATGTTATTAATTTGAACTCTTAGAAATTATTTTATTAGAAATGATTAGATTGATATTTATAAATCTTTAAGTTTAAGTCAATTAATATTTTTGTACAATTTTTATTATTAGTTATTTTACAATTTGAAATTAATGTTCCGATGATAGAAAAATAAAGAAAAGTTATATCATTTAATTTGAATGATTAATATTGAGTTTGAACTATATTTTATAAAAATGTGATTAGTATATTTATTTTATAATTTCAATTAGAAATAATTGATTGAACTTAGCAATATGTTGATAAATAATGTTCCAAAATATTTTTAATAGAGTATATTTTTTAAAATTACTCTAGCTTCTAATTTTATCAAAATATCTTTTCATATCTATCCTTTATTCTTTTATAAAATCTCTAATTTCTAACCCTAATTCCCAAATTAATTCACAAACCCTAATTTCCCAAATACAGAAAACCTAACCCAGTTACCCCTCAACCCAGCGTCGTTTTCCCCTTTCACTCACTCAGCTTGATCCCTCAACCCTAGCATTTTCCCCCAATGGTACAGAGAAGAGAGAAAGAAATGAGATTCGGAGAGTGAGAGAGAGCCCGTGTCCGAAAGTGAAGAGGAGATGTAGCTCGCGTTGCTGCCTCCATCACGACTGAACCGTCGCGCCTTCATGCGCCGTCACCACCGTTCCATGGAGCCGCTGCCGTCATCCACGCGTTGTTGAGGGAAGCCCGAGACGGAGATGAGAGAGATGCCATCGCCACGTAGCCGCCGTCCTGTCGCCAACACCGTCGCGGGGAAAACCAGAGCCGAGGCAGGGAGTAGCGCCGAGAGGGAGAGAGAGGCCGTCGTCGTGTCCTGTTCACCGTCGCCGTCGATCTGCCTTGGAGCCACTGTGTCACGCGTCGCCGATGAAGAATAGAGAGAGAGACGCATGCTGAAGAGAAGCCCGCGACCAGTCTTGTCGCCGTCAGCGCCGCGGGTTGCCGTCGCCATCTTCGCGGGCTGCCACCGCACCGCCGTTGTCGCACTCTGCTGCTGCCGCATCTCACCAAGCCACCACTGAAGGAGGAAAGCTCGCCAGTTCTGCCTCTGCTTCTTGTTCCTAAAATCTTACAAGAACGCCAGTGCCCTGCTGGAGTTGCTATTGAACCGTTAGAACCGCTACAGTTTTGTGGTTACCGTAAGTTACATTGCCACTGCCGTTACTGGAGGTAGTTATTGGCCCTGTTTGGAGATTGTTGCTGCCACTGGAATCCCAAACGGGAAAGGAGAGAAGGCCGTTTAACCTTGTCACTGTCGCTGCCATGGAAACAGGTGCTGGAAACTGCTAACGGAGCAGCTGCGTTTAGTGATTTCTGCGAGTTTCAACACTGAGGTAGGGGATTTATTTTTAAAGTTAAAACATTTTTAATTTTAGAATGCCTATAAAGTTATTCGGATAATAGCAAATATTTAATAATGATTAAGGGTTGAGTAATTGACGTGAATTGTTTGAAGTATGTTTGACAATAGTTAGTTGGAGTGATTATTCTGATTTATTATTAGAATTAGATGTGGTTGTGAATTGTATTTCGAATTATTCATTTTGGCGATGAATTGGCTGAGATTTTGATCCTGAATGAGTTACTTTGAATTGTTTGATATTGAATTAGAAATTTAATATATTGGAATGGCTGTAAAATGGATTTGTGACAGGTTGGAATTGGTTGAAATGTAGCTGCAAATGGTGATTCATTTAATGTTACTTATTAAATTGAAACACGATGAGTTAATTATTGAATGAAATGGATTTGAGAGAAGTTAGTTGTGATTATTATTCTGAGTTATGTTTGAAGTTAGATGCGGATGTGAATTGAATTTGGGTTATGGTTGTGATATTGACTGGCTTCGTTATCGCGAGTAATTAACTGATGAGATTTACTTTGGTTTGAGGCTGTGATTGTTATTGGTTTTTTGATTATTTTAGAATTGCTGGAAATTCCGATTTTAGTCGATTATGTCAAGTTGGTTATTATTGTTGATTTAAGTTTAACTAGAGTTGATTTTGAGGACGGTTAAAGGATTGAAGGTTGACTACTGAACTATTTTCTTGAAATATAATTTTTAAAATAAAATGGTAACTTTGCTAATATCTAAATAACTTTAAAAATAACAAGAAATATGAAGAGTTGATGTTTGGGGTATTTGTTATGAATTCTTGAAGTTGGACTGGTTTACTTTTAAAGAATGGTTTATGGAAACTCTGATTTTAATTAATGTTAGGATGTTGGTTGTTAAACTGATTTATGATGAGATGATTGTGGAGATTTTGTTGTTGTGATAATTGGTGATAAAAAGATGGAGAATCAATTGAGTTAATTTGAAAGGATTCTATGACTTATGAATTTAGTTATGAATTGATGAGATGAAAATTGGATTATTGGATTATGTGAGAATTGCGAGTTGTGGATTTTCTGATTGCTTGAGAATATTGTATTTGATAATTGTTGAGAAAGGATTGTTGAATTGTTGAGAAAGAGGGAACCCGTAAGGGTGGCTAAGTCCGAGTTTTAGGGGAGGTGCTGCCGAAATTTTATAAAAATATGAGGTTTCATTTGAAAGTTATTTTAGAAGCTTTGAATTTGGAAAATTATATTACTTGAGCTTTATTTAGTTTAGAAAAGAATTAAAATATTTTGAATTCAATTTACCAAGGAAAGGAATTATGTTTCGAACTTGAATTATTTAATAAAGAAATTATGTTTTGAATTTGATTCAATATAGAAAGAGTTATGTCTTGGGCTTGAAATAAAGGATTACCTTTTTGGAAATTTGGTGAAATAATAATATTTGAATTTGAATAGTAAGAGAGATGATTTTTGAATCTTTGTGAAGTTAGTAAACTTGAGAAAGTTTTATTTGATTATTTCTAAAGAGATGTTATGTTTTGAAAAGTGTTTAATGAATTTAAAATAAATGATTTTCTTGAGTCTTTCGATAGAGAACCAAACTGAAAATTAGTTTTAAAGTTGGCTTGAGTCAAGATTGCTAAAGTAGAGATTATGACTGACTTGATGGTTAAGATTCTTTTATGGATAAATACCTAAGAAAGTTAAGAAAGGTTTAAAGAAAAATGTTAAGAACTCAAAGGTAAAGAGAGAATGATGAATTGATATGTGGATTGTTGCGTTTTAGAAAGGGTAATGAAAAGTGATAAAAGGCGGAAAAACCCCATGAACTGTTAGTTGTTTAACTACGGGGAAAAGCCCACGAAATGATAATTGGTTAAAATCGCGAAGTACCAACGAACTAAAGGATCATTGATCTCGGGGAAACCTATAAATTGTTATGTGTTTTATATGCGGGAAAAACCCATGAACTGATAATCATTGATTACGAGAATAACCCACTAATGGTTATATGTTGATCTCGGGTATATCCCACAAACTGAAGATCGTTGTTTGCTGTGTATTGGTCTCAGGTATAACCCACGAACTGAGGATCATGTTTGTTGTTGTATGTTGATCTCGGGTATAACTGGTGTGCGAAATCGTGATCATTCCATTCCTTGGTAATGGCACTAAAAACTTAATACGCACGTTCATGATCTTATATCTGTTTCACAACTTCGTACAACTAACCAGCAAGTGCACTGGGTCATCCAAGTAATAAACCTTACGTGAGTAAGGGTCGATCCCACGGAGATTGTCGGCTTGAAGCAAGCTATGGTCACCTTGTAAATCTCAGTCAGGCGGATTAAATTGTATTAAGAAATTATAGTGGATAAAAATTAAATAAAATATAAAATAGGATAGTGGTACTTATGTAATTCATTGGTGAGAATTTCAGATAAGCGTATAGAGATGCTTTTGTTCCTCTGATCTCTGCTTTCCTGCTGTCTTCATCCAATCAATCCTACTCCTTTCCATGGCAAGTTGTATGTTGGGCATCACCGTTGTCAATGGCTACTTCCCGTCATCTCAGTGAAAATGGTCCAAGATGCTCTGTCACGGCACGACTATTCATCTGTCGATTCTCGATCATACTGGAATAGGATCCATTGATCCTTTTGCGTCTGTCACTACGCCCAGCACTCGCGAGTTTTAAGCTCGTCACAGCCATCCCTTCCCAGATCCTACTTGAAATACCACAGACAAGGTTTAGACTTTCCGGATCTCAGGAATGGCCATCCATGGGTTCTAACTTATACCACGAAGACACTAATAACTCGGACTCGGTCCCCTGTATTAGATATCCAAGAGATATCCATTCAATCTAAGGTAGAACGGAAGTGGTTGTCAGTCACGCGTTCATAAGTTGTGAATGATGATGACTATCACGATCATCACATCCATCGTATTGAAGTACGAATGAATATCTTAGAAGCGGAATAAGTTGAATTCAATAGAAAAATAGTAGTACTTTGCATTAATCTTTGAGGAACAGCAGAGCTCCACACCTTAATCTATGGTGTGTAGAAACTCTACCGTTGAAAAATACATAAGTGAAAGGTTCAGGCATGGCCGAATGGCCAGCCCTCACAAAAGTCTAAGATAGCATAAAACTAATCAAAGATTATCCGAAGATAGTAAAAAGTCCTATTTATACTAAAATAGTTACTAGGGTTTACAGAAATGAGTAAATGATGCAGAAATCCACTTCCGAGGCCCACTTGGTGTGTGCTTGGGCTGAGCTTGAAATTTACACGTGGAGAGGTCATTCTTGGAGTTGAACGCCAGTTTGTAACGTGTTTCTGGCGTTGAACTCCACTTTGCAGCTTGTTTCTGGCGCTGAATGCCAGACTGCAACATGGAACTGGCGTTGAACGCCAGTTTACGTCATCAATCCTTATTCGAAGTATGGACTATCATATATTGCTAAAAGGCCCTGGATGTCTACTTTCCAACGCAATTGGAAGCGCACCATTTAAAGTTCTGTAGCTCCAGAAAATCCACTTTGAGTGCAGGGAGGTCAGAATCCAACAGCATCTGCAGTCCTTCTTCAACCTCTGAATCTGATTTTTGCTCAGGTCCCTCAATTTCAGCCAGAAAATACCTGAAATCACAGAAAAACACACAAACTCATAGTAAAGTCCAGAAATGTGAATTTTGATTAAAAACTAATAAAAATATAATGAAAACTAATTAAATCCTACTAAAAACATACTAAAAATAATGCCAAAAAGCGTATAAATTATCCGCTCATCACAACACCAAACTTAAATTGTTGCTTGTCCCCAAGCAACTGAAAATCAAATAGGATAAAAAGAAGAGAATATACTATAAATTCCAAACTGTCAATGAAACATAGCTCCAATCAGATGAGCGGAAATTGTAGCTTTTTGCCTCTTGAATAGTTTTGGCATCTCACTTTATCCATTGAAGTTCAGAATGATTGGCATCTATAGGAACTTAGAATTCAGATAGTGTTATTGATTCTCCTAGTTCAGTATGTTGATTCTTGAACACAGCTACTTTATGAGTCTTGGCCGTGGCCCTAAGCACTTTGTTTTCCAGTATTACCACCGGATACATAAATGCCACAAACACATAACTGGGTGAACCTTTTCAGATTGTGACTCAGCTTTGCTAAAGTCTCCAATTAGAGGAGTCCAGGGTTCTTAAGCACACTCTCTTTTTTTTTTGCTTTGGACCTTGACTTTAACCGCTTAGGCCAGCATTTTATTCCTTTAGGCCCTCCTATCCACTGATGCTTAAAGCCTTGGATCCTTTTTATTACCCTTGACTTTTGGTTTTAAGGGCTATTGGCTTTTTGCTCTTGCCTTTTGGTTTAAAGAGCTTTTGGCTTTTTCTGCTTGCTTTTTCTTTTTCTTTTTCTCTCTTTTTTTATTTTCGCATTTTTTTTCTGCAAGCTTTTGTATTCACTATTTTTTCTTGCTTCAAGAATCATTTTTATGATTTTTTAGATTATCAAATAACATTTCTCCTTTTCATCATTCTTCCAATAGCCAACATATTTAACATTCATGAACAACAACTTCAAAAGACATATGCACTGTTCAAGCATTCATTCAGAAAACAAAAGTATTGTCACCACATCAAAATAATTAAACTAGTTTCAAGGATAAATTTGAAACCATGTACTTTTTGTTCTTTTGTAATTAAAACATTTTTCATTCAAGAGAGGTGATGGATTCATAGGACATTGATAACTTTAAGGCATAGACACTTAAATACTAGTGATCATGAAGATAAAAACATAAACAGACATAAAGCATAAAAATTGAAAAACAGGAAAATAAATAAACAAGGAGATTAAGGAATGAGTCCACCTTAGTGAGGGTGGCGTCTTCCTCTTCTTGAAGAACCAATGGTGCTTTTGAGCTCCTCTATGTCTCTTCCTTGTCTTTCTTGCTCCTCCCTCATAGCTCTTTGATCTTCTCTAATTTCATGGAGGATGATGGAGTGTTCTTGATGTTCCACCCTTAATTGTCCCATGTTGGAACTTAATTCACCTAGGGAAGTATTGATTTGTTCCCAATAGTTTTGTGGAGGAAAGTACATCCCTTGAGGCATCTCAGAGATTTCATGGTGAGGAATTTCCTCATGATCATGTTGAGGTCCATGCTCTCTTGTTTGCTCCATCTTTTTCTTAGTGATGGGCTTATCCTCTTCAATGAGGATGTCTCCCTCTATGTCAATTCCAGCTGAATTGTAGAGGTGACAAATGAGGTGAGGAAAGGCTAACCTTGCCAAAGTGGAGGTCTTGTCAGCCACCTTGTAGAGTTCTTGAGGTATAATCTCATGAACTTCCACTTCCTCCCCAATCATGATACTATGGATCATGATGGCCCGGTCTATAGTAACTTCAGACCGGTTGCTAGTAGGAATGATTGAGCATTGAATGAACTCCAACCATCCTCTAGCTACTGGTTTGAGGTCAAGCCTTCTTAGTTGAACCGGCTTTCCTTTTGAGTCAATTTTCCATTGAGCTCCTTCCACACATATGTCCATGAGGACTTGGTCCAACCTTTAATCAAAGTTGACTCTTCTAGTGTAGGGGTGCGCGTTCTCTTCCATCATTGGCAAGTTGAACGCCAGCCTCACATTCTCCGGACTGAAATCTAAGTATTTCCCCCGAACCGTGGTGAGCCAATTCTTTAAGTTCGGGTTCACACTTTGATCATGGTTCCTAGTAACCCATGCGTTTGCATAGAACTCTTGAACCATTAAGATCCCGACTTGTTGAATGGGGTTGGTTAGAACTTCCAAACCTCTTTTTTGGATTTCAAGTCGGATCTCCGGATACTCATTCTTTTTGAGTTTGAAAGGAACCTCAGGGATCACTTTCTTCTTGGCCACAACTTCATAGAAGTGGTCTTGATGAACCTTAGAGCTGAATCTCTCCATCTCCCATGACTTAGAGGTGGAAGCAATTGCCTTTCCTTTCCTCTTTTTAGAGGTTTCTCTGGCCTTAGGTGCCATAAATGGTTATGAAAAAACAAAAAGCAATGTTTTTACCACACCAAACTTAAAATGGGTGCTCGTCCTCGAGTAAAAGAAAAGAGAAAGAAGTAGAAGAAGAAGAGAATGGGAGAGATAGAGGGAGAAGTGGTTTCGGCCAAGTGGAAGAAGAGAGGGTTGTGTTGTGGGAAAATGAAGAAGGAATGAGGGGTTTATATAGGAGCGGGGAGGGGTTAGGGTTCGGCCATTTAGGGTTGGGTTTGGGAGGGAAATTATTTTGAATTTAAAGGTAGGTAGGGTTTTTGGGGAAGAGAGGATGGATGTGAGTGGTGAAGAGGTGATGGGAAAGATTCATTGAGTTGATTGGTGAGGGGTATTTGGGGAAGAGAGTTATGAAAAGGTGTGAAGAGGAGAGAAGAAGTAGGTGGGGCTCCTGTAGGGTCCACAGACCCTGAGGAGATCCTATGGGGTCCACAGATCCAGTGGGGCCAAGGACTTTAATCATCCCTGCTCCAATTAGGCGTGTAAACGCCCTCTATAGGCAATCCTGGCATTTAACGCCAGATTGCAGCATGTTTCTGGCATTAAACGCCACTTCCATGCTTGTTTTGGGCGTTCAACGCCAGTCTGCAGCATGTTTCTGGCGTTGAACGCCAGTTTTCCTCTGGGGTGCATTCCTGGCATTTAAACGCTAGAATGATGCTTGTTTCTAGCGTTTAACGCCAGTTTCATGCTCTGTTCTGGCGTTAAACGCCAGCCAGATGCTCCTTACTGGTGTTTAAACGCCAGTAAGCCCTTCCTCCAGGCTGTTCTATTTTCAATGCTGTTTTTCATTCTGTTTTTGATTATTCAGTAGTTTTTGTGACTCCACATGATCATCAACCTAATAAGACATGAAATAACAAAGAGAAAATAAAATAAAAATGATTAAATAACATTGGATTGCCTCCCAACAAGCGCTTCTTTAATGTCAATAGCTTGACAGTGGGCTCTCATGGAACTACACAGGTGATCAGGTCAATTTTATAGACTCCCAACACCAAACTTAGAGTTTGGATATGGGAATTCAACACCAAACTTAGAGTTTGGCTGAGGCCTCCCAACACTAAACTTAGAGTTTGATTGTGGGGGCTTTGTTTGACTCTATACTGAGAGAAGCTTTTCATGCTTCCTCTCCATGGGTACAGAAGGAGATCCTTGAGTTTTAAACACAAGGTTATCCTCATTTAGTTGAAGGATCAATTCTCCTCTATCTACATCAATCACAGCTCTTGCTGTGGCTAGGAAGGGTCTTCCAAGGATGATGGATTCATCCTCCTCCTTCCCAGTATCCAGGATTATGAAATCAGCAGGGATGTAAAGGCCTTCAACCTTTACTAACACATCTTCTACTTGTCCATAAGCCTATTTTCTTGAGTTGTCTGCCATCTCTAATGAGATTCTGGTAGCTTGTACCTCAAAGATTCCCAGTTTCTCCATTACAAAGAGGGACATGAGGTTTATCCCTGACCCAAGGTCACATAGAGCCTTCTCAAAGGTCATGGTGCCTATGGTACAAGGTATTAAGAACTTTCCAGGATCCTGTTTCTTCTGAGGAAATGTCAGTTGATCCAGATCACTCAGTTCATTGATGAGCAAGGGAGGTTCATCTTCCCAAGTCTCATTACCAAATAATTTGGCATTCAGCTTCATGATTGCACCAAGGTACTTGGCAACTTGCTCTTCAGTAACATTCTCATTCTCTTCAGAAGAAGAATACTCATCAGAGCTCATGAAGGGCATAAGGAGGTTCAATGGAATCTCTATGGTCTCTAGATGAGCCTCAGATTCCTTTGGTTCCTCAGAGGGAAACTCCTTGTTGATCACTGGACGTCCCAGGGGGTCTTCCTCATTGGGATTCACGTCCTCTCCCTCCCTTACAGGTTTGGCCATGGTAATCAATTCAATGGCCTTGCACTCTCCTTTTGGATTCTCTTCTGTATTGCTTGGGAGAGTACTAGGAGGGATTTCAGTGATCCTTTTACTTAGCTAGCCCACTTGTGCTTCCAAATTTCTAATGGAGGACCTTGTTTCATTCATGAAACTTAGAGTGGCCTTAGATAGATTAGAGACTATATTTGCCAAGATAGATGGATTCTCTCAGAACTCTCTGTCGTTTGCTGAGTGGGTCATGGAAAAAGTTTGCTATTGCTAAACCTGTTTCTTCCACCATTATTAAAGCCTTGTTGAGGCTTTTGTTGATCCTTCCATGAGAGATTTGGGTGATTTCTCTATGAGGGATTATAGGTGTTTCCATAGGGTTCACCCATGTAATTCACCTCTGCTATTGCAGGGTTCTCAGGATCATAAGCTTCTTCCTCAGAAGATGCCTCTTGAGTACTGTTGGATGCAGCTTGCATTCTATTCAGACTCTGAGAAATCATATTGACTTGCTGAGTCAATATTTTATTTTGAGCCAATATGGCATTCAGAGTATCAATTTCAAGAACTCCCTTCTTCTGAGGCGTCCCATTACTCACAGAATTCCTCTCAGAAGTGTACATGAACTGGTTATTAGCAACCATGTCAATGAGTTCTTGAGCTTCTGCAGATGTTTTCTTTAGGTGAATGGATCCACCTGCAGAAGTATCCAATGACATCTTAGCTAATTCAGACAGACCATCATAGAATATATCCAGGATGGTCCATTCTGAAAGCATGTCAGAAGGACACTTTTTGGTCATTTCTTATATCTCTCCCAAGCTTCATAGAGGGATTCACCTTCTTTTTGTCTGAAGGTTTGAACATCCACTCTAAGCTTACTCAGCTTTTGAGGAGGAAAGAACTTGGCTAAGAAAGCCGTGACCAGCTTATCCCAAGAGTTCAGGCTATCTTTGGGTTGAGAGTCCAACCAGACTCTAGCTCTGTCTCTTACAGCAAACGGGAAAAGCATAAGCCTGTAGACCTCGGGATCAACCCCATTGGTCTTAACAGTATCACAGATCTGCAAGAATTCAGTTAAGAACTGAAGAGGATCTTCAGATGGAAGTCCATGAAACTTGCAGTTCTACTGCATCAGAGAAACTAATTGAGGTTTCAGCTCAAAATTGTTTGCTCCAATGGCAGGAATGGAGATGCTTCTTCCATGTAAATTGGAATTAGGTGCAGTAAAGTCACCAAGCATCCTCCTTGCATTATTATTATTTTCGGCTGCCATCTCCTCTTCCTATTCGAAAATTCCTGTAAGGTTGTCTCTGGGTTGTTGTATTTTAGCTTCTCTTAGTTTTCTTTTCAGAGCCCTTTCAGGTTCAGGATCTGCTTCAACAAGAATGTTCTTGTCCTTGCTCCTGCTCATATGACAAAGAAGGGGATAACAAAGAAAATATGGAATCCTCTATGTCACAGTATAGAGATTCCTTTGTGTGAGTAGAAGAAGAAAATAATGTAATGTAAAGAAGAGAAGAAGAAAAACTCGAACACAGAGAGGGAGGTGGTGTTCGAATTTTTGGATGGGAGAGAAGTGTTAGTAGATGAATAAATAAATAGAAGGAGATGAGAGAGAGAATTTTGAAATTTAATTAAAATAAAAATTAAAATTGAAAGTTAGATTTCGAAAATTAAAGTTGAAATTAAATTAAAATTAAAACAATTAGTTAATTAAAAAGGAATTTTGAAAAAGGAGAGAGGGAATTTTCGAAAATAAGAGAGAGAGGATTAGTTAGGTAATTTTGAAAAAGATATGATTGAAACAAAAAGATAAGATTGATTGAAAAAGTTTTGAAATTTGTTTTTGAAAAAGATATGATTGAAATTTAAAAAGATATGATTGAAACAAAAATATAAGATTTGAAAATCAATTTTAAAAAGATAAGAAGTTAGAAAAGCTTTTGAAATTGAATTTGAAAAAGATATGATTGAAATTTTAATTTGAAAAAGATTTGAAAAGAAAATTAAAAAGATTTGATTTTGAAAACTAAAGTTGATTACTTGACTAACAAGAAACTAAAAAGATATGATTCTAGAGTTTAAAGATTGAACCTTTCTTACTAGGCAAGTAACAACTTAATATTTTTGAATCAATCACATTAAATGTTAGTAACTAATTTGAAAATCATGAACTAAAATTAAGAAAAAGATTTTTGAAAATTAATTTGAAAAATTTTCGAAAATATTAGAAAGAAATTTTGAAAAAAATTTGATTTTTGAAAAAGATTTGCAAAAGATAGAATTTTTAAATTGAAAATTTGATTTGACTCATAAGAAACAACTTGACATTAAAATTTTTTTTGAAAAAGTCAACTCAAATTTTCGAATTTGATGAGAAGAAAAAGGGAAAGATATTTTTGAATTTTTAATGAAGAAAGAGAAAAACACAAAATTGACTCAATGCATGAAAATTTTGGATTAAAACATGTGATGCATGCAAGAACACTATGAATGTCAAGATGAACACCAAGAACACTTTGAATGTCAAGATGAACATCAAGAACTTTTTTTTTGAAAATTTTTAAGAAAAGAAAAATATGCAAGATATCAAACTTAGAAATTTTCAATAATTAGACACTAACAAGTTAAAAATGCATATGAAAAACAAGAAAAAACACAAAACAAGAAAATATGAAGATCAAACAAGAAGACTTACCAAGAACAACTTGAAGATCATGAAGAACACTATGAATGCATGAATTTTTGAAAAATGCATAAGTTTTTAGAAAAAAATGCAATTGACACCAAACTTAAAAATTGACTCTAGACTCAAACAAGAAACAAAAAATATTTTTGATTTTATGATTTTATTAATTTTTTTTTTGGATTTTTGTACATTTTTATTTTTTTGAAAACCTATAAGGAAAAGGAAGCAATGAATTCAAAGTCCTCAATCAAGATTCCAGGAATCATACCAGGTTAGTCTAAAGCTTGATGGCCAGCCAAACTTCAGCATACCATTTTGAAACTTTAGAATTCATTCTTAAAAATTTTAAAATAATTTTCAAAAACAAATGGAAAATTTTGTTTGAAAGATTTTTGAAGAAATTTTTTTTTTGAAAAGAAAACGAAAAGAAAGTTACCTAATCTGAGCAACAAGATGAACCGTCAGTTGTCCAAACTCGAACAATCCCCGGCAATGGCACCAAAAACTTGGTGTGCGAAATCGTGATCATTCCATTCCTTGGTAACGGCGCTAAAAACTTAATACACACGTTCATGATCTTATATCTGTTTCACAACTTCGTACAACTAACCAGCAAGTGCACTGGGTCATCCAAGTAATAAACCTTACGTGAGTAAGGGTCGATCCCACGGAGATTGTCGGCTTGAAGCAAGCTATGGTCACCTTGTAAATCTCAGTCAGGCGGATTAAATTGTATTAAGAAATTATAGTGGATGAAAATTAAATAAAATATAAAATAGGATAGTGGTACTTATGTAATTCATTGGTGAGAATTTCAGATAAGCGTATAGAGATGCCTTCGTTCCTCTGATCTCTGCTTTCCTGCTGTCTTCATCCAATCAATCCTACTCCTTTCCATGGTAAGTTGTATGTTGGGCATCACCGTTGTCAATGGCTACTTCCCGTCCTCTCAGTGAAAATGGTCCAAGATGCTCTGTCACGGCACGGCTATTCATCTGTCGGTTCTCGATCATACTAGAATAGGATCCATTGATCCTTTTGCGTCTGTCACTACGCCCAGCACTCGCGAGTTTTAAGCTCGTCACAGCCATCCCTTCCCAGATCCTACTCGGAATACCACAGACAAGGTTTAGACTTTCTGGATCTCAGGAATGGCCATCCATGGGTTCTAACTTATACCACGAAGACACTAATAACTCGGACTCGGTCCCCTGTATTAGATATCCAAGAGATATCCATTCAATCTAAGGTAGAACGGAAGTGGTTGTCAGGCACGTGTTCATAAGTTGTGAATGATGATGACTGTCACGATCATCACATCCATCGTATTGAAGTACGAATGAATATCTTAGAAGCGGAATAAGTTGAATTGAATAGAAAAACAGTAGTACTTTGCATTAATCTTTGAGGAACAGCAGAGCTCCACACCTTAATCTATGGTGTGTAGAAACTCTACCGTTGAAAAATACATAAGTGAAAGGTTCAGGCATGGCCGAATGGCCAGCCCTCACAAAAGTCTAAGATAGCATAAAACTAATCAAAGATTATCCGAAGATAATAAAAAGTCCTATTTATACTAAACTAGTTACTAGGGTTTACAGAAATGAGTAAATGATGCAGAAATCCACTTCCGGGGCCCACTTGGTGTGTGCTTGGGCTGAGATTGAAATTTACACGTGAAGAGGTCATTCTTGGAGTTGAACGCCAGTTTGTAATGTGTTTCTGGCGTTGAACTCCACTTTGCAGCTTGTTTATGGCGCTGAACGCCAGACTGCAGCATAGAACTGGCGTTGAACGCCAGTTTACGTCATCAATCCTTATTCAAAGTATGGACTATCATATATTGCTGAAAAGTCCTAGATGTCTACCTTTCAACGCAATAGGAAGCGCGCCATGTGCAGTTCTGTAGCTCCAGAAAATCCACTTTGAGTGCAGGGAGGTCAGAATCCAACAGCATCTGCAGTCCTTCTTCAACCTCTGAAGCTGATTTTTGCTCAGGTCCCTCAATTTCAGCCAGAAAATACCTGAAATCAAAGAAAAACACACAAACTCATAGTAAAGTCCAGAAATGTGAATTTTGATTAAAAACTAATAAAAATATAATGAAAACTAATTAAATCCTACTAAAAACATACTAAAAATAATGCCAAAAAGCGTATAAATTATCCGCTCATCAATAACCCACGAACTGAGGATCATTGTTTTGTTTGTGAATTGATCTCAGGGACACCCACGAACTGAGGATAACTGTTTTCCCTTGTGCGTATATTATGGGGTTGAGCTTTGCGCCAACTGCCGGTTGTCACGAAGGAGTGGTATTCTTACCACCGACACATATGCACTAAGGACACAAAGGGAAGCCATATCTAGGACTTGTTCCTAGGTAATGTCGGGCTGCAGGGTGTAAACCGACACGTGAGCTCATGGCCTGCTTAGGACAGACATGCATCATAGTGGTTGTGCATTTGCATTTGGTTGTGTTTGCTTGTATTACTTCTCTGTGATTGTGTTGTTTGTTTTATTGTGATTTGTTTGTGTGTTGAATTGAGTTTTCTTACTTGTGCTAGTAGTCTGTGAATGTATAGAGATGATTAATAACTGTTTGTTGTGACTAAAAATCAATTATGTGGCTGAAAGATATTTAATGAGACAAATTTTGTGATTGAGATCTGTTTTGGGTTTAGGAATTTAAAGAAGTAATTATTTATCTAAAGTAAGATTAAAAAGTATTTCAAAGGGTTTGACAAAGATGATTTGTTAAGCAAAGTTAATTATTTGCATGTTAATCATTACTTTTACGGCATTCTCATTCCCTACTGAGAACGTGTAGTTTGTTCTCACCCCAAAATCTTCCACCCTTTCAATGACACAGGTTCGAAGACTCAGTTTGAAGCTGCGGGCGATTGTTATACTATATTTATAAGTTAAGTTATTTTCATAGAGTTACCTTGCCTTTGTAGCTTTAGTTTTTATTTTATGCAGAGGGATAGGAGTTGTACTGGAGTTTTACTTAAATTCTTTTGTGTAATATTTATATTACTTGGTGATATTTGCTATACGATTTTGATTAATAAAAACAAAATTTTTCTGGAATTTTCTATAAAACTGAATCGCGATATCGAACTAAAGGCTCAATAGTAAATAGTTAACAAAGGAAAACAGGTTAGTAACGCCTTACTTTCGGTACGATCATGACGTACTGGAAGTTGGGTCGTTACAAATGGTATCAGAGCAGTTCGTTCCTGTTAGAGCCTTGGGAATGGACTGACTATACTTCATTGCATACTCTGAGTGTCTGTTATGCTTAGTGACTTGTTCTGATAACAAGAGTTTGTGTTTTATTTGCATAACTATCTGATGATTAACGCTGTTAGGTTACCATTGCATGCCTCATGGTATTAGGTCTGGCCAACTTAATACTAATGATTTATGTATATGGCAACACTAATAGGTTATCATAGACGAAATAGAAGTAATAGGTAATGCGATTCACGGGGTTTGGGAGCGTTAGAGTTTATGAAGTTAGCTTTGATTCGACGTATAATCTTTATTTGCGCCACGTAAACTCATGCCATCTTTTTCTTCGTTGCTTTCATTGGAATTCTCTGGTTTGAATTTCCTCCTTAGAATATGATTTGATTGTTTCCCAATCATACCTTGTCATTCTTGTATACCTTTGCTTGCTTATGAATCTAATTGCTTACGTAACTCTTTGAGTATTCATCCTTGATAATGCCTATGTTTTTGTTCATATATTCTATTTTCCTTGATTTAAGTTCAAATTTATTTTATTCTAGCAATTTTCGGGGGCGAAAATTTTTCTAAGGTGGGTAGAATGTAACAACCCTAGTTTTTGAAAATCAAGTAATTAGTTATTTGTGATTTATTTTATTTGCTGATAATTTTATTTTAAGAAAATTATTTTACTAAAGGTAATTAAATGGAGTTTCATGGTAATTGGAGTTTAAATTAATTAGAATTTTTATATAATCTTTATTAGATATTTGGTATAATTGAAATTATAATTTTGGTAATTGAAAAATAAGAAGAATTGTATAATTTAATTTAAATAAATTCTTTTTTGAATGAATTATGTTATTAATTTGAACTCTCAGAAATTATTTTATTAGAAATGATTAAATTGATATTTATAAATACTTTAAGTTTAAGTCAATTAATATTTTTGTACAATTTTTATTATTAGTTATTTTACAATTTGAAATTAATGTTCCGGTGATAGAAAAATAAAGAAAAGTTATATCATTTAATTTGAATGATTAATATTGAGTTTGAACTATATTTTATAAAAATGTGATTAGTATATTTATTTTATAATTTAAATTAGAAATAATTGATTGAACTTAGCAATATGTTGATAAATAATGTTCCTAAATATTTTTAATAGAGTATATTTTTTAAAATTACTCTATCTTCCAATTTTATCAAAATATCTTTTCATATCTATCCTTTATTCTTTTATAAAATCTCTAATTTCTAACCCTAATTCCCAAATTAATTCACAAACCCTAATTTCCCAAATACCGAAAACCTAACCCAGTTACCCCTCACCCCAGCGCTGTTTCCCCTTTTCACTCACTCAGCTTCATCCCTCAACCCTAGCATTTTCCCCCAATGGTACAGAGAAGAGAGAAAGAAACGAGATTCAGAGAGTGAGAGAAAGCCCGTGTCCGAAAGTGAAGAGGAGATGTAGCTCGCGTTGCTGCCTCCATCACGACTGAACCGTCGCGCCTTCCTGCGTCGTCACCACCGTTCCATGGAGCCGCCGCCGTCATCTACGTGTTGTTGAGGAAAGCCCAAGATGGAGATGAGGGAGATTCCGTCACCACGCAGCCGCCATCCCGTCGCCAACGCCGTCGCGGGGAGAACCAGTGCCGAGGCAGGAAGCAGCGCCGAGAGGGAGAGAGAGGCTGCCGTCGCGTCTTGTTCACCGTCGCCGTCGATCTGCCTTGGAGCCACTGTGTCACGCGTCGCCGACGAAGATTAGAGAGAGAGACCCACGACCAGCCTTGTCGCCGTCAGCGCCGCGGGTTGCCATCGCCATCCTCGCGTGCTGCCACTGTACCGCCGTTGACGCACTCTGCTGCTGCCGCGTCTCACCAAGCTGCTGCTGGAGGAGGAAGGCTCGCCAGTTCTACCCCTGCTTCTTGTTCCTAAAATCTGACAAGAACGCCACTGCCCTGCTGGAGTTGCTGTTGAACCGTTAGAACCGCTACTGTTTTGTGGTTACCGTAAGTTACATTGCCGCTGCCGTTACTGGAGGTAGTTGTTGGCCCTGTTTGGAGATTACTGCTACCACTGGAATCCCAAACTGGAAAGGAAAGGAGGCTGTTTAACCTTGTCACTGTCGCTGCCATGGTGGAAACAGGTGCTGAAAACTGCTAACAGAGCAGCTGCATTTAGTGATTTATGCGAGTTTCAACACTGAGGTAGGGGATTTATTTTTAAAGTTAAAACGTTTTTAATTTTAGAATGCCTATAAAGTTATTCGGATTATATCAAATAGTTAATAATGATTAAGGGTTGAGTAATTGACGTGAATTGTTTGAAGTATGTTTGAGAATAGTTAGTTGGAGTGATTATTCTGATTTATTATTAGAATTAGATGTGGTTGTGAATCGTATTTCGAATTATTCATTTTGGCGATGAATTGGCTGAGATTTTGATCCTGAATGAGTTACTTTGAATTGTTTGATATTGAATTAGAAATTCAATATATTGGAATGGCTGTAAAATGGATTTGTGACAGGTTGGAATTGGTTGAAATGTAGTTGTAAATGGTGATTCATTTAATGTTACTTATTAAATTAAAATATGATGAGTTAATTATTGAATGAAATGTATTTGAGAGAAGTTAGTTGTGCTGATTATTCTGAGTTATGTTTGAAGTTGGATGCATATGTGAATTGAATTTGGGTTATGGTTGTGATATTGACTGGCTTCGTTATCGCGGGTAATTAACTGATGAGATTTACTTTGGTTTGAGGCTATGATTGTTATTGGTTTTTTGATTATTTTAGAATTGCTGGAAATTCCGATTTTAGTCGATTATGTCAAGTTGGTTATTATTGTTGATTTAAGTTTAACTAGAGTTGATTTTGAGGACGGTTAAAGGATTGAAGGTTGACTACTGAACTATTTTCTTGAAATAAAATTTTTAAAATAAAATGGTAACTTTGCTAATATCTAAATAACTTTAAAAATAACAAGAAATATGAAGAGTTGATGTTTGGGGTATTTGTTATGAATTCTTGAAGTTGGACTGGTTTACTTTTAAAGAATGGTTTATGGAAACTCTGATTTTAATTAATGTTAGGATGTTGGTTGTTAAACTGTTTTATGATGAGATGATTGTGGAGATTTTGTTGTTGTGATAACTGCTGATAAAAAGATGGAGAATCAATTGAGTTAATTTGAAAGGATTCTATGACTTATGAATTTAGTTATGAATTGATAAGATGAAAATTGGATTATTGGATTATGTGAGAATTGCGAGTTGTGGATTTTCTGATTGCTTGAGAATATTGTATTTGATAATTGTTGAGAAAAGATTGTTGAATTGTTGAGAAAGAGGGAACCCGTAAGGGTGGCTAAGTCCGAGTTTTAGGGGAGGTGCTTGGTGCACGAATTGTGAATCACACTTTTCACACTCGTACCACTAACCAGCAAGTGCATTGGGTCGTCCAAGTAATACCTTACGTGAGTAAGGGTCGAATCCCACGGAAATTGTTGGTTTGAAGCAATCTATGGTTATCTTGCAATTCTTAGTCAAGAATTCAATTATATTTATCAGTTGAATTGCGAATAAACAAGAGAGCATGGATTAAAGGTTACTTGTTATGCAGTAATGGAGAATATGTTGGAGTTTTGGAGATGCTTTGTCTTCAGAATCTCTGCTTTCCTCTGTCTTCTGATTCACGCACGCACGTCCTCCTATGGCAAGCTGTGTGTAGGTGGATCACCGTTGTCAATGGCTACCATCCATCCTTCCAGTGAAAAGGGTCCAGGTGCGCTGTCACCGCACGGCTAATCATCTGCAGGTTCTCAGTCGTACCGGAATAGGATTTACTATCCTTTTGCGTCTGTCACTACGCCCAGCACTCGCGAGTTTGAAGTTCGCAGCCATCCAATCCCAGAATCCTACTCGGAATACCACAGACAAGGTTTAGACCTTCCGGATTCTCATGAATGCCGCCATCAATCTAGCTTATACCACGGAGATTCTGATTAAGGAATCTAAGAGATATTTATTCAATCTGATGTAGAACAGAGTTGATTGTCAGACACACGTTCATGGATTGAGGAAGGTGATGAGTGTCACTGATCATCACCTTCTCCATAGTTAGGCGCGAATGGATATCTTAGGTAGGAACACGCATGTTTGAATGGAAAACATTAATACTTGCATTAATTCATCGAGACACAGCAGAGCTCCTCACCCCCAACAATGGAGTTTAGAGACTCATGCCGTCAAAGAGTATAAAGTTCAGATCTAAAATGTCATGAGGTCCAAAATGAATCTCTAAAAGTTGTTTAAATACTAAACTAGTAGCCTAGGTTTACAGAAAATGAGTAAACTATAACAGATAGTGCAGAAATCTACTTCTGGGGCCCACTTGGTGTGTGCTGGGGCTGAGACTAAAGCTTCTCACGTGCCTGGGGCTGTTTTCGGCGTTCAACGCCAGCTTTGGATCCTTTTCTGGCGTTGAACTCCAACTTGCAACTTGTTTCTGGCGCTGGATGCCAGAATTGGGCAGAGAGCTGGCGTTGAACGCCAGTTTACGTCATCTATCTTTGAGCAAAGAATGGACTATTATATATTTCTGGAAAGCCCTGAATGTCTACTTTCCAACGCAATTAGAATCACGCCATTTGGAGTCCTGTAGCTCCAAAAAATCCATTTTGAGTGCAGGGAGGTCAGAATCCAACAGCATCAGCAGTCCTTTTTCAGCCTGAATCAGATTTTTGCTCAGCTCCCTCAATTTCAGCCAGAAAATACCTGAAATTACAGAAAAACACACAACTCATAGTAAAGTCCAGAAATGTGGATTTTGCCTAGAAACTAATGAAAATAAACTAAAAACCAACTAAAACATACTAAAATCTATGTGAAATTAACCCCAAAAAGCATATAAAATATCCGCTCATCACAACACCAAACTTGAACTGTTGCTTGTCCTCAAGCAACTAGACAAATAAAATAGAAGACTAATAAGTCAAGAAGCAATAATATCTCAGAGTTTTTGGAGTGAAGCTCAGATTCTAATTAGATGAGCGGGACTAGTAGCTTTTTGCTTCCGAACAGTTTTGGCATCTCATTTTATCCATTGAAGCTCAGAGTGATTGGCATCTATAGGAACTTAGAATTCAGATAGTGTTATTGATTCTCCTATTTCAGTATGATGATTCTTGAACACAACTACTTTATGAGTCTTGGCCGTGGCCCTAAGCATTTTGTTTTCCAGTATTACCACCGGATACATAAATGCCACAGACACATAATTGGGTGACCCCTTTTAGATTGTGACTCAGCTTTGTTAAAGTCCCCAATTAGAGGTGTCCAGGGTTCTTAAGCACACTCTTCTTTTTGCTTTGGACCTTGACTTTAACCGCTCAGTCTCAAGTTTTCACTTGACACCTTCACGCCACAAGCACATGGCTAGGGACAGCTTGGTTTAGCCGCTTAGGCCAGGATTTTATTCCTTTAGGCCCTCCTATCCACTGATGCTCAAAGCCTTGGGATCCTTTTTATTACCCTTGCCTTTTGGTTTTAAGAGCTTTGGCTTTTTCTGCTTGCTTTTTCTTTCTCTCTCTCTTTTTTTTCTGCAAGCTTTGTTCTTTGCTGCTTTTTCTTGCTTCAAGAATCATTTTTATGATTTTTCAGATTATCAATAACATGTCTCATGTTCATCATTCTTTCAAGAGCCAACATATTTAATAGTCTTAAACAACAAATTCAAAAGACATATGCACTGTTCAAGCATTCATTCAGAAGACAGAAAGCATTGCCACCACATGTTACTACTTAGAATTTTTCTTATTAAAAACTCGAATTTTATTGCCTCTTATTCAAAAGATCTACTATTTTATTCATGTTTGCTGATGATGAGAAAAATAGACTATAACTTAATTGGAGGTAAAATCAAAATAGACATTAATTACTACTATATGACTCCTAAGGTAAACTCCTATAACGACAACTATCACAGAGTTAAAGCAGAAATTGGAATTTAACAACCTTTGTTCTGGGAAGTGGATGTTCCTCGGATCTGTGGGGTGCTTGGTCCTTCAAGAGATAACTTCTGGCGCTTCAATTCCCTCAAGTCACGCCCTTGCTCTTCCTGTTCTTTAATCAAATAGCAAAGAATTTGACTTTGTTCCTTCTGTTCCTTTATTATTTGTTCCATAGCTTCTTGCATATTGGTAACTGATGTTTCAAGATACTCCCAGTATTCAGATTGAGGGATTTCTGGGAGAAATTCCTGTGTTTTCTTCTTGATGGGGTCATCCTGTGCTTGTTGTTTTTCCATTGATGCTTTGGTGATTGGTTTCTCAATTGAGATATACTCAGTTATTCCCATCCTTACTCCAGCGTCCTTGCAGAGCAGAGAAATCAAGCTTGGGTAAGCCAACCTGGCCTCTTTAGAATTTTTATTAGCAATTTTGTAGAATTCAGTTGAAATTAGTTGATGAACTTCCACTTCTTTTCCCATCATGATGCAATGGATCATCACTGCTCTTTTAACAGTGACTTCAGAACGGTTGCTAGTGGGCAGCAGAGAATACCCAATGAAGTCCAGCCATCCTCTGGCGACTGGTTTGAGATCTTCCCTTTTGAGTTGATTTGGGACACCCTTCGTGCTAGTGGTCCACCTTGCTCCAGGGATACATATATCCTCTAGAATCTTATCCAGGCCCTTGTCTGTTCTCATCATTCTCCTGTTGAAAGAGTCTGGATCATCTTTCAGCTGAGGTAGCTTTAAGATCTCTCTGATCTTGTCAGGGATGGTATGAACAATCTTTCCTCTGACCACGGTCCGATATTCATAGAAAGCAGTTCCAGATAGTTTTTGCTTGTCTGTCTGCCACATATTAGCATAGAACTCCTGGACCATATTTCTTCCCACTTTCATCTCAGGATTAGCTAGGACCTCCCAGTTCCTGATTCGAATTTGCTCCTGGATCTCCGGATATTCGTCTTCTTTCAGATCGAATCTAACTTCCGGGATCACTGATCTTAGACCCATTATTTTGTAATAATGGTCTGAATGTTCTTTAGATAAGAAATTCCCTTGATTCTAAAGTGGTTTTGGAACGCTCTCTTTCTTGCCTCTTGAAGTGGGTTGTTTTCCCTTAGGAGCCATGATCTTAGTGATCACGGATAAACACACCAAACTTAGAGGTTTTCTTGTCCTCAAGCAAAAGAAAAGAAAGGAGAGGGATAGAAGGAGAGCTAGGTGCAATTGTTGATGGAGGAGGGTGGAGGCTGAACCCATATTTAAAGGGAGGGGTGGGTTCAAAAATTTTGAAAAGATATGATAAAAAAGATTGATTTGGAAAAGATAAGATAGAAGATATGATAAGAGAGGATATAGTTTAAAATTGAAAAGATATGAAAAATTTTTTTGAAAAAGATAAATCTAGATTTTAAAAAAGATAATGTGGAGATTTGAAAAAGATATTAGTTGAAAAGATAGATTTGTTTTGAAAATTTGAAAAAGATTTGAATTGAATTGAAAAAGAGGGTTTGTGCTTATGGATTAAGATACATTTGATATTTTTTTTTTAAGGTAGGGTTTTTAGAAATTAGGGATTTTAGAAATCAGGGTTTTTAACATGTTTATGCAAGAAATCATGAATTGAAGCATGAAAATTAAGATTAAATGAAAAATATGAAGAAAAAATGAATTTACCTCCTCCCCACCATCCTAGCGTTTGAACGCCCAAACGCTGCATGTTTTGGGCGTTCAACGCCCAAATGCTGCCTCTCCTGGGCATTCAACGCCCAGCTGCTGCTTCTTTCTGGCGTTGAACGCCAGGAAGTCCTTTGTTACTGGGCGTTTTTCTGAACGCCCAGAATGCTGTAAATCTGGCGTTAAACGCCCAGAAAGAGCTTCTTTCTGGCGTTTAACGCCCAGATGGCTATCCTCACTGGCGTTCAACGCCCAGTGGATGCTTCTGTTAGGCGTTGAACGCCCAAAACAGATTTTTACTGGCATTTTCTTGCCAGTGAGCTCTTTTTCTCTGTTTTGTGTGCAAAATCCTTCTGTAACCCTATGAACTTATACAATTGACTCTTTACCTTAGGATCAGTGAACTTTATATAAACAAATAAAAATAAAAATAGGGCAAAATGCTTAGAGGATTGATACCCCATGGCTGGGTTGCCTCCCAGCAAGCGCTTCTTTATTGTCTTTAGCTGGACCTTGCTGAGCTTTTAGTCTAGCTTCAGCCTTGAGCACTCTTGCTCAACATTGCCTTCAAGATAGTGCTTGATTCTCTGTCCATTGACAATGAACTTCTTATCAGAATCAATATCTTGAAGCTCCACATAACCATATGGTGATACACTTGTAATCACATATGGTCCCCTCCACCGGGACTTCAGTTTCCCGGGGAATAACCTGAGCCTGGAGTTGAACAACAGAACCTTTTATCCTGGTTCAAAGATTCTAGATGACAGCTTTCTGTCATGCCACTTTTTTTATTTTTCTTTATAAAGCTTGGCATTTTCGAAAGCAGTGAATCTGAATTCCTCTAGCTCATTTAGCTGGAGCAATCTTTTTTCTCCAGCTAATTTGGCATCAAAGTTCAGGAATCTGGTTGCCCAGTAGGCTTTATGTTCCAGTTCCACGGGCAGGTGACATGCCTTACCATAGACCAGTTGGTATGGAGAGGTCCCTATAGGAGTCTTGAATGCTGTTCTGTATGCCCACAGAGCATCATCCAAGCTTCTTGCCCAATCCTTTCTACGGGTATTTACAGTCCGTTCTAGGATTCTTTTTAGCTCTCTGTTAGAGACTTCAGCTTGTCCATTAGTCTGTGGATGATATGGAGTCGCCACCTTGTGGCGAATCCCATACCATACCATGGCAGAGTAAAGCTGTTTGTTGCAGAAGTGAGTGCCCCCATCACTGATTAGTACTCTAGGGACCCCAAACCTGCTGAAGATATATTTCTGGAGGAACTTTAGCACTGTTTTAGTATCATTGGTGGGTGTGGCAATGGCCTCAACCCATTTTGATACATAGTCAACTGCCACCAGAATATAAGTGTTTGAGAATGATGGTGGGAAAGGTCCCATGAAGTCAATTCCCCATACGTTAAACAACTCAATCTCCAAGATTCCTTGTTGAGGCATGGCGTAACCATGAGGCAGATTACCAGCTCTTTGGCAACTGTCACAGTTACGTACAAACTCTCGGGAATCTTTATAGAGTGTGGGCCAATAGAAGCCACATTGGAGGACCTTGGTGGCTGTTCACTCACCTCCGAAATGGCCTCCATATTGAGATCCATGGCAATGCCATAGGATCCTCTGTGCTTCTTCTCTAGGAACACACCTACGGATTATTCCGTCTGCACATCTCTTAAAGAGATAGGGTTCATCCCACAGGTAGTACTTTGCATCAGTGATTAATTTTTTCTTTTTTTGCCTGCTGTACTCTTTGGGTATGAACCTTGCAGCTTTATAGTTTGCAATATCGGCAAACCATGGTGTTTCCTGAATGGCAAATAAATGCTCATCCGGAAAAGTCTCAGAGATCTCAAGAAAGGGGAGGGACGTCCCTTCTACTGGCTCTATCCGGGACAGATGATCAGCCACTTGGTTCTCTGTCCCTTTTCTGTCTCTTATTTCTATATCAAACTCTTGTAGAAGCAACACCCATCTGATGAGCCTGGGTTTTGAATCCTGCTTTGTGAGTAGATATTTAAGAGCAGCATGGTCAGTATACACAATCACTTTTGATCCTACTAAGTATGATCTGAACTTGTCAATGGCATAAACCACTGCAAGTAATTCTTTTTCTGTGGTTGTGTAATTTTTCTGGGCATCATTTAAAACGCGACTAGCATAATAAATGACGTGCAGAAGCTTGTCATGCCTCTGTCCCAATACTGCACCAATGGCATGATCACTGGCATCACACATTAGCTCAAATGGTAATGTCCAGTCTAGTGCAGAAATGACTGGTGCTGTGACCAGCTTAGCTTTCAGCGTTTCAAACGCCTGCAGGCACTTTGTGTCAAACACAAATGGCGTGTCAGCAGCTAGCAGATTGCTTAGAGGTTTTACGATTTTTGAAAAATCCTTTATAAACCTCCTATAGAATCCTGCATGCCCCAGAAAGCTTCTGATTGCCTTAACATTGGCAGGTGGTGGTAATTTTTCAATTACCTCTATTTTTGCTTGATCCACCTCTATCCCCTTGTTTGAGATTTTATGCCCAAGGACAATCCCTTCAGTCACCATGAAGTGACATTTTTCCCAGTTTAAAACTAGGTTGGTCTCTTGGCATCTCTTCAGAACAAGTTTCAGGTGATCAAGACAGGAGCTGAATGAGTCTCCATATACTGAGAAGTCATCCATGAAGACTTCCAGAAATTTTTCCACCATATCAGAGAAAATAGAGAGCATGCATCTCTGGAAGGTTGCAGGCGCATTACACAGCCCAAATGGCATCCTTCTATAAGCAAACACTCCAGATGGACATGTGAATGCTGTTTTCTCTTGATCCTGGGGATCTACTGCAATCTGGTTATAGCCTGAGTAGCCATCCAGAAAGCAGTAATAACCATGACCTGCCAGTCTTTCTAGCATCTGGTCTATGAATGGTAAAGGAAAATGATCCTTTCTGGTGGCTATACTGAGCCTTCTGTAGTCAATACACATGCGCCACCCTGTAACTGTTCTTGTAGGAACTAGTTCATTTTTTTCATTATGAATCACTGTCATGCCTCCCTTTTTTGGGACAACTTGGACAAGGCTCACCCAGGGGCTGTCAGAAATAGGATAAATAATCCCAGCCTCTCGTAATTTGGTGACCTCTTTCTGCACCACTTCCTTCATGGCTGGATTTAGCCGCCTCTGTGGTTGAACCACTGGTTTAGCATTATCCTCCAATAAGATTTTGTGCATGCATCTAGCTGGGCTTATGTCCTTAAGGTCACCTATGGACCACCCAAGAGCTGTCTTGTGTGTCCTTAGCACTTGAATAAGTGCTTCCTCTTCCTGTGGGTTTAAAGCAGAGCTTATGATCACTGGAAAAGTGTCACCTTCTCCCAGAAATACATATTTCAGGGATGGTGGTAATGGTTTGAGCTCGGGTTTAGGAGGTTTTTCCTCTTCCAGAGAAAATTTCAGAGGCTCTTTAATCTCCTCTGAATCCTCCAAATCAGGCTGAACATCTTTAAAGATGTCTTCCAACTCTGATTCGAGACTCTCAGCCATGTTGATCTCTCTACCAAAGAGTCGATAAGATCAACTTTCATGCAGTCTTTTGGTGTGTTTGGATGCTGCATGGCTCTGACAGCATTCAACTTAAACTCATCATCATTGACTCTCAGGGTTATTTCCCCTTGTTGGACATCAATGAGGGTTCGTCCAGTTGCTAGGAAGGGTCTTCCTAGAATGAGAGTAGCACTCTTCTGCTCTTCCATTTCCAGCACTACAAAGTTAGTGGGAAAGGCGAATGGCCCAACTCTGACAATCATGTCTTCAATCACGCCTGATGGGTATTTAATGGAGTCATCAGCAAGTTGGAGACATATCCGGGTTGGTTTAACTTCTTCAGTTAAGCCAAGCTTTCTGATAGTGGATGCGGGTATTAGGTTGATACTTGCCCCAAGATTGCATAAAGCTGTCTTGGTGCAATTACCTCCTAATATACATGGTATCAGAAAACTCCCAGGGTCTTTAAGCTTTTCAGGAAAGCTTTTTAGAATGACTGCACTGCATTCTTCAGTGAGGAGAACTCTTTCTGTTTCTCTCCAATCCTTTTTATGACTCAAGATCTCTTTCATGAACTTGGCATAAGAAGGTATTTGCTCAAGTGCCTCTGCAAATGGAATCTTTATTTCAAGAGTCCTGAGATAATCTGCAAAGCGAGCAAATTGCTTATCCTGCTCCTCTTTCCGGAGTTTTTGAGGATAAGGTATCTTGGCTTTATATTCCTCAACCTTAGTTGCTGTAGGTTTAATGCCTACAGAAGTGGTTGAAGAAGCCTTTTTAGAGGGGTTGTCATCAGCACTTGTGTGTGTCTGATCCCTCACTGGCAATTGAGTGCCAGAGTTAGAAGCTGGAGTGACGTGAGACACCAACTCCTTGTCTGTTCCTGGCGTCTGAACGCCAGAACTGTGCCTATTTTGGGCGTTCAGCGCCAGATCTTGCCCATTTTGGGCGTTCAACGCCAGATCCTTGCTTGTTTCTGGCGTTGAACGCCAGTCCTTGCTTGTTACTGGCGTTGAACGCCAGTCTTGGGCATGGTCTGGGCGTTCAGCCCCAGCCTTCCACCAGATTGCTGGCGTTTTAACGCCAGAATTACTTTTCCCTGGGCTCTTACTGTCCTCAGGTAAATTTTGGGTGGTTTGCTCATTCCTTAGCTCTTTTCTGCCTTGAGGTAGGGTATTTAATGTTTTTCCACTTCTTAATTGAACTGCTTGGCATTCTTCTGTTATTTGTCTTGACAGCTGCTGCTTTGTTTGCTTCAATTGTTCTTCCATATTTATATTAGTCATCCTTGTTTCTTGTAGTTTATCCTTGAATTCGGCTAACTGCTTTGTTAGAAAGTCCAATTGCTGATTGAATTCAGCAGCTTGTTGTACAGGGCTGAGTTCAGCAGTTACTATTTTAACCTCTTCTTTCATGGAAGGGTCACTGCTTAGGTACAGATGCTGATTCCTGGAAACTATATCAATGAGCTCTTGAGCCTCTTCAATTGTCTTTCTCATGTGGATAGATCCACTAGCTGAGTAATCTAGAGACATCTGAGCTCCTTCTGCAAGCCCATAATAGAAGATGTCTAACTGAACCCACTCTGAAAATATTTCAGAGGGGCATTTTCGTAGCATCTCTCTATATCTCTCCCAGGCATCATAAAGAGATTCCTTATCTCCTTGTTTAAAGCCTTGGATGTCCAGCCTTAGCTGTGTCATCCGTTTTGGGGGAAAGTATTGATTCAGGAATTTTTCTGTCAGCTGTTTCCATGTCCTTATGCTGGCCTTAGGTTGGTTATTTAACCACCTCTTAGCTTGATCTTTTACAGCAAATGGAAACAGTAATAGTCTGTAGACATCCTGATCTATTTCCTTATCATGTACTGTGTCAACAATTTGTAAAAATTGTGCCAGAAACTCTGTAGGTTCTTCCTGTGGAAGACCGGAATACTGACAACTTTGCTGCACCATGATAATGAGCTGAGGATTTAACTCGAAGCTACTGACTCCAATGGAGGGTATGCAGATATTACTCCTATATGAAGCAGTAGAGGGGTTAGCATATGACCCCAGAGTCCTCCTGGACTGTTCATTTCCACTTAGATCCATGATGGAGAAAGGGAGATGATGTAAAATAAAAAAATTTTATTTTTATTTATTTATTTATTTAATTAATTATTTATTTCAAAAATAAAATAAATTAAAATAAAATAAATAAAAATAGGTGAAGATTTTCGAAATAATGAGGGGAGAGAAAGTGGTAAGGAAGTTTTGAAAAAGATATGATTTGAAAAAGATTTTAAATTTTAAAAAAAATCTGAATTTTTTTTTTAAAAATAATTTTTGAAAATTTGTTTTAAAATTAGAGAGAAAAGATATTTTTGAATTTAGTGAGGAAAGAGAAAAACAATAAAATAGCACAAGATTTAAAATTTTTAGATCTAATGCTCCTTGTTTTCGAAAATTTTGGAGGGAAAACACCAAGGAACACCAAACTTAAAATTTTAAGATCAAGACACAAGGAAAACTCAAGAACACTTTGAAGACTCACAAGAACACAAGAACATGAAGAAAGAACACCAAACTTAAAAATTTTTAGAAAACCAAACTAAAATTTTTGAAAAACAAAGGAAAATCAACAAGAAAACACCAAACTTAGAGTTTGGCACAAGATTTATTCAAAGAAAAATTATTTTTGAAAAAGATTTTAAAAATAGGATAGCCAATTACTAAGAACATAAGCACCACGCTCTAACTAATTGAGCTATAAATTTAAAGTGTTTTAACAATGTATAAATAATAAAAGACTCTAAACCAAAAAGAAAATTTTTTCCTAATCTAAGCAACAAAATAAGCCGTCAGTTGTCCAAACTCAAACAATCCCCGGCAATGGCGCCAAAAACTTGGTGCACAAATTGTGAATCACACTTTTCACACTCGTACCACTAACCAGCAAGTGCACTGGGTCGTCCAAGTAATACCTTACGTGAGTAAGGGTCGAATCCCACAGAGATTGTTGGTTTGAAGCAATCTATGGTTATCTTGCAATTCTTAGTCAGGAAGTCAATTATATTTATCAGTTGAATTGCGAATAAACAAGAGAGCATGGATTAAAGGTTACTTGTTATGCAGTAATGGAGAATATGTTGGAGTTTTGGAGATGCTTTGTCTTCAGAATCTCTGCTTTCCTCTGTCTTCTGATTCACGCACGCACGTCGTCCTATGGCAAGCTGCGTGTAGGTGGATCACCATTGTCAATGGCTACCATCCATCCTTCCAGTGAAAAGGGTCCAGGTGCGCTGTCACCGCACGGCTAATCATCTGCAGGTTCTCAGTCGTACCGGAATAGGATTTACTATCCTTTTGCGTCTGTCACTACGCCCAGCACTCGCGAGTTTGAAGTTCGTCACAGCCATCCAATCCCAGAATCCTATTCGGAATACCACAGACAAGGTTTAGACCTTCCGGATTCTCATGAATGCCGCCATCAATCTAGCTTATACCACGGAGATTCTGATTAAGGAATCTAAGAGATATTCATTCAATCTGATGTAGAACGGAGGTGATTGTCAGACACACGTTCATGGATTGAGGAAGGTGATGAGTGTCACTGATCATCACCTTCTCCATAGTTAGGCGCGAATGGATATCTTAGGTAGGAACACACATGTTTGAATGGAAAACAGAAATACTTGCATTAATTCATCGAGACACAGCAGAGCTCCTCACCCCCAACAATGGAGTTTAGAGACTCATGCCATCAAAGAGTATAAAGTTCAGATCTAAAATGTCATGAGGTCCAAAATGAATCTCTTAAAGTTGTTTAAATACTAAACTAGTAGTCTAGGTTTACAGAAAATGAGTAAACTATAACAGATAGTGCAGAAATCCACTTCTGGGGCCCACTTGGTGTGTGCTGGGGCTAAGACTAAAGCTTCTCACGTGCCTGGGGCTGTTTTGGGCGTTCAACGCCAGCTTTGGATCCTTTTCTGGCGTTGAACTCCAACTTGCAACTTGTTTCTGGCGCTGGACGCCAGAATTGGGCAGAGAGCTGGCGTTGAACGCCAGTTTACATCGTCTATCTTTGAGCAAAGTATGGACTATTATATATTGCTGGAAATCCCTGGATGTCTAATTTCCAACGCAATTGGAAGCACGCCATTTGGAGTTCTGTAGCTCCAGAAAATCCATTTTGGGTGCAGGGAGGTCAGAATCCAACAGCATCAGCAGTCCTTTTTCAGCCCGAATCAGATTTTTGCTCAGCTCCCTCAATTTCAGCCAGAAAATACCTGAAATTACAGAAAAATACACAACTCATAGTAAAGTCCAGAAATGTGGATTTTGCCTAGAAACTAATGAAAATAAACTAAAAACCAACTAAAACATACTAAAATCTATATGAAATTAACCCCAAAAAGCGTATAAAATATCCGCTCATCAGTGCTGCCGAAATTTTATAAAAATCTGAGGTTTCATTTGAAAAGTTATTTTAGAAGCTTTGAATTTGGAAAATTATATTACTTGAGCTTTATTTAGTTTAGAAAAGAATTAAAATATTTTGAATTCAATTTACCAAGGAAAGGAATTATGTTTCGAACTTGAATTATTTAATAAAGAAATTATGTTTTGAATTTGATTCAATATAGAAAGAGTTATGTCTTGGGCTTGAAATAAAGGATTACCTTTTTGGAAATTTGGTGAAATAATAATATTTGAATTTGAATAGTAAGAGAGATGATTTTTGAATCTTTGTGGAGTTAGTAAACTTGAGAAAGTTTTATTTGATTATTTCTAAAGAGATGTTATGTTTTGAAAAGTGTTTAATGAATTTAAAATAAATGATTTTCTTGAGTCTTTCGATAGAGAACCAAACTGAAAAATAGTTTTAAAGTTGGCTTGAGTCAAGATTACTAAAGTAGAGATTATGACTGACTTGATGGTTAAGATTTTTTTATGGATAAATACCTGAGAAAGTTAAGAAAGGTTTAAAGAAAAATGTTAAGAACTCAAAGGTAAAGAGAGAATGACGAATTAATATCTGGATTGTTGCGTTTTAGAAAGGATAATGAAAAGTGATAAAAGGCGGAAAAATCCCACAAACTGTTAGTTGTTGAACTACGGGGAAAAGCCCACAAAATGATAATTGGTTAAAATCACGAAGTACCCATGAACTGAAGGAACATTGATCTCAGGGAAACCTATAGATTGTTATTTGTTTTATATGCGGGAAAAACCCACAAACTGATAATCATTGATTACGGGAATAACCCACTAACAGTTATATGTTGATCTCGGGTATATCCCACGAACTGAAGATCGTTGTTTGCTGTGTATTGGTCTCGGGTATAACCCACGAACTGAGGATCATTATTTTGTTTGTGAATTGATCTCGGGAACGCCCACGAACTGAGGATCAATGTTTCCCCTTGTGCGTATATTATGGGGTCGAGCTTTGCGCCGACTGTTGGTAGTCACGAAGGAGTGGTATTATTACCACCGACACATATGCACTAAGGACACAAAGGAAAGCCATATCTGGGACTTGTTCCTAGGTAATGTCGGGCTGCAGGGTGTAAACCGACACGTGATCTCATGGCCTGCTTAGGACAGACCTGCATCATAGTGGTTGTGCATTTGCATTTGGTTGTGTTTGCTTGTATTACTTCTCTGTGATTGTGTTGTTTGTTTTATTGTGATTTGTTTGTGTGTTGAATTGAGTTTTCTTACTTGTGCTAGTAGTCTGTAAAGGTATAGAGATGATTAATAACTGTTTGTTGTGACTGAGAATCAATTATGTGGCTGAAAGATATTTAATGAGACAAATTTTGTGATTGAGATCTGTTTTGGGTTTAGGAATTCAAAGAAATAATTATTGATCTAAAGTAAGATTAAAAAGTATTTCAAAGGGTTTGACAAAGATGATTTATTAAGCAAAGTTAATTATTTGCATGTTAATCATTACTTTTACGGCATTCTCATTCCCTACTGAGAACGTGTGGTTTGTTCTCACCCCAAAATCTTCCACCCTTTCAGTGACACAGGTTCGAAGACTCAGTTTGAAGTTGCGGGCGATTGTTATACTATATTTATAAGTTAAGTTGTTTTCATGGAGTTCCCTCGCTTTTGTAGCTTTAGTTTTTATTTTATGCAGAGGGATAGGAGTTGTACTTGAGTTTTACTTAAATTCTTTTGTATAATATTTATTATTAATAATAATTATGTGATTATTATTACTTGGTGATATTTGCTATATGATTTTGATTAATAAAAACAAATTTTTTCTGGAATTTTCTATAAAACTGAATCGCGATATCGAACTAAAGGCTCAATAGTAAATAGTTAATAAAGGAAAACAAGTTAGTAATGCCTTACTTTCGGTACGATCATGACGTACTGGATGTTGGGTCGTTACATCCTCTCACAATCGGAGCTTTAGTCAGGGCAATCTTCAGCTTATCAAACGCTTGCATGCAATCCTCACTGAACTCGAACTCAATATCTTTCTGCAGCAGTCTGGATAAAGGTAATGCTATCTTACTGAAGTCCTTAATGAATCTCCTGTAAAAACCTGCATGGCCAAGGAACGAACGGACTTTCCTCATGGAGGAAGGGTAATGTAAACTAGAAATGACATCTACCTTTGCTGGATCTACTGAAATACCAGTTTTAGAGACAACATGTCCTAGAACAATCCCTTGTTTTACCATGAAGTGACATTTTTCAAAATTCAATACAAGGTTTGAACTAACACATCTGTCTAATACTCTAGCTAAACTATCCAAGCAAAGGCTGAATGAATCACCATAAATGCTAAAATCATCCATAAATACTTCCATACAGTTCTCAATAAGATCTGAAAAAATACTCATCATGCATCTTTGGAAAGTAGCCGGTGCATTACATAAGCCAAAAGGCATCCTTTTATATGCATACGTTCCAAAGGGACATGTAAAAGTGGTCTTCTTCTGACCTTCAGGACCTATATGAATTTGAAAGTAGCCTGTATAACCATCTAAAAAGCGATAATGGGATTTACCTGACAGGCGATCGAGCATCTGATCAATAAATGGCAAGGGGTAATGATCCTTGCGAGTAGCTTGGTTGAGACGCCTATAGTCAATGCAAACTCTCCATAAATTCTGCACTCTAGTTGTCAGGAGCTCTCCATGCTCATTTTTTACTGTTGTGACTCCAGACTTCTTGGGCACCACTTGTACTGGACTGACCCATTCACTGTCTGAGATGGGGTAAATGGTATCTGCTTCAAGTAGCCTTGTCACTTCTTTCTTGACAACTTCTAAGATGGTGGGATTCAATCTTCTTTGGGGTTGACAGACAGGTTTTGATTCCTCTTTTAAATATATTCTGTGCTCACAAACTTGAGGACTGATGCCTACTATATCCGCCAAGCTCCATCCAATTGCTCTCTTATGTTTTCTCAGCATACTGAGCAGTTGCTCCTCCTGTTGAGAAGTGATTTCCCTTGCAATGATAACTGGAAACTTCTGATTATCCTCAAGGTAAGCATACTTGAGGTGTGGAGGAAGGTGCTTCAATTCTAATTTATGCTCTTGGCTAGGCTCTGGATCATCCAGGACTAGTGATAATGGTAAAGTGTCTTTATTATGTTCAGAGGGTGTCCCCACACTTGGACCTTGCTCCATGTGCTTCTCTTCTAATTCTTCTTGGTGAAGTTCAGCTACAATTTCATCAATGATGTCGCACTGGAAGATAGAATGATCTTCCGGAGGGTGCTTCATAGCTTCATTTAAACTGAAACTCACTGTTCTGCCATCTATCTCAAAGGAGTAAGTTCCTGAGAATGCATCCAGCTTGAATTTTGAAGTTTTCAGGAATGGTCTTGCAAGCAGGATTGATGATGATCTTCCTGAGTCATCAGGGGACATTTCCAGGATATAGAAGTCAATGGGAAATGTGAGCCCCTTAATGCTCACTAATACATCTTCAGCAATTCCAACTACTGTAATATTGCTTTTATCTGCTAACACAAAACGAGCTACTGATCTTTTTAAGGGAGGGAGCCTTAAAGTATCATATATAGACAATGGAATTATACTAA